>NC_090445.1:1418380399-1418683091 GCF_031143425.1 Pleurodeles waltl
CCCCTGGATTCCGCCCCAGTTTCTCTGACTCCATCCATGACTTAATCGCCTCCCAAGCCATCAACACTAAACAATACATCTTCCTCGGAGATATAAATTTCCACCTTGACGACCCCAACAATGCCAACTCCCCCACCCTGACAGAAAGCATGAACAACATCGGCCTAGCTCAGATATTCACTGAACCTACGCACATCGCAGGACGCACCCTAGACCCCATCTTCACAGCCAGAGAAAGAATCAAATACAGCCCCACCACTGAGCTCACCTGGTCAGACCAGACCATTGCCCACTTCACCTACATGCCAGCCCCATGCCAAGCTGTCACGTATGCTCTCATTATTCTAATGAGACTACTGGATTTTGAGCAGCAAGATCATCCATGGTGTGGGAGACTGAATCTGACCCATTGTGGGCAACACCTGTCGCTCTAAATCTCTACCAGGGGATAGGGATGATTGGGCAGCCGAGCGCATGACATATTAGGCTTCTCAGGGAAGTGGTGGTCACTCAGGTCGCATCTCTTATTCACAATTCAGTCTCATATATAAATGACAAACAGAAGCAGTATATGTTTCAATGATTGGTTTAATAAAATGAATGCATCTTAGATAGCAAAGAGTGAGCTGCAATAACAAGGATGGCACAACATGACAGTATTAAAACGGTGATGAGGAGAGTGAAGCATAAGAATAACGCTATCATATTGTCACTATGATTGATGGACTATTTCCTATCTAAGTCATAATCTGAGCACAGCATGTTAAGCTCTAATTCTGCCTTTCAGGTTCCCCCGGGAAGACATCAACACTCATACCTGAGCAAAAGCCTGTGGTCTGTGTTAGCATCTGTAGCGAAGCATTCAGCAATGAGCATACAGTCGTGGTTCCCTGGCTGGAATCTCCCTCTTAACGTGTAATGGGACTAGGAAGTGTTTTTATAATAACACAGCTGATGTTCTGAGAAAATGTCCCTACGTAAGGATGTGTATATTCTACGAATGTTGGAGACTAAACTACCACGTTCACCGGCAATGTACCAAACTGTAGCTTTTCATGAAGCACAGAGTGGTCAAGAATGTCTTGTTTGAGAACACAGTGCTGGGCTAAGCAAAAACAGTTAGATAGATTAAAAATAAAACAAGACCGTAAAAATGGTTATTGTAAAAATAACAATGCAAAGCCGAATAAAATATATCTAGGTTAAAGTGCACAGCGGCCTAGTATGTTAAAATAACGTGCATGGAGCCATAACTAAAATGGCTACACAACAAACCCACCACACCAGCCAGCACCACTCACTGCAACTGGTACCAAAAATCTGAAAGTCAATGGACCGACACCCTCAACTAACCCCCAATACCTCCCCGGACATCCAAAAAGTCATCAAAAACTTCACATTCTGGATCTCTAACAGTGCAAACAGAGTCGCCCCCAGTGAAACTCACAAATCTAACAGACACACAAAACTAGATAGATGGTACACCCCGGAATTAAGATACTCAAAACGCAACTGCAAACTACTGGAAAGGAGAGGGCACTCAAACAAGGATCCCACAGATCGAACCATGTCCAGAACTCTCTCAGCCTGTACCACAGGCTCCTGAAAGAAAACCAAAAGCAACACCTTAGCCAGCCGCAACCAAGTCAGCTCCAACCACAGCAAATAAATATTCAGCATTGTCAAGGAATTCGCCAACTCCTTAGCTTTGGAGAACAGCGTTACCCCCTCCCAAGACCTCTGCGACTCCCACGTTGACTACTTCCACAAGAAGATATCCACTATCTACAGAAACTTCACGCCCCAACCTACTACCGCCGACGCCCTAAGCCTCCTAGACCATACAGGCACCCCAGAAAGCCACAAGATCACCAGATGGAACCTATTCACCACCCAAAACACCGCCAACATCATGTCCTCCATCCACTCAGGATCTCCCCTGGAACCCTCCCAACACTACATGTTCAAGCTTGGAATCAACACCATCTGCAGCAAACTCACTGTCAGGAACTGTTGGGGTGCTGGCTAGGACTGATGGCAGGAAAGACAAATAGGCAGAATGCTGGGTACAGAGCTGCCCAAGATCACACAGAGAGTCACAGGAGAGAGGGATCCACTGGGAAGCTCTGTTTAAGGGAACACAAGTGATATGTCTTAGAAAGAACAGGCATTCAAGAGGCAATGCAGCAACCAGACTAACTGATACCCCAGGACGATCACGCAAGCCATATATATCTATAACAACATTAACAATAAAGGGAATGTGGGGTAAAGCACTCTGGAGCTTCACAATGTAAGACTGAAGGTCAGTAGGTTTCTCGCCCACAATTGCTGTTACAGATTCTGACTGCTAATACCCATATAATGGATATACATGCAAAGCCAGGGTCTGTGGAGCTGACCCCTATGGTGATGTTATAAAAGAAACTGAAAGACAATACTCACAGTGGCAAGAAACACCACTTAGGTTGTCAGATGAGCCCATGGATCCTGGCAATCCAACAGGAACACGCAAGGCGGTAACAGCAAGGGTGTAGAACTAAACACAACCATGATAGAGAAGGCGCTAGCAAGGAGGAGTGCTTCACAGGAAATAAGGGAAAACAAAGGGCACACTTGACAGAAAGCAATTAATAAACGTACAAGGAAACTAGAAGCAAGACAGCAGGAAAACAGCAAACTAGGAACAGGAACAAATAAATGGAAAGAAAGTTAAGAACTTGGAAAAGACAGCAGGAGAGGATTCAAGGGAGCACAAGAAGTGCTTGTGCAGGAATCAAGGAAACACTACAGACAGGAAGAGTACAAGGAACAAGGAATAGCTGAGGCTCAGAAGTAAAGTAGTGCAGCAGGGAGTTCTAGTCCACGAACAAGGATTTGCTAAGGCTCAGAAGTCCAGGCAGCACTGCAGGGAGTGCTAGTTCAGGAATAAGGATTTGCTACAGCTCAGAAAGAGGAAAAATTATAGCTACACCTCAGGAACAGGAACAAGGAATAACAATGGCTCAGGAACTGGAACAAGGAATAACTATGGCTCACGAACTCTGGAAAAAATAATAATAAAAGCTCAGGAAACAAGGGAGGAATAACTAAGGCTATGGAACAAGAACAAGTAAGAAACTATGACTCAAAACGTCAGGAAACAAGGGTCAGTCTCACTGCAAAACAACTACAATGACCAACACTGGCTTGAAGGAAGCTTAGGTTTCAAAGGACTCACAGTAATCACATGCATCAGGTGTTAGCAGGCCAGCTGCAGCCAGCCACAGGTGTGCTGAATTCCTCCATCCATCCTTGGCCTGCAAGGATGGAGACAAAGCAGTGATCAGGGGATTATAGGTATTGGAGTTCCAAGCATGAGCAGTCGGGCTTCCACAAAACTTGGCATGGATTAGGAATAGATGGTAATTTCCAAAGAGGGTCCATATGGCTGGAAGTCAGAATTTGCATGTAGGGAAAGGTCTGGAACCTTATTAAAGCATTGGAAAGTCCCAAAATGTGGCCTGCTGGTAGTGTATTTAAAAGCACAGGGAGCGAATCATGACACTCACCAACATCTTCAACACATCCATCACCTCAGCCACCTTCTAAGACGACTGGAAACACGGAGGAATAAAGCCCCTCTTCATAAAGACTTCTGCTGATCCCAATGAACTAAAAAATGACTGACTGAACTCCCTACTCACCTTTCTATCAAATCCTTGAGAAAGCGATCAACCAACAACTCACAGAAAACCCAGAGAACAACAATCTTCTGGACATTACTCAAACAAGCTTCCGTTCCACAGCATTGAAACCACACTCATCACTGAAACCGACAACATAAGAACCATCCTGGACCAGGGAGAATCGTCTGCCCTCATCCTCCTCGACCTCTCTGCAGCTTCCAACACCATCTCCCACCATACCCTAATCAAACGCTTCCACCAGATCGGCATCCAAGACAACGCCCTCACATGGATCACATCATTCCTATCCAACAGAACCCAATGAGTCCTCCTTCCTAACTTCTTATCAAAACCCAAAAACTTAATCTGCGGCATCCTCTAAGGCTCTTCACTAAGCGCCATCCACTTTAACGACTACATGATCCCCTTGGCAAACATCATTAGGAACAACTGACTCAACATTGCCTCATATGCTGATGACACACAGCTCATCCTATCACTTTCCAAAGACACCTCCACCGCGAAGATACATTTCCACCTCTGAAAAACCAGCATCACCAACTGGATGAAGACAACTGTCACGGATTCAATGCAGACACAACCGGTCATGATCTTCAGAAGCACCAACTCACCATGACAGGGCTCCTGGTAGCCTGTCCCCCTGTCATCCCCCTCACCAACAATGACCAAGCCCGAAACCTGAGCATCATGCTGGACAACAAACTCATGATGACGAGCCAGATCAAAGTAGTCTCCTCTGTCTGCTTCCTCACCCTCCACAGGCTACGCAAACCTTTCAAGTGACTTCCAGTCTCCACCAGATGCATGATCCCACAGCCCTTGTTACCAGTCATCTGGACTGTGGCAACACTTTATACACCAGAATCACATCAAAACTCATGAAGAGAGCTACAACTCATATAGAATGCAGCAGTCACACTCATCCTGAACCTCCCCAGAATGACCAACATCACCCCACACCTGAGGAAACTCCACCGGCTCCCTGTACATAAATGATGCAAATTCAAGATGCTGACCCACGCCTACAAAGCCCTCAGCAAACAAAGACCAGCACACCTCAACTGCTGCCTCAGATTCCACTTCCCCTCCAGGCCCCTGTGCTCCGCCTCCCTTTCCCTCAACCACACCCCCTGCATCCACCACTGCAATAGAGGAGGCCACTCATTCTGCCTTACTGCAAAATCCTAAAACAGCCTCCCCATCCACCTCAGAACAGCACCCTCACTCCAGGAATTCCAAAGGGGGCTCAAGACCTGGCTCTTTGATTCAACCTCCGAGCAGCAAGACCCAGCACCTGGATATCCTCATGGGTGATTATCGCGCTATACAAATTCTTTTTGATTGATTGATTTGTGGCCTGAGCAGTTCTGGGAAGAGGAGGAAGGTTGCCAACCACATCCATGCACATCCAAGCACATTACTCACTCAAGCTCTTCTACAAAGATGAAGGGCACATCCAAGGCACTGATCAGCAGTGACTCCGAGGAGAAGGCTAGTAGTGAAAGCTGGAATACCAAACGCTTCTAGCTGTCTCTCTCAGGAAACCAACTGCAGGCACCCTTTGACATTTTTAAGTGTGGGGGGGAAGTCTATAACTGGCTGAGATGCAGAGCAAGTATGGAACACCTTAAGAACTTTTATTTTTCTTCTTGTAGGTTGGCATGAAGAGAGACGTCTTCCCCTCAGAGGCCATGTCCTCTGCACCTTTACATCAGAATTATTCCAGTAAAACACTATTCCTTCTCAGGAGGCATTGCAAGATCTTGAACACAGTCTTCCACATTGACCTTTAGGATTAGGGGGACCTAAAATGCAGACAATACCACATGGTGGATCCAGGTGTGCAGCAGAGCAGCAAGAGGTGTTTTATCTTCAAAGCTCTCATGCATAAAACAGCACCTGCTGCTCTGCCCTGCCTGTACACTTGTGTTGTTTGTAAATATTCACAAGTGCTAAGCCATCAGCTATACATATACTGAAACAATGTTTGCAGATGCAAATATCTAATATATGTCAATAAACAACACATTTGCAAAGCTCAAAACTATTCGGAAATGGTCCTTAGGTGTCATTACATGTAAAGTTTGATTATTCACTAGAGTTGATGCATTAATCGCCTCTGTCAACTTAAAAAATATACTGGATTTATGTCCCTTGTATGTACTGAAAAATAAAGTATTTAGGTAAAATAATCCTTGGGAACCTTTAATTGTTACTCTCAGCCTGACAGGGCCCTTTGTGCCAAAGAGGTGCCAGTCACGCACAGTGAGTTTTTATTGACTGTCACAAGTCACTGGTGATAGGAGCCAAAAAACATGTCTGATGAGCAGATGCTTCTCTTGAACAGACTGGACAGATTGACAGTATCAGACATCATGCCCAAATTAGACAATAATGTGAAATCCTGAGTCAACATAATGACAGGCTTCCCACAGTTGTTGAGATGTTTGGTACCAGAAAATGTAATCACACAGCAGGCAACCAGTTGCATCCTACTACAAATGATGAACATCACGGGACCAATTCACAAAGTTCCTCTGCATTTGTGAAGGAGGTCCCGCAGGCGTGGCGGGGGTCACATGCTTGTGGTGGGATCTCCGTAATGAGAAACTGCGGGGTGGGAGATCGAGCCATGAGAGCAGGCCCATCGGAACACATGTTGCAACATGTCCGCCTCTTCATGTATTTACCTGATGATAGTGTCACACCCAACCACATAAATGGTGCATTTCTCAGGACCACAGGGCTAGCAAACAGAGTATCATTTAATACATAAATGTTGCTTCTTACATCCATGCTGTAGAGAGCTGGTTTACAATTACAGGAAACACTTCAAGCTAAGGGTGATGCCAACCCCATTATTGCCCCCCGCAGTGCTCGGTTTCTCTGGTCTACCCATGCCTCTATGATATTGTGCAACAGTAGCATGCAACACTTGATAGTGAATGAGCATCACAGAAGGGCACAGGGTAGTGGTGAATAAACCTCATCATTTGTTTACAGCTTGAACCTGGAGATGCTGCCTATCCATCGCGACCATAGCTGGTGACTTCTCAGCGACACACAAAACTATATGAGACATTGCTTATAACAAAGCTCACTGCAAACTAGGGGCACCGATGAGCAATCGTTTGGCCTACTCAAAGTTAGTTGCTTGCATGGAAGAGGTGGGTCCTTTATGTATTCTCTGACAAGTGTGTGTCTTATGCTCTTTCCACCACAGCATTGCTATCCAATGTCTTGTTGTGTGCTTACAGCCACGAATAAGAATGAGTGCAGTGGTGGCAAACAGGGGTATCACTGAAAATGCAAAAGGAGGAGGCATGAGACTTGCAGGGAATGAAGCAAAGACTGAACAAAAAATGTTTTTAATGTGCGCACTCATCTTGAGCCTATTCACTGCATGTTGCCTCACATGTGCAGATCCTAAATGTACAATGGATCACACTGGTGTCTCGGCCATTGTATATAACCTGCTTCTCACTCTGTGCTTATTATTCACATGAACCATATGTTTGACGATAGAATGTTGCACAAATGACCACTGTGATATAATATGTTGATCATGCATCGGTCTGCATACTGTCTCACTTGACATAGTTCTTACTGTATATACAATGTCATCTTCTGTGACACTCTTAGTAGCCCTTCACCAACTATCAGTTTTTCACAAATGTACCTTCATAAAGTAATTGGAATATGCAAAACATTTTGCATTCACATTGATTGTTTTTCTTTGTGTCTGTGTCTTGTGTGTGAGTGGATGTTGTTATATCCATAGTTATCTTTCTTTTCTTTGACACTTGTTGCCCAAAGCAGACCAACGTATGCCTACGAAGGCCAAAGCTGGGGCTCATTTTCAAGCAATCCACATATGATATATCTGCATGCATTACAAACTAGTTTAACTAATTGGCTGAGTTAATTTTGTATCCAGAAAATGGCACGCACCTGACACTACACTACACAACCGTGCCAATCTATTGCATTGCTCAAAAACTACAACACCTAGGTATGTGAGTCATGGTAGCAACAAGGTCCATATTGATGTTACCTTTGGGAGGGAAGTTGAACTGCTCCTAAAGGTGGTGCCACGCTTAGTTCAGAAGGCTGAGTAGGCTGCTCACCACTGATAAAGTGTTCCTTGGTTATTTTGCTGAGAAATCCCCTGCATGTTAGCTTCATTTCTAAAGCTCTTGTGTTCTTTCAACTCTTGCATCTGTACAGTTCTTATTGTAACAGACAACAAAGTGAAGGAAGGAATGCTTGAATGAATCCCAGCTACTGGCAATTGCTCAGGCCTCATTCCAATCCATAATTATTTGCTCAAAGTTGGGACAGGAATGTCCCCTGAATGGAGAAACGGGCATGAACCCCCTCCCCTGGGTGACCTAGCTGCATCTTATAATGTTTCTTGATTTAGTTTTGGCCCAGCACACAGGATAATCCTGTGTGCAGGCTGAACCCTAAGCTTTTTCATGTTTTGAGACCTAGATCTGGGATTTGTGGTCTGGAGGGGTGTACAAAGCATACCTTCTAATGGAGACAAACTACTTTCTATGCTCTGGGTAATGTACGTTAAGCAGGGGTGGCAACATACTTTTTTTCCACCTGGTACAATTGAGCACAACATTGAGGTGAAGCCCAACATTTCCAGACTTAGAAGAGTAAGAGTGTAATGCAGCATTCCAGAGCTGCTGAGTATAGTCGAGACACTGAAGTGGGGAAGGACAGAGGTAAGTCTGCCTTCAGACCTTTAGGAAAGGGAATTTCAGATTATCTCACTGAGGGGCACTGACATTTGGTTAGAAGGTGGTGTGGGGTGTGTCACCAGAATCTGTTCTAATGCAATGGGAATCCTAGAGGAAGGGTCAGCCTCTTTTCTTTCTCTCACAGATGCTTATACAAAAGGGTTAAACTCAGCCAGGTACAGAGCTTCACACTCTATTGTGCCCAGAGTTGAGGGTACTGTAGTGCGAGATGAGCCTTGTCACTTGTACCTGCTGTGAGTAGCCATCACCTGACTGAAGACTTTGGACCTGATTCAGATACTGGTGGACAGGTTAGTCTGTCACATCGGTGATGGATATCTGTCCACCGAAATCTAAATCCGATTATGTCCTATGGGATTTAGATTGGGGCGGATGGGATATCCTTCATCGTTGTGACAGGTTAACCCGTCCCCTGATATCTAAATCAGACCCTTTGTCTGCTTTCCTGAAGAAGAGTAACCAAAGGAAAGGAACCGCTCTAAACCAGTTCCAGAGCAAGGACAGTGGGATCAACATCCCCTGTCTGGAAAATTGCTGTTTAAGTTGGACCCAAACTCTGCTATTTAGTTCCAAAATTCCTATCATCCAAGGAGATACTCCAAAGAGTACTCAAGCATGTCCAGAGAGGTGAGGGGCTAGCTCCGTAATGTCTGCACAATCTTTCTGGAAGGAGTACCTCAGAATTACCAGCAATTTGACAGAAATCCAAGAAAATTAAATGCCTTTCTGGACACTTTGTCAGGTCAACTCCACATTTAAACCCCACTTTTATGCTTCTTACTGGTCCCAAGTGGGGTTTATCATAAGTAATATAATTGAAATGCCCCTGCATGGGCAATGCCCCTTGTTTTATATGCCAGTCCTCTTCTAGACAACTTTTCGGCCTTCCTTGCCGAATTGAAGAAGGTATTTGATCACAGAGATCAAAACGTCCCTGGCCAAGAAGAGATTTTAGAGCTTTCACTGTGTTCTTTGGATCTGTATTTTTATATCTCTAGATTCGGGGCCTTAGCCAGAGACATTGAATGGACCAATTCAACTCTTTTTGCCCTCGTTCAAATGGATTTAAAAGGTAAAATAAAGTATGGACCTCCTAGCCTTCAGGATCTCATACAATTAGATTTCCAGATCGACAGCTATCTTCAGGAACAATGTTTGAGACGTAGGAAGCAATCTTCCTCGAAACCAACCCATAGGCATTCACCACTTCCAAATCTTCTGAGCCTGAAGATGGGTGGGTTATACTCAGGGACCTCTCACTGAAGAAGAAAGGATAAGAAAGTTGGGATTATGTATGCGTTGTGGTCAGGAAGGCTACCTTTTGAGTTCTTGCCCTGGTTAGCTGGAAGGTTTTTTCTGGTCTTCAGTTTTTATCCTTTCCACTGTTTTATTTTCTGGAGCAGATCCAGATATCCTGTTTATTGGTAATTGAGTTACTGGTTGGGAGGGGGGCAACCCTACTCAAGCAGCAACCACAATCTCTGTCAGGGTGAAACACAAGCAAACCTCAAATTAACCTGTGCTTAACCCACTGGTAGCTTGATATAAAAGCAGTCAGGCTGAGCTTAGAGACAATGTATAAAGTATTTATGCAGCACTCCAAACAGTAAAAAAGGGAAAATGCAACACATGAAAAACCCTACACCAATTTAGAAAATGTTAGTAACAAAACAGCAAAAATCCAATCAGTAAAACAGGAGATATGTAATTTCAAAGTTTTAAGTAAAAATAGTGCCTAGAAGCACAAAGTGCCAACTGTGTTTATCTGGTCATGCTGGACCAGGAGAAAGTCACAAGTTCAGGCTGACTGCAATGGAGTGCATGCCGGATAAAGAGACCTAGTTAGGTCTGCTGAACAAAGAACCTTAAATCCTGGTTTGTGGAGATTTGTGAGATCCCACATTCAGATTGTGGTGTACTTCAGCTGTTCCAAGGAGCTGCGAGGCAGCAATGCGGAGTCCTCTGTCATCGCTGAGGATGCCATTGACAAGAGTCTTGTGATGTGAATTCCTCCTTCGAAAATGCATTTTGCACTGGAGGTTCCAAAGAAGCTGGAGTGCATGCCGGATAAAGAGACCAAGTTAGGTCTACTGAACAAAGAACCTTAAATCCTGGTTTGTGGAGATTTGTGAGATCCCACGTTCAGATTGTGGTGCACTTCAGCTGTTCCAAGGAGCCGCGAGGCAGCAATGCGGAGTCCTCTGTCATCGCAGAGGATGCCATTGACAAGAGTCTTGTGATGTGAATTCCTCCTTCGAAAATGCATTTTGCACTGGAGGTTCCAAAGAAGCTGTGGGGCTGCGATAAGGAGTCCTGGATCGTTGTTGAGGATCCCGCTGATGAGGTGCTTGCGCTGAAAAGGCCTTATATCGAGGATAAATTGCACCATGGCAGTTCCAAGGAGATTGGGGACCTGCAATGCGAAGTTTGGTGTCGGGGTGTCTCGCACTGCAGCGATTCCGAAGTGTCTGCAAAGAGATATGTTGTGCTGTCCGGGTTCTGCTCTCAGAACCCCAGAGGTGTTTGGAATTTCCTTCCTCCCTGCTTTGGCCCCATTTTTATACCTGGTGCCAGCCTTTGTGTGGGGGAAAACCTGGTTCTGGTACGTTGTTCACCTTCCACTTGTATTGGCTCAAAATTGTCTACTGTGACAAATGCAAGGGCAGGCCTGGTGTCAGGTTCCTTTGCATGTGCTGCAGGCAAAACCCTTTGAAATGGAATCAGGGCAGGGCGCATCTCCTCCCCAGCCATCCTGCCAGGAAGACCCTCTCCCCTCACACGTAGGCTTTCTTTGTCTCACTGTCTGGAAACAGTGCACAACCTACATCTGGACAGAAAATTCTGAACTTTCTAAAAGTGGCATTTTTTTAATTGTAACTTAAAAACCAACCTCCATTAAAGAGGATTTTAAATTACAGTTCATTTTGAGTGTAAACACCATTTCACTATCTGCTCCCAATCTCAGATTAGCACTCACTAAGTGTAGTAAGTGTTAGTCTGCCGGAGAGATAGGTCTTACAACAAAGAAAAATGACTTTAGGAGTTCTCACTTCCAGGACATGTAAACTTAAACCCACAGGTCCAACATTTTAAATACCATGCACTCTGCCATAGGGGTGGTTTGGGCCTACCTTAGGGGGTGACTTAAATGTTTCAAAAATGAAGGTTTGGACAGGCAAATGATTTATTTTGCCAGGTCAAAATGGCATTTTAAAACTGCTCTTCCGGCTACAGTGGCAGGCCTTAGACATGTTTTTCAGGGCTACATAAGTGGGTTGCACTTAATTTACAGGCCTTGGGTAAATGGGGTATCGTTTACTAGGGACTTATAGGTAAATTAAATAAGCCAATTAGATGTAGACGACTTTTACCATGTTGTAGGGAGACAGCACTGGTACTTTAGCACTAGTTAGCTGGGGTAAAGCATACAGAGTCCTAATGGCAACAAAAACAAGTTCAACAAAGTAAGGTGGTGAAGGCAAAAAAATTCGGAGGAATACCACACCAAGTATGTCAGGTCTAACATGTATAGCCCCAAGCTGAAAGCAGGGAGAACTGCCCCCATCGTGAGAGTTCTAATTGCTAAGGCAGAAAAACCTGGAAAGACCACCAGCATTTGTGTGGTCATTCCTAGGGTGATGTTCCATCTTAAAGTCCATTCCCTGTAGGAGGATGGAATACCTCAACAGCACTGGTTTACAGGGGTAAAGTGCACAGGGTCCTAAAGCCAGGAAAACCGAGATCAGCAAAGTGTGGCGGTGAAGGCAAAAACATCTGAGTTAATTTCATGACAGGTCTAACATTAATCACACAATGAGACACTGTACATAAATAACCAGGGGCATTTAGTTTATTACACCAATGCATTCACACAATACATTGGTAGATGGTTACTCCACAGTGAGACAGGTACCCATAGAAGGTGGCCATTCTTATGGACTCAGGGGAACCACATTGGTTGCCGCATCTGAAGTTTTTGTACTGATCTAGGTTTAGCCGTACCATTGCAGTATTTAGGCAATGGAGAGCAGTTTGAGCCCATGACATGATAGGTATCTGTGTAGTCTGCTACTCAGTATATGGTTTGAATTTGTCATGGATGATGTCCAGAGCTTGTCTTCTAGGCAACACTTGCAGGGTCTTCTTCGTAGAAAAATATGCCTTTTTACTGCAAGAGGCAGAACCAAAAGTCAGACTGAAACAGTATTAGACCTGTCAGTTACAGGGTGGTTTTCCCCCAAACTTTTTGATTACTCCTCCATTTTTGATGATCCCATTATACTTGGCTTTAGCGCTCTGTGCACTTTACCACTGCTAACCAGTGCAAAAGTGTGTGTGCACACTCCTTTACACACGGTGAAATTGACCCAATTGACACATTTAATCTACTTGTAAGTCCCTATTAAAGTGGTAGTACATGTACCAAGATCCTGTAAGTTAAATTCTACTACGGGGGCTATAGAACTGGTTGTGCCTCCCACTTAAGTGACACCTTTCAATTGAGAGCAGGTTTGAATGTTGAGTTTGGTGTCTACAAAATTGTAATTTGAAACCCTCTTTAATGGTAAAGTCGGATTTTAAGTCACAATTCTTAAAATGCCAATTTTAGAAAGTTGGCATTTTTTTGTTCCAGCTATATCGTGCCTGCATCCTGTTTCCCGGGTACATGACTAGGTATAGCTGGCAGTTGGTTTCTACGTATTGCTCCCAGAATCTGAGACATAGGAGCAAAGGTGTTTGCAAGATGGGCCATCCCATACTTGATGAGGAATGGGAGCTGTCATCAGAACACTACCCGGCCTCTGAAAGATTCAAAAGAAGGCCTGCCTTGCTGCCAGAAGGACTACCCAGCTGCTGGAAGGACTGCCTTGCTGTCAGACTGGACATGCTTGCCTTGATCCCAGGCTACCGTGATTGTCTGCAAGGGTAAGTTGTCTGACCTTTTTTGTCAGTTACAGTGACACAACAAGCTTCAAGTGTCCTCCCTGCAACTACCCAGATGACTGACACCAACTGGGCCAGCCTGAGCCCTGATGCTGGTCTCTGCTGCAGTGAGATTGACCCCAAGATCTGCCCCCTGATCCTGGACACTTGGCTGGCATCAGTGAGAATTCCCCCTCAGCAAAAGGGGAAAAACCTGAAGTTTGGGCTTGTGACAGTGATGTGACCTCTTTGCACTGAGAGCTGACCGCCTGTGCCAAACACCAACGTGGAGCTCCAGCGGGATCTGCACGTGGGATTCACGCCAACAGTAAAAGTCCACAACAACCGGCAACAAGAGACATTCACTTTGCACTGACAACAACATCTGCGATGATCAACCAACGAAGCACCAGCGACTGATTCTTACCGTTACAGCAACAACCAGCAACGTGAAGCATGCCCTTCCTGCCGACAGCAACCATGTGTGATGATCAACCAACAAGAAGCTCCAGCAATGACTGGCACTTCACACTACTGCAACAACTGTTTACAATGTTCAACCTGCTCCTCATGCTGAAAGCCTCCTCCTTGCGGCCCCACCAACAAAAACAGAACTCTTCATGTAGGACTTGAGAAGGTAACAGTTCAGCGGAACTAACTATTTTTGTATCCGACCCATGATCCATCGTGGTCAGCCTGAATTTGTGACTTTGTTCCAGTTCACCGTGACCAGGTAACTGCAAGTGGCACTTTGTGCTTCTAGCCAGTGGTGTAACACAGGCCTCTGCAGCCCCCGCAGTGTGGTTGGGGCCCCGGAGCTCCAGAAGGCCCCCTCAGCACAGTACAATGCACGTGGGTGGCAGGCCCCTGTTTGGGTCCAGGGGGAGTGGGCCACCCTCTAGGCACTTTGCAGGGGGGGGCCCTACAAGTTTCTTTACATCACTGCTTCTAGCACTTTTGTCACTTAAAACTTTAAAAAGCAATATCTCTGGTTCTACTGATTTTGATTGTTTTGTTTTCAGTTTATTAACATTTACTCTATTTTTCTTATGTTGTGTTTCCACTATGTTACTGTTTTTATGGTGCAAAAAAACTTTACACATTGCCTCTACGTTAATCCTGTCTGCTTTGTAAGCTAGGTACCAGAGTATTAAGCACAGGTTAATTTACCAAATTTTGTGGTTTACCCTGACAAGGATTGTGTTTATTATTTGAGTGGTGCTTCCACCCCCTCTACTAATAACATCATTAATTATACATATTATAGTACTTCCACTTTTATAAGTGAGAACTCTGGCTGGAATTGATTAATTATGTACTAATGGATAGTCTTTTAAGTCTGAGAGGGTCATTACGAGTCTGGTGGTTCAAGGTTGGACCGCCAGAGGACCACCGTCACCACTGGAAATATGGTTCCCGGCAGACTGTCGGCCATCAGGGTTGAACTCAGCGCCTCTGTGCTGATCACAACACCACTTACTGCCAGCATATCCATGGTGGGGGCAGCCACAGGGGGCCCCTGCGCTGCCTATGTGCATAGCCTGGACAGTGCAGGCCCCCTCCCCCCCGGCCAATACCATAGCACCCTTTCTGCCGGTCATGGTCGGACCGTCAAAGTCGTAATGAGGCCCTGAATCTCTAACCCCAACCCGTCTCCACGAGTAAGCCTTGGACTGCTCAATTTTACTACCCTGAGGATCAAATGCAAATAGGTCTACTGGACGCTCAGTGTTGGGATCAATAGTTAGGTAAAGACACAGAACACCAGTGGTGAAAGGTTCTGATTATTACAATCTGAGTCTGGTAACCTCGGACTGCACGAGACTCCTGGAAGAAAGTTCCACACTGTCACACTAAGAAACAATTACTTTCTGCCCTTATGGGCAGGCAGTTTAAGAACAGGCCACTGGTGACAGACAACTGCTTAAGCAGCAGGCGGTTGGCCTGGATGTAATTGCAGCGGTAATAAACAAGGTCTGCATTAAATTTGCATTTTGATTTGAACGGGCAGACAGTCACTTTGCTGGATGCCTCATATAGCCCTTCCAGCCTAGGAAAATTGGCCCCAGGTACTTTCCACATATTTTATGAGTGGATCTTCTGAATTACACAGTCCCACCTACAGCTCTGGATGGCTTCCATGTAACACCATGGCCAGTAAATACTAGCACCTTCATCACTGGATATCGGCTTTACGAATAACACTGTGCTTGCAACACTTCTCTTGTCCTGATGATGACCCAACTTTTAGGGTTGAACGGTCATTACTACTCTGTGGCTCAAAGATCATTTCAAAACAGTATGGCTACTAAGGAGCACAGGGCTTTCTGTTTTGTCGCAATAACCAAGCGTGCTCCATAGGAAGAAGCATTGTAACATAATAATTACCAGCCATTATATTTTTCTCTATTTCTCTATTTTAATTTGATAGTTTCTTACTGGAATGTTTTTTTTTTTTTTGCCTCACTTACATCATTACACTTCCAAGCACTATTTTG
Organism: Pleurodeles waltl; assembly: GCF_031143425.1. Taxonomy (NCBI): domain Eukaryota; kingdom Metazoa; phylum Chordata; class Amphibia; order Caudata; family Salamandridae; genus Pleurodeles; species Pleurodeles waltl. The sequence goes on from NC_090445.1 coordinate 1,418,396,282, forward strand.
TTGTATAACTTATGCAATTCTGTATTGATTGTTCACGAAAAGATTTTTGTCATAAATCTATTCTGTTACATTTCCAGATGCTAGGAAGTAACCTTTTTGAATATTAATTGATTGCTATTATGATAGAATTTAGCTACCTTTGTAAACCTAACTATTGGTGTTATCAAAACGGGGTTGGACACTGTTGTTTCTTCACTATAAGTGGCACAGGCAGCTGCATATGATTCTGCCCTGGCCCCTTCTGCCACCCCCATTCATTCACACAATGGCAGATTTCTAAGATTCCCAGCACTCCCTGGTCTTGCCACCTTCATAGGGTCCCACTACCGTATCCTGGTGGAAGGAATTGCTGAACTGGAGGTGTTGGATTGCAAATGAGTAAAAGGCTTTTTATTGTGCCTTGTTAATTTAAAGGGTTATGACTGGTGATGGGAACCCCTTTAAAAATCCATGACCCCAGGCTTCTACATCAATGTCATTAATAATATGACCTAAACATGAGACCTGTCGGTAAGTCTAAGGGGGACAGGGTGTGGGAAGCTGAAATCCCTACAGCCTACGCATGCATTTCACTGACACAGGAAATAATGTTAGGATAAAATCGTAAGCCTTATATATCCAAAGTGATAACCTGAATTAATCCCCAAAAGGCAACAATTGTGCCAAAACAAAACACTTTTTATTCATTAATCAAAACTAGGAGAAATGTTTGTCTTCTTCTCACAGTCCCTAGGTGTATCTCTACATTGAATGAGATCTAGATTTACATAACTTTGCTTGATTTGCTAACATTAACAAATTCCAAACAGCTTTAACTCAGCAGAATTGTTTCTTTCGAGATGTTTGCATGGCCTTTGCATGACACAAATGTCCTATACTGACAAAGACAGCTATATTATTCTATTCTTTTTAACTGTTTGCCCTGCATTGGAATCTAAAAAAATTCAAATTGCAAAACGAATCTGAAACTTGCTTCTTTATTAATAGGATTCTACAGTAAAGATGTAGTAGAGAGGAGATGGCATGATATAAATATACTTTCAAAATTACATGAGTGTCCTTTCTTTCAGAGATCAAGAAGGATGTGAAAAACGCATTCCGAGCAAAACTTTCACTCTTTGTTAGAACTGTCTTTGTTAGAAGTTACCATCTCAATGGAAACTGCTCCTGTCCCATAGTTTTCTCACCTGCTGATTGGTTGACTGAATAACTTATCTGAAACATTTATAATAATTTGTTTTCATTGTTATTTGATTGTAAAGAGTGTCTCAGGGAAAGAACAGATAATGGTGACTCACTCATTCTCTTAGCATTTCAAGCTTATAACTGCGAGAGACAGACTTTGCTCTCTTCCTAAACTATTCTATATCAGAGTCTGAAACAGTATTCTTTATGACTACTGATAGCTTCACTTACTTAGCCACTTCGCAGACTCGTGTTCCTTTTTGCTACTTTCTGACTAAAACAATTTACTCCTACTGATTTAGAATATTAGAATAGGGACTAGATTATGTGACAGACTTTATGCAATGTTCTGTAAATCTTATTTGGCTAATAAAGAAAAGATTAAAAAAGTTATGATAAATTAAACTTGAAATTCTAACCAACAGTCTCATTATTGACTCCTGAGAATTACAAAATCTATGAATTCTATGTATTGATGTTGAAAATGCAGCTTCCTTTTCTAAGAGTTGTGGATTGTTTTATAAATGTAGGATTCTCTACGCTCCCAAAAGGTTGGTAGATGAGAATGGTTAAAGGACATGTAGAAAGATGCTGCCATAATTAAAAAGTGTTCAAATTTAGATAAAGCCCAAATGTCTAGAATCTAGTTGTGAAGACTGATGAAGTGCAGTTTTTGAAGCGGTAGCAGATTGCAGTTGAAGAACTTGTAAAATCTACGGGTGTGAGTATCAATAGGGCGATATATTGAAATTGTACAAAGTGTGATTTGTGAATGTTCTGATGGTATTTTCAAGTGCAATTGCTATTTGTCTATGGGCCAGATGTATGAAAACAGCCTTTTGCGAATCAGAAATAGTGATTTTTAAGAAATCGCTATTTCTGATTCGCAAAATGCCATGTATCATATTTGCGATTCAGTAATAGAGATTTCTTAAAAATCGCAAATGCTATTACTGAATCGCAAATTGCGATACCAGCCCCCATTCGCATCTATGGGCCTGTCGGCCCATATTTGCGAATATTTTGCATGTCCCAAATTGCGAATTCCTAACTGGAATTCACAATTTTGGGAAATGCAAAGTCCAGGGTGCTGGGGGCCTAAGGCCCCTCTGCTGCACCCCAATTTTTTTTTTAACAAAACATGCCAAAAAGGCATCTGTGCTTTACATGTAAATTTTAAAAATGCATTTTAACTGCATTTTTAAAATTTGCACATGGTTACCACCAAGTTCAACTTGGTGGTAATAGTGATTCCTTAATGCCCAATTTGCATCAAGGAATTGCTTCATACATGTGCTTTCAAAATCGCAAATAAGAATTCCTTATTTGCGATTTCTAATTTAGAGAGTCGCAATTTGCGACTCTCTAAACAGGGTCGCAATTTTAAGGAATCGGTGTTTAAGCAATTCCTTAAAATTGCATTCAGAATGCCTTTGATATATTCAGAAAGGGCTTTTTGCATTCAGATAAGGGCATTCGCACCGTTTGCGAATGCGAAAAGCTTTGATACATCTGGCCCTATATGTTTTATGTGCTTTGTCAAAGAAGGCACAGAAGTTATTGGACTAAGAAGTAGTCTAATATCCCTGACAGAGATACAGATATACAGATAAGATGTTTTCTTGTCTGCTAAGAGAAGTGTAAATCATGAGAAGTTGTTGGCTACACAAATAGATAGAGATATAATAATTTGTTGTGATTGTACTAATTTCTAATTGGTGCTTGTGATGCCTGGTGCGCAAAGGTGACACAACACCAATTAGGTGATTTCCCGCAGGCCAAGAACTCATCATTGTGAACAGAGAATTATTTTTCTGATTGAAAATTGGAAGGTGTCAAACCTAGTTTCAATTGTTGATTGCACTATTGGTTTTCTTTAGAAAAGGAGGCAAAGTTTCAGGTCATTTTTATACTGTTTAGTTGTTTGTCTTTTTGCTTTGTATGGAGAAAATTGTAAAGGTGGGTGAGCTGCTGCAAAGAACGAGTTATTGCAACATATTGTGCCACGCAGATATTGTTTGGTTGGTGTAACGCCACTCTATGATTGGTTTGATCTCGCCCAGGGTTGTGAAATTATTGGTTGATTGAACTAAGGAACTGTATTGTGATTTGATAAAAGAGGTGTGTCCTGTCGTATACAGAACAATTTCAAAATAAATTAAGACGCTGTAAGTTAGATTAATGATTTTTGGCGAAATAAGTCTGAAATCATGAAATATTTCAAAGCTTTGAGGAGTCTAATGAGAGGTGATGTAATTGTTCCAGTTAGGCAGGGTGAGGAGGCACCCCCTGAGGGTACACTAGCCTATCATATGATGATTGAAGAAGGTTCACATACATGTGTTTGGCTTAGTCAGTGGTGTACGATCACTGAAAAAGAAGGCGTACTGAGTTTTCATAGATGGGGAGCCTTCAATTTATGAATCATGGGCAGATTAAGAGAAACATGGCATGAGATTAAGCCACCTCCTAGATCTACTCATTTTGAAGCATTGGGAGAAGATGTCTCAAATTAAGGACAGAGAGAGATTTCAAAAACAAACTAAACGAGCAATGAGAAATTATGCAGATGCCATTTTGGATGATCAAGTGCAGAGATGGAGGATGAGTGTAGTGGAAGGTGCTAGATTATATCCTGTATGTTAAAAAAAGTGAGAACAAAGACCAAAGAATCTGAAAAACCTAAAAGGAAAAAGATTAAAGGGGACAAAAAAGAAGAGAAAGATAAAACAAAATTTGATTTGGATACTGATTTAGGTGATGATATTTTGTATGAACGTTTGGCCACACGTCCACCACCATATGTGGGTCCTAAACCAAATGATAGAGCTCAATTGATAAATAATGTGACTATAGCTCCAGCTCCAATAGGTCCTGTTGTTCCACAAGTTACTAGTCTGATGCAAGCAGTACAGCCTGCAAATATGCAAAACGTATTGAGAGCAGTTGCAAGTGCTCCAGCACCAATGAGTATAGCTCAAATGGTGACACAGACAGATGCTCCGGTTTCTGTGGTTACGACTCCAGCACAGATTACTGAATTGATTACAACACAGACTGCGCCTGCATAGGTTGTTCATGCACCAGCTACAGTACTTCAGGAAACAATTGGGGGTATACCAGTGAATGGGTTTATCCTGAAATCACAAAATTCACAGATTGTAGTGTGGACAATTCCACAGACCATTCAAGCATTAGGAGAATGAAGACTATTTCTTTTCACAACACAAACTGTACCAGGTGAATGTAATTTGGAAGGTGGTTTATTTCCTCCTTGGTTTGAAGAGGCTGCTTGAAATTGTGTGAAAGTTGAGGATGCAGAAAGCAAAGTACCTGCTCAAGTTCAAGTACCAGTCTAGCTCTTGAAAAGGACAGACCATTAAATGTGCCTAAATTAAAAATTGAATTAGAAGAAATTGTTGGGGGATGTTTGGATCTTGATCACATAAATCAATATCAAGAAAAATAATAGTACAAATAATTAGTATACTTGTGCAAGATATTACGAGAAAAGATGCAACTGTTCATGACAAATTAACTGAATTGGCAAGCAACTATGAGGTTATTTCTAAAAGCGTACTAGAAGGGAGAAGTTTCAGGGTGCAGTTACATGAAGAATCCATTGAAAACATAAGTTCTTCAGGAATGCAGATTCATCTAATTGAATTAATAAAATGTGTACGCAAAAAAAGCAAGTTTGAAAAATTTGATAGTAAATGGGGTTACAAAAATAATGAAAAGAAAAAGAAACATGCTGAGGAGAAAAAGAAAGGAACTGGACATTCAGGAAAGAAAGAGACAACTGCTGCCTATCCTTTAAGAGAGATACCAGGTGGAGGGTATGTACATGTCCCTTGGAGTAGGGGATACCTTGCATCCTTCACAAACAACTTTACACAGTTGAAAGAATGTCCAATGCAGTGGTATACACAAGTCAATAGAATTGTTAAGATTGGAAAATTGTGGGGTGATTTAAGTTGATATTGTGGTTCCGAGTGACTTGTGGGTTGAATGTAAGATTGCTTTTCAATGGCCAGATGCAGAGTCGGTGAGAGATCCTGTCACAAATACACCTTCACCTGTGGTAATGACTAAGTATAATGAGGCGATAACATTTTTGAAAGGCGGAGTTCCACCTAAGGATTTGGATTTTTTGAAATTGAATCAAATGCAGCAGGATTTTAAGGAAACTGTGCATGAGTTATGTGAGAGGCATTTCAACAACATACAGGACAGACATTATTTTGATCCAGCAGGAATGGGATATTTTATTACATAGTTTGTGCTTGTTTTGAGACCTGAGATTTGTCAGCACATACAGCAGAATGTGATTTGTTGGCAGAAGCAGTTTTTGGATGAGATTTCTAAGCATGCATAGTACTGCAGCAATGATCAGGAAAGGAAACAACATAAAAATAAGGGCAGGTTTATGTTGGCCCAGACTAAGGGACTAATTGGACCATTTGAAGAGAATCATCAGTTTGTGGTGTGTGAGTCAAGTCCTGTTAGTCATTTAGGGAGAGTTTTACTGTGCAAGGTAAATTGCACTATTTATTGCACGACTCAAGGAGTTGAGTTTCAGACTCATGATGAATTCACCAATTATGGGATTATGAAAGTCTAATGCCAAATGTATAATTGTACAACACTTGAGGGAGGTGAATGATATCATAATCCCATGTTGGGAATCCAGCCACCATACTTTATTTGTCAAATTCCATGTGCAGCTGCATGGTTTACTGTAATTGATCTCTGCCAAGATTTATTTTCAGTTCCATTGCACGAAGAGAGTCAGCACTAGTTCTCCTTCATGTTCCAAGAGAAAGTATTGGCATGGTGTCCGGCCGCACAGGGCTATACTGAGAGCCCATCAATTTTCCACCAGTTCCTGAAAAAGAATCTGGAATCATTGATCATGCCCAGAAGTTTAGTTTTGGTGCAATACATTGATGATTTACTCGTTTCATGAGTGACAAAATAATCTTGCAAAATTAACACCATTGCATTGTTAAGTCATTTGGGGCCAGATGTAGCAAAATCCGATTTTGCGACTTGCAAATTGTGAGTCTGAGCGACTCGCAATTTGCAAGTCGCAAAATCGGATGCAGAATGGTATCTCAGACACCTTCTGCGACTCGCTATGGGGTCGCAAAGACCCACCTCATCAATATTCATGAGGTGGGTCGCATTTTGCGACCCCATAGAGAGTCCCTGCACTCACAGGGATGGTGGCCTGCTGTAGTCAGTAGACCTCCATGTCTGTGACTGCTTTTTAAATAAAGCAGTTTTTTAAAAAAAATTTGCAGCCCGTTTTCCTTAAAGGAAAACGAGTTGCAAAATGAAAAAAATACCAAAACCATAGGACCACTGCGTGCTCTGAAAAAATATTTTTTCGACATTCACAAAGGGGAAGGGGTCCCATGGGGACCCCTTCCCTTTTGCGAATGAGTTACCACCAGTGTGACACTGGTGGTAACTGCGAGTTGCTTTGCGACCGCATTCGCGGTCACAAAGCAATTCTGAATTGCGATGCGAGTCGCAAATAGGAAGGGAACACCCTTCCTATTTGCAAGTCGCATTCCCAAATTGCGAGTCGGTACCGACTCGCAATTTGGGAATGAGCATCGCGTGAGGCCGTTTCCATGGCGCAAACTGCATTTTTCACAGTTTGCGCCATGCAAACGGCTTGCTACATCTGGCCCGTGGTACTGAATGGATATAAAGTATCTCCGAATAAGTTGCAAAATTGTCAAAAAGAGGTCCAATATTTGTGGCATATCATTGAAAAAGGAACAAGAAAACTGTCAAGATAGAGATTTGAATGATTCCTCCTAAAACACAGAGAGAAGTGAAGATGTTTTTGGAAATGGTTTGCTACTGTGGAAAGTGGATACTCATCTTGTCCAACGAATGCAAGAAGGTGTTACTAGAGCTGAAAGTGTCAGACATGCCCCTGCAGTGGGAATGCCAATTTACTCGTAAGATTTCATACTGTTTTGCAGTGAGTGGGATGGCTTTGCTCTCTTAATGCTGACTCAATTACATGGAGATGGCAAATAGCCTATGACATATTTTTCTGTGACCTTTGATCCTGTAGCCCCAGTTTTTTCTAACTGTCTCAAAGCAATAGCTGCTGTGAGACCTAGTCATAAAAAATTTGAAAATGTAGTGATCGGACATCCTTTAAGAGTCATGGTCCCTCACTAGGCAGAAGTATTACTTACAAGGACAAAGACTCAGCACCTTACTAACTATAGACTAACTCGTTATGGGCAGCAGATCTTGGTGGGAAGTAATGTGCTGAAAATATGTCAAGTACTGAATCCTAGGGAGACAAATCTGATTGTTTTGAACAAGACTGCCTTGATGTCACAGACTTATGAACCAAACCCAGACCAGATATAAAAGATCAGCTATTAGTAAATCCAGATTATGGGCCTCATTCCGACCGCCGCGGGTATTCTGGGTTGCCCGCTGGGCTGGCGGGCGACCGCCAGAAGGCCGCCCGCCAGCCCAGCGGGAAACACCCTTCCATGAGGATGCCGGCTCCGAATGGAGCCGGCGGAGTGGAAGGGGTGCGACGGGTGCAGTTGCACCCGTCGCCGCGATTTTCAGTGTCTGCATGGCAGACACTGAAAATCTTTGTGGGGCCCTGTTACGAGGGCCCCTGCAGTGCCCATGCCTTTGGCATGGGCACTGCAGGGGTCCCCAGGGGCCCCACAACACCCCATACCGCCATTCTCTTCCCGGCGGCCAAAACCGCCAGGAACAGGATGGCGGTATGGGGGTCGGAATCCCTATGGCGGCGCAGCAAGCTGCGCCGCCATGGAGGATTCCCCAGGGCAGCGGGAAACCGGCGGTACACCGCCGGTTTTCCGTTTCTGACCGCGGCTGTACCGCTGCGGTCAGAATGCCCATGGGAGCACCGCCAGCCTGTTGGCGGTGCTCCCGCGGTCGTTGGCCCTGGCGGTTTTTACCGCCAGGGTCAGAATGACCCCCTATGTCTTATTTGTGAATGGCTCATGCTTGAGAACAAATGAAGGTTTATTGAGAGCAACACAAAATGATGATGGACGGAGTGTTGAAACTTTCAAACACTCACCCCCCAGTCACAGATCTGGGTTTAATCCATCGTTCTTTTGCTCACCATGCCACCCCAGTTTGGACCTAGCCATATGCAAATCAGTCTTGACCCTGCTCCCATTAGCCAGAACTTCCAAGCCAGGTTCTCTCTGGACAGGATTCAAGCATCCTAGGACCGGTTTCAGGGTATCACCCTTCATCAGCCAGGCTAGCTTGAATCCAGTGGCACAGTGAGTAAGGGACCCACGTCGGGGCATACCCTTCCCACTTAGGGTAACTTTAGCAACACAAAAGGATGATGGACGGAGTGTTTAAACTTTTCAAACACTCACCCCCAGTCACAGATCTCGGTTTAATCCAATGTTCTTTTGCTCACCATGCCACCCCAGATTTACTGACAGCAGCTTATGCAGTCTGCACAATCCAAGAAATAATAGAAGCTTCATGGTTATAAGGAATTTCTTCAGCACAAGTTGCAGAACTTATTTCCCTTACCAGAGCTTGCAGCTAGACAGCACAAATGAAATTGACTATATTTACATATATTCAGTATGGGTTTGGTGTTGTGCATGACTTTGGGCAATTGTGGTCACAGTGTGACGCCGCGAGGACCTGCGGCGCCCCACTTGCGGACTGCGGTCAGATTGGCGGTCCGTGTCCTGGATGTCCGTTTCAGTCGCGGACCGCGTTTTGAGCCGTGTTTCGGGCTGCTGACTATTTTTCAGTCCACAGCGCGACCGGTACATCTTTCTTTGGGTGCTGCTTCACGCTACACCCACCTTTTGCCCTTATAATCTCTTACCGATTTTTTCTGTCTTTTTCTTTTTTCCTTTTTCTTTGTGGATGCCCTCTTAGCCATATTTTCTTCTTCCCAGGAGTCTGTGTTTCCTACTGTGCATGCTTTGCTTCCTCTTATACACCATGGCAATTTTTCCGTTCACTCGAATGTGGCTTTTCCCAATTCAAGATGATGTCTCTGGAACGTCCTGCGTGTCACCTCCTGTTTGCCAATATATAAGCACAATTGGTCTTCTATTCCTTGCGTTGCAAACACTTCCGTTCTGGTGGTGCTCCATGCTCCTGTATCCGGTGATTTTTTGGACTTCTTTTTTTTCTTGTCTGAAGTTTTTGCTGTTTCCAGTTCATATTACGCTTCTCTTTTTTCTTACCTTTTTTTCAGGAGTTCCTTGCTTCTGAGGTTTTTCCCAGGATTTAGTTTTTTCCTCTGGGACTCCTTCTGGAGGTCACGGTCTGCCTGGTGTTACTCTATCAGCAGCACAGCCGCTACTCGAAAGGGTTGCCCTTATCTTGGTCAGTCCAGAACCAGCAAGAGACCAGGTGTTGCCTCGAGATTGATAGATAACCGATGTAAGAAGCTTTCAGATCGTGACACACAGTGAGGTTTCATGACCTCATCTAGTTCATGTTAATGGGGAACATGTTCATATTTTACTGGAAGCTCTATAACTCCACAATGAAGTTGCTGTCATGAAATGTGCAGAACACAATAGCGACAGTAGTTATGTCACAGCTGGCAACAGATATGCTGATGAAGAGGCACACAGTTGTGCAATTGAGGCCTGTACATTTAACACATCATTCACTAATGAAAATCCAGGAAAAAATGTATTTTCCATGATGGTGAGAGCAGCTGATACTTGGGATAAAGTGAGATGAACTTCAAGAAAATGCACTAGACACAGGTGGGTCGGATCAGAGTTAGATGTGGGATAGATGACTACAATGGTTGGGTTTCAGTGGATGAAAGGCTAGTATTTCCAGACAGCCTGCTATTTCCAATGACAAGAAATTTCCATGGGCCAACTTATCTGGGAAGATACTCAATGATCAGAACCTTTAAACAGTACTGGTTAATCCCAGGTTCAGAGCCCAAGCAGAAGAATTGTGTCATCAATGTGTGACATGTCAAGAGATGAAGGTAGGCAAATGAACACGTTTCATTGAGTCACATAGGAAGATCAGGATACCCTTTCAATAGGGTGCAGATGGACTTCATTGAAAGGCCCATTTGTAATAGAATGAGATATGTCCGGGTGATTGTCTGCATTTTCTCCAGATGGGTGAAAGCTTATCCAACCAGGAGAAATGATAGTCTCACAGCAGCAAAGTTAATTTTGAGGGAGTTAGTACACCAGGTACGGCATGCCGGTTTCTCTAGAATCAGATGAAGGTAATCACTATAACAGTGAGATCATAAAAATGTTATGTGCAGCATTACAAGCTGGACAGAAGCTACAGTGCAGTTATTGTTCAAAAGGCTCTGGCATAGTGGAGCAGCTTAATGCGACAATTAAATCAAGATTGGCAAAAGTTTGTGCTTCCACTTCACTGAAATGGCTCGATGCCTTGCCTATAGTATTGATAAGTCTGCAAAGTCCATTTGACAGAAATCTGGTTTATCACTGTACAAAATCTCAATGGGCAGAGCAATTAGATTACCTGCAGTTCCAGCAAATGCACTTGTGAATATTACAGATTACATGGTACTTGATCGCTGTAAGGGATCGTCTGATGTGGTACATTCTGCCTCTCAGCAGGTTAAAGCTCTTACTGCAAATCCACACCAGCAGCAGGGTTACGACCTTAGTCCTGGTGTCTGGGGCTTGGCCAAGAAGAATGTGAGAAAGTCCAGTCTAGAGCCACATTCGAAAGCCCTCTACCAAGTAATTTTGATTAAGAATACAGCAGTTGAGTGTGCTGGAATCCCAAACTGGGTACACACTTCAAATACCCAGAGAACACAAGATCCTTATGAATTAATAGTCTTTTATGAGCCAGAACCGAGAACACTAGTGTACGTACCACTGCATTTTGGAGGAGAACAGACTCAGGAGAGAAAAAACTGTGACTAGAGACAGCAAGAAGGAGTAAGGTGAAGAGTTCTAACTCCTGGACATCTCACAATTGGCACTGGAGAAGAACTGATAACTCAGGTTGATGAAGTAACCAGTTCTGAAGTAGAAGGTTTTGAGGATCCAGGAGAAGGAATGAGTTCTGGAATACAGACAAGAAGTATTCCACACAATGAAAAGTGGTCAAAAACTTACAGTAATTAGTAATTAAAATCGAGTGTGTCAGCTGAATCAATACCACCGACAATCAAAGGCGAAGCAGAGTCAAGTAGTCTAAGTGACGCAGAAGAAGAACAAAACACATTCAGAAGATCAAGGAGATCTTGAGTACCTTGTCGAAGATATTCGTCACCTAAATGGACATATTGTGTGAGTCAAGCTTCGAACGTTCCAATTTCTGATTTGCTCGATTCAAGCAAAAAAATGCCAGAACCTCCTTGAAAATATTAAAAGAGAAAGCACTTGATTACAAAAGTACTACTGACATGCAACGGTGAGAATTGAGAATTAAAGTCTGAAAAATCTTAAAAGCTATTTATGAATAAAAGGACTAATGAAAATTTGTTTAAAAAAAAAAAGAGTGCCTAGGTCCGAGGGAGCAGCTACGGAGTATGTCTAACATTTTAGAACAGTAGGGCTAAGGACTGTCTTTACAAACCTATTATCATTAATAAAGACTAAAAGAAAAAGATAAATATATTAAAAAGAAAAAGATTAACTCAAGAAGAAACTAACCTGAAGAAGAGTATTTTGAAACTGTTCAACTTCAACAAGATATAATTTTCTGTTGCAAATTAATATTGGTAGTAGATCTAACTGTAGAGACACATGTGCATTGCTAATAGAACAAGGTGCAAACAATTTAGGGATATTATTTACACTTATAGTTTTAGTAGGAGTAGCAATCGTATTAATTATACACTTCACACCTGAGATAGAAAAAGTTGTATTAGAATTTGTGAATGCAGAATCTAAACCAGATAGAGATGAAGATGAACTGAGGACATAATTTGTAGATTACTTGATTGAAAATTATTCAATGAATGTTTATTCTAGACTAATCCAAGAATACACTAAAGCTATTGTTGTTAAGAACTGTTGCATTTGTGCACATATGCCATCCTCAGCAAATGAACAGGTTTCATTTCACCATAATCCACTTTCCTACGCTTTTTCATGTAGTATATTTCTTAGCTTCATGTATAGACATCAACATTTTTTATATTATTACTCAAACTTTGACACAGCACTTTCTAAGGTTCCACTAATGAAAAGTGTGAATTTACACACACAAGCTAGAAGTGGAGACTGCATCGCATTACTTTAGAACATTTCTTCCTGTAAACACTGTTAAAGCACATGAACAAAACCTGACATGCTTAGAGAACTCACAAGAAAAAGCTTTTATTCTAATGTAAGAAGAGAGAAATGATCAATTTGCAAACGTTTAAATAAGGGCTCATCCCTCAGCCCTACACTCTTCAACACATATCTGACTCCTGGCCAACATCGTCAGATCCCACGGTCTCAACATAATTTCCTACACAGGCTACAGTCAACTCATCCTCTCACTCACCGACGTCCCCTCCACCACCCGAACCTAATTCCACAGACGCATGACAAGCATCGCTGACTGGATGAAATACAATTGTGTTCAGCTTAACACAGACAAGATGGAAGTATCTTCGGCAACAGCAGCAAAACATGAAATGACACCTGGTGGCCATCAGACCTGGGGCCCACACCCACTCCCTCCTACCATGCCAGAAACCTCTGAATTATCATTGACAACAAGCTTACCAAGAAATCATAGTTCAACGCTGTCTCCATTGCCTGCTTCCTTACTTTGTGCATGCTACCTAAGATCTTCAAGTGGCTACACCTACACACAAAATGCACTGTAACATAGGCCCTCATCACCAGTCAAATGGACTGTGGTAATGACCCCTACGTAAATCACCGCACACCTCTTACAGAGACTTCAGACCAAGGCAGCACGCCGCAGCTGGACTTATCCTCGGCCTTTTCTGACGAACCCACATCACACTCCAACTCTGGTAACTCAACTGGCTCCCCATACAGAAGAGATGCCAGTTCACGCTGCTAACCCACACACACAAGACTCTACACAACCAAGGAGCCTTGTACATTAACCACCACCTGAGCTTCCACCACCCGTCGAGACTACTATGCTCTGCTTCTCTTTCACTAGCCCATACTCCTGCATCTACCAAAGCAGAAGTGGAGGACGCCTCCCACGCACCTCCAGACCATCACCTCACTTCCGGAATTCCGAATGGTCCTGAAGACCTGGCTGTTTGAATAAGCCTCCGGTCCCTGCAAGCGCCAGGATATCCTATCGAGTGATTAGCCATGCTTCATAAATTCTGTTTGGTTGATTGATTGATTATTGACTCCTTAAAATTATAAAATGTATGAATTCTATGTATTAATGTTGAAATTGCAGTTTCCATTTTCAACTCATTACAAAGGTTCCCTACTGGGTATCTAAGAGTTGCAGATTTTTTTAAATAAATTTAGGATTCTCTGTGCTGCCAGTACACAGAATGTTCGAAATAAAAATATGGAAAGTATATTCTGCCCATGATGTTAGTGTATATCAATATTTCTTGACTCTTTATTCCATACTACAATGATGCTGGTAAACATGAAACATACCCACCCAAATCAAAAGGACTTCTGTGATGAAAGTATTTGTTTGAGGACATAGACAAAGTTTAAGTTTTTCTCCCTACGATAGAGAACATGTTTCTAACCCAGAGGAAAGGGCAGTATAAGACTGAAGTGCAATAAGCTCCTTAAGTGAAAGACTTATTTTAATCCCTTTTAAGCAACACCTTGCTACTACTTTCTTGTGTTCATATGTTATTCTGATGTTGCTTCTCCTGAGTTTGCATGGGTTGTACCCTATTCTCAGGGATGTGGGCTGGGACATATTGTTTGGGGTCAAGGGCAACAAGTTTTTATGTTTATTTTGTCCTTGGGACAAGCAGGTTTAACCCCCTGCAGCATAACAAATCCTTTGGCTGCCAGTTTACAGAGAAGGGAACTGTTTGTAGTTAAGGTAATATGTGTGCCCATATGTTAATGCTGTTTGAACATGTATTTATGGTTCATTAATGAAACGCCTTCAATATTAGGGTGAATGCTATAAATAAACATTTTAAGGTCACACTGCACTACTGACAGTGGTTCCAATTAAAAAACAGTTTACTCACATTTGAAAAGTTTAACAATATGAAACTGAGTATAGTGCTCCCAGAATGCGCTCTAATTAGATGCAAATGTTTGCAGAAGCTTGTAAGCAAGAGTGATGATTATTTGCTTTGAAAATAAAATGTTCAGAAAAAAATGCAAGTAGGGAAAAAAGTTTCGCTACTGTGAAACTTTAGGTGCTATTTCTTTGAAGCGTCATTTAGTAAAATGTGTTGATGCATGCTAGAACTTCCAAAAAATATTCTGAATAGAAAATCAGTATAAACATTTTCAACAAGATTACAGGAAGCATGAAAATAAACAAACACTGGCAAAGCTAACTGATCTGACATTTTTTTGTGAGTCTTTTGGTTTCGTCAAGGAGTGTCTTGTTTTGACACGGCTTTTGGAACACTTTATTGTTATGGGAGCTGCCAGGCCATCACCATTGTAATAGACACTGTCAAAATGAAAAAAAGTGTTTGGTCTCAAAAAGCACACATTGCCACCAGTGGTGTAACACAGGCCCGCAGCCCCGCTCCTGGGGGCCCTTACAGCACACGCCCTGTGTGAGTCTTGAGGGAGGGCCCCTCCATGTTCTTTGCAGGGGGCCCCCTACAGTTTAGTTATGTCACTGATTGCCGCAGTAGTTCCTGGCACTGAACAAAACTACTTTGTGTGCCAATATGCTCCTTCATGGTAAAACCAGCCGATGGATATAGAGAGAAATGGAAGCTTAATAAAAGTAAAATGTATTTGTTAACGCCAGACCTAATTAGGGACCCAATTCTTAAGGAAAGTCACAAACGCGCTCCCATAGTATATGTTTTTGAAATAGTGGCTTTCATGCATTCACAAGAACTTACAGAAGTAGATTAAGAAATCGTACTCCTAGAAAATATTTGTGAACTGTACTTTAGCATGAGCAAATATGCATGTGTAGATTGGCTCATGTGAAGATCCATTGAGCGGTTACAAGTTCCCTTTCCCTCCAAACACTTTTTTCCCCAACCCTGGAAAAACTTCTACTTCTACCATTGTCAGGAGTAAATTTCCAAACTTTCTCATTATGGGAAAAAATTTGAGAAGAGCTGGTAAAAATCCTTAGAACATGCAAGTTAGTAGGTTTGTAGACCCAAAGTCATTCCAGCTCTGGAACTGTTGCTTACTGCTTCCTCCAGCCCCAGTATGTAGATCTGTGGAATGGTGGCAAAATAAGGAAATTGCTATAGTAGGAATTGATATTGCAAGTATTCAAACCCTACTATAGCAGTAGGCATTGCACAATCAGAGAAGCTATTATCAGAGCACCTACATAATGAGATTATTGCTATAATTTGTCTCTCCACACTACATGGCACTAAACGGACAAGTAGATTTTTCTTTTTTTTTTGCAGGACAAGTAGATTTAAAAAGCAACCTGTCCCATGGGCAAGTAGATATCTTATTAAATTCCTCACCTCTGCTATTCTGCATTATATACTGCTCAGTACTTTAACAAATGTGATTCACAAATTCAATAAAACAAGAGATTCATACGAAAGGGAAGAAACAACCTTATAAACTACTCCATGGAGGCAAAAGTCCTCTCTAGCACTGTCTCTTCGTTTGTTGCCCAAAGAAACATAAGAACCTTCAGAGTTTGTCAAATATTTTGAGTTATTTTTCTCAGAGCCACCAGTTCATACTATGAGGGCAACAATGGTGTACACTAAGGGGGGTTTATAGGTCAAAGCCCTTATAGACTACTGCAAACTTGAAAAAATGTGTGCCAACAGTAATGCAAGATATGCTGAAAATGAGGAAAATTATGATTTCCATCAATGGCTGTCAACTATGTAATTGTACCTGTATTTATATAGCTTTTACTACCCCTGACGAGGCGTCATAGTGCTTTTCAGTGAGTAGCATGCTAGTCCAGAACCCAAAAGGATTAGTGGTGGATTAGTATTGGGAGAATGAGTATAGTATTAGTGTAGGGACTATGAGTTAATTTGAGAGGTGGACATGTGAGTCTGTTAGTTGAATTGAATAGAATAATGGAGTGATAGAAAAGGGAAGAATGTAGAAAGTATTCATTCGGAGATCATAGTAGGAAGCTAAATCTTGGGATGAGTAAAAGGAGAGCTGGATTAGTCTATAGAAAGGGATAAGGGAGATCATAGTAGTAAAATTAGTTTTGGGATGAGTTAAAGAGAGATGCATGAGGGATAATTTAGTGGGGTTGTTTGGAAGATCATAGTACTAAACTGAGGCTTTGGTTGAGCCAGGAGGGATAGAGGAGGGAAGCTCTAGGAATGTTTTTTTTTGGAGATCATAGTAGTAGTGGTTTGGAATGAATCAGAGAGTGGAGATAGAGGATAGATTGAGAGAGGTATAGGGTGAGACACAGTGTGCTTTGGGGAGAGTTCATTTCATTAGCCACTTGTACAGTAGGACTAAAGTAATAAATATATAGATACATGATTACATAGAAAGGGAATATATGCATAAGGAAGATAATATATTGAGATTTAAATTTGTATTGGATAAACACAGACTTTCAAGTGTTGCAGTATTTGAAGGTAATTTATTTGTGTACTTTTTATACCATTATTTTGTCCTTTCCTCGATATTTTTATAGTGAAATGCTTGCAGATAGTTAAGATAATACTCACCTATTGTGAGAGATAAATAAAACAGAAACTCATAAGCATCTAATCAAACAACTTATAAAGAAACTATTCAATGACCTATGAACATGTTAAGCATAGAATAAATATATATATATATATATATATATATATATATAAAACCGTAAGTAATATATATATATATATACATATATATTATATATATATATATATATATATATATGTAAGTGATATATACAATTGTTAAGCAGGCCTGAAGAGTATGTATATATTGTAAGTAAAAAACAAAGTTATACATATTTGTACAAAAAATACACATCTAGATAAATACATACAATCAGATTATGAATGTTTACGAACACAGGGATATGCTGCACATTACTGTTTGAGATTATGGTTATGTAGGAAAGAGACAATTCTTGAGTAGTCTTCTAAAGATAAGATAGTTATCCATGGATCTTATATTTGAGGGTGAATGAATTTGATAGTCTGATCACCTGAACAGAGAAAGATGTACCACCTATTGTCTTTTTCTTGCATGGTGGAGTTTTGAGGCGAGGTGCCACTTTTGAACTGAGGTTACTTTGTTGAATGTGATTTTATTCATGATGAAAAGCAGCCCTGTTCTTTGTATTGCTTTGTGGGTGATACAAAGCAGCTTGAATGTGGATATTCTGGCAACCAGTACCCAAAGTAGGGCCCTCTGTGTAGAGGATGATGTTTATGGTACGGCAGGGAACAATTTAGTTTTGATAGAGCGCCTTGGGATCTTGGCCAGTTCCAACGTGTTTTTTTCTAAACTGACCCGATGTAGCCAGCATTTTGAATTCAATTCACATGATGGGAGGGGTATTCTTGAATTCTCCTCTCTGGTTTCTTTAAGATATATAAGAGACTGAACCCAGATTGACCAGGAAGTTGATTGAACTCTGGCAGGACCAGGACGCTGGTGCCTGCTATTTTCCCTGTAGAGTAGTTTTCTCTCTTCATGGTTGACTGGGTTCACGACCTGTTGCTGGCAAAAGAGGTAAAGCAAGTTCAAGTTTACCCCATGGTGATGAATTTTTTACTTTATTTTCTGCTTTGCACTGTGCATGAATATCTCTCTCTCTCTCTCTCTCTCTCTCTCTCTCTCTATATGTATATATATATATATATAATTGCTGTTTATAGATTGAAGTAGATTATCCTTAGCGCATGTTTTCAGGATTATTATGATTTCATTGCTGTGTTTATTTTTGAATGTGCACTTTTGGTTGAACACTTTTAACCTTTTTCTGCTGGAACTTGCAGAGCGCTCTAATAAATGCAATTTTCAGACTAAGAGTGTGTAGGAAAGTACCATCTTGCCTGGCATGTTACCCCCATTTTTCACTGTATATATGTTGTTTTAGTTGTATGTGTCACTGGGACCCTGTTCTCCAGGGCCCCAGTGCTCATAAGTGTGCCTGAATGTGTTACCTGTGTAGTGACTAACTGTCTCACTGAGGCTCTGCTAATCAGAACCTCAGTGATTATGCTCTCTCATTTCTTTCAAATTGTCACTAACAGGCTAGTGACCAATTTTACCAATTTACATTGGCTTACTGGAACACCCTTATAATTCCCTAGTATATGGTACTGAGGTACCCAGGGTATTGGGGTTCCAGGAGATCCCTATGGGCTGCAGCATTTCTTTTGCCACCCATAGGGAGCTCTGACAAATCTTACACAGGCCTGCCACTGCAGCCTGAGTGAAATAACGTCCACGTTATTTCACAGCCATTTTACACTGCACTTAAGTAACTTATAAGTCACCTATATGTCTAACCTTTACCTGGTAAAGGTTAGGTGCAAAGTTACTTAGTGTGAGGGCACCCTGGCACTAGCCAAGGTGCCCCCACATTGTTCAGGGCCAATTCCCCGGACTTTGTGAGTGCGGGGACACCATTACACGCGTGCACTACATATAGGTCACTACCTATATGTAGCTTCACAATGGTAACTCCGAATATGGCCATGTAATATGTCTATGATCATGGAATTGCCCCCTCTATACCATCCTGGCATAGTTGGCACAATCCCATGATCCCAGTGGTCTGTAGCACAGACCCTGGTACTGCCATACTGCCTTTCCCGGGGTTTCACTGCAGCTGCTGCTGCTGCCAACCCCTCAGACAGGCATCTGCCCTCCTGGGGTCCAGCCAGGCCTGGCCCAGGATGGCAGAACAAAGGACTTCCTCTGAGAGAGGGTGTTACACCCTCTCCCTTTGGAAAATGGTGTGAAGGCAGGGGAGGAGTAGCCTCCCCCAGCCTCTGGAAATGCTTTCTTGGGCACAGATGTGCCCAATTCTGCATAAGCCAGTCTACACCGGTTCAGGGGACCCCTTAGCCCTGCTCTGGCGCGAAACTGGACAAAGGAAAGGGGAGTGACCACTCCCCTGACCTGTACCTCCCCCGGGAGGTGCCCAGAGCTCCTCCAGTGTGCTCCAGACCTCTGCCATCTTGGAAACAGAGGTGCTGCTGGCACACTGGACTGCTCTGAGTGGCCAGTGCCACCAGGTGACGTCAGAGACTCCTTGTGATAGGCTCCTTCAGGTGTTGCTAGCCTATCCTCTCTCCTAAGTAGCCAAACCCTCTTTTCTGGCTATTTAGGGTCTCTGTCTCTTGGGATTCCTTAGATAACGAATGCAAGAGCTCATCCGAGTTCCTCTGCATCTCTCTCTTCACCTTCTGCCAAGGAATCGACTGCTGACCGCGCTGGAAGCCTGCAAACCAGCAACATAGTAGCAAAGACGACTACTGAAACTCTGTAACGCTGATCCTGCCGCCTTCTCGACTGTTTTCCTGGTGGTGCATGCTGTGGGGGTAGTATGCCTCCTCTCTGCACTAGAAGCTCCGAAGAAATCTCCCGTGGGTCGACGGAATCTTCCCCCTGCAACCGCAGGCACCAAAAAGCTGCATTACCGGTCCCTTGGGTCTCCTCTCAGCACGACGAGCGAGGTCCCTCGAATCCAGCAACTCTGTCCAAGTGGCCCCCACAGTCCAGTGGCTCTTCAGTCCAAGTTTGGTGGAGGTAAGTCCTTGCCTCACCTCGCTAGACTGCATTGCTGGGAACCGCGACTTTTGCAGCTACTCCGGCCCCTGTGCACTTCCGGCAGAAATCCTTCGTGCACAGCCAAGCCTGGGTCCACGGCACTCTAACCTGCATTGCACGACTTTCTAAGTTGGTCTCCGGCGACGTGGGACTCCTTTGTGCGACTTCGGGTGAGCACCGTTTCACACATCCTCGTAGTGCCTGTGTCTGGCACTTCTCCGGGGGCTACCTGCTGCTAAGAGGGCTTCTTGTCTTGCTCGACGTCCCCTCTACCTCCTGGTCCAATTTGCGACCTCCTGGTCCCTCCTGGGCCACAGCAGCATCCAAAAATGCTTACCGCACAATTTGCAGCTAGCAAGGCTTGTTGGCGTTCTTTCGGCGGGAAAACACTTTTGCACGACTCTACAAGGCGAATGGGATCCGTCCTCCAAAGGGAAATTCTCTAGCCCTTTGCGTTCCAGCAGAAACCGCAGCTTCTTCTGTCCAGTAGAAGCTTCTTTGCACCCGCAGCTGGCATTTCCTGGGCATCTGCCCATCTCCGACTTGCTTGTGACTTTTGGACTTGGTCCCCTTATTCCACAGGTACCCCAGATTGGAAATCCAGCATTGTTGCATTGTTGGTTTGTGTCTTTCCTGCCTTATTCCCCTATCACAACTTCTTTGTCCGTTGGGGAACTTTAGTGCACTTTGCACTCACTTTTCAGGGTCTTGGGGTGGGCTATTTTTCTAACCCTCACTATTTTCTAATAGTCCCAGCGACCCTCTACAAGGTCACATAGGTTTGGGGTCCATTCGTGGTTCACATTCCACTTTTGGAGTATATGGTTTGTGTTGCCCCTATCCCTATGTGTCCCCATTGCATCCTATTGTAACTATACATTGTTTGCACTGTTTTCTAAGACTATACTGCATATTTCTGGTATTGTGTATATATATCTTGTGTATATTTCCTATCCTCTCACTGAGGGTACACTCTAAGATACTTTGGCATATTGTCATAAAAATAAAGTACCTTTATTTTTAGTATAACTGTGTATTGTGTTTTCTTATGATATTGTGCACATGACACTAAGTGGTACTGTAGTAGCTTCACACGTCTCCTAGTTCAGCCTAAGCTGCTCTGCTAAGCTACCATTATCTATCAGCCTAAGCTGCTAGACACCCTATACACTAATAAGGGATAACTGGGCCTGGTGCAAGGTGCAAGTACCCCTTGGTACTCACTACAAGCCAGTCCAGCCTCCTACATTGGTTGTGCAGCAGTGGGATAAGTGCTTTGAGACTACTTACCACTCTTGTCATTGTACTTTTCATAAGAGAAAAATATACAAAACAAGTTCAGTGTATATACACATTGCCAAAAAGTTTTGCATTTCCTCTTTTCACTCTTTTCTAAGTACTGAAAAGTACTTCTAACTTTCTAAAAAGTTCTAAAACGTTTTACAAGTTTTTTTTCTCTGTCTTTCTAAAAGCTCTGACAAACTTTTTTCTCTTTTTCTATCACTTTAACTCTCTCTAAAAATTTCTGGCACAGGCCAAAATGTTGATCTGTCCAAACTTGCATATGATCACCTTAGCTGGAAAGGAGCAAGGAGTCTCTGCATAGAGAGAGGTTTGAGTGTAGGGAAGAATCCTTCCTTGGAATTGTTACTTAATATGCTTAGAGAACAAGATAAGGCAAGAAGTGCCCCATCTGTTGAAAAAGTAGCTAATGGTTCCCAATCTGATCCAGGGACTCCTCCAGGAAAAGATTCAGGAAAGAAACTTCCTAGCCTGCCCATTACTAGACAGTCTAGCATAGTTGGTAATGATGTTGAGTCACACCATACAAATAGTGTTGTCTCACATCATAGCAAAAGCATTTATTCTCACCACAGTGGTACTGATGTTTCTGTGAGCCAAGCTGTTAGGGTGCCCTCTGTAAGGGACAGGTCTCCATCTGTCCATTCTCACCATACTTCTGTTTCAAGGCATGTCCCTCCCACCCACCCTGATGACAGATTGTTAGAAAGGGAGCTCAATAGATTGAGAGTGTAACAAACCAGACTGAAGCTCAAGAAGCAACAGCTGGATTTGGATAGACAGACTTTAGAAGTAGAGAAGGAGAGACAGAAACTGGGTTTAGAAACCCATGGTGGCAGCAGCAGTATTCCCCATAGTCATCCTGCAAAAGAGCATGATTCCAGGAATCTGCACAAGATAGTTCCCCCTTATAAGGAGGGGGATGACATTAACAAGTGGTTTGCTGCACTTGAGAGGGCCTGTGCTGTACAGGATGTCCCTCAAAGGCAGTGGGCTGCTATCCTATGGCTATCATTTAGTGGAAAAGGTAGGGATAGGCTCCTTACTGTAAAAGAAAATGAAGCTAATGATTACAAAGTTCTTAAGAATGCACTCCTGGATGGTTATGGCTTAACCACTGAACAATACAGGATAAAGTTCAGAGAGACCAAAAAGGAGTCTTCAGAAGACTGGGTTGATTTCATTGACCATTCAGTGAAGGCCTTGGAGGGGTGGTTACATGGCAGTAAAGTTACTGATTATGACAGCCTGTATAACTTGATCCTGAGAGAGCATATTCTTAATAATTGTGTGTCTGATTTGTTGCACCAGTACTTGGTGGACTCTGATCTGACCTCTCCCCAAGAATTGGGAAAGAAGGCAGACAAATGGGTCAGAACAAGGGTGAACAGAAAAGTTCATACAGGGGGTGACAAAGATGGCAACAAGAAGAAGGATGGTAAGTCTTCTGACAAGGGTGGGGACAAATCTAAAAATGAGTCTTCATCAGGCCCACTAAAACACTCTGGTGGGGGTGGTGTACCCAAATCCTCTTCTAATCAAAACAAGGAAAAGAAACCATGGTGCTATTTATGTAAAATAAAAGGCCATTGGACAACAGATCCCAGTTGTCCAAAGAAAAGCACCAAGCCTCCTACCACTACAACCCCTACTGCTACACCTAGTGTCCCTACTAATAGCAGTGGTGGTGGGAGCAAACCTACTAATAGCCAATCCAAGGGAGTAGCTGGGCTCACTATTGGTAACTTAGTTGGGGTTGGTCTTGTTAGGGAGACCACAGAGGCTATACTAGTCTCTGAGGGGGCTATTGATTTAGCCACCTTAGTTGCTTGTCCCCTTAATATGGATAAGTACAAGCAGCTACCCCTAATAAATGGTGTTGAGGTTCAGGCCTACAGGGACACTGGAGCCAGTGTGACTATGGTCATAGAGAAACTGGTCCACCCTGAACAACACCTACTTGGTCACCAGTACCAAGTAACCGATGCTCACAACAACACACTTAGCCACCCCATGGCTGTTGTAAATCTCAACTGGGGGGGGGGGGTTACTGGTCCAAAGAAAGTTGTGGTAGCCACAGATTTACCTGTAGACTGTCTACTAGGAAATGATTTGGAGACATCAGCTTGGTCAGATGTGGAGTTGGAGGCCCATGCAGCAATGCTGGGCATCCCAGGGCATATTTTTGCTTTAACCAGGGCTCAGGCCAAAAAGCAAAAAGGACAGGGAAGCTTGGATCCTGGAACAATGGACCAAGTGCTCCCTAAAGCTAGGGCTAGTAGAAGCAAACCACTTCCTACTATCCCTCCCTCTACAGTGGATTCAACTTCTGAGGAAGAAGAATTCCCTCCCTGTGCAGAACCTACACCAGAGGAGCTTCAAGCAGACACTGCTGAGCTTTTGGGTGAAGGGGGGCCTGCCAGGGAGGAGCTGAGTGTGGCACAGCAAACCTGTCCCACATTAGAGGGTCTCAGACAGCAAGCTGTCAAACAGGCTAATGGGGATGTCAGTGACTCTCACAGGGTTTACTGGGAGGACAACCTCTTGTACACTGAGGCAAGGGATCCTAAACCTGGAACTGCCAGGAGATTAGTGATCCCTCAGGAGCACAGAAAGTTCCTCCTAACTCTTGCACACGACATTCCCCTAGCTGGGCACCTGAGACAAATGAAAACTTGGGACAGACTGGTTCCATTGTTTCATTGGCCTAGGATGTCTGAGGACACAAAAGATTTTTGTAAGTCCTGTGAAACCTGTCAAGCCAGTGGCAAGACAGGTGGCACTCCAAAGGCACCCCTTATTCCACTGCCTGTGGATGGGGTTCCCTTTGAAAGGGTAGGGGTTGACATAGTTGGCCCCCTTGACCCTCCTACTGCTTCAGGCAATAGGTTTATCTTGGTGGTAGTGGACCATGCCACAAGATATCCTGAAGCAATTCCTTTAAGGACCACTACAGCTCCTGCAGTGGCAAAGGCCCTCCTGGGAATATTTTCCAGGGTGGGCTTCCCAAAGGAAGTAGTATCAGACAGGGGAAGCAATTTCATGTCTGCATACTTAAAGGCCATGTGGAAGGGGTGTGGTGTAACTTACAAGTTCACTACACCCTATCATCCACAAACAAATGGACTGGTGGAGAGATTTAATAAAACTCTCAAAGGCATGATTATGGGTCTCCCTGAAAAACTCCACAGGAGATGGGATATCCTGTTACCATGCCTCCTTTTTGCCTACAGAGAGGTACCCCAGAAAGGAGTGGGCTTCAGCCCCTTTGAACTTCTTTTTGGACACCCTGTTAGGGGTCCACTCACACTTGTAAAGGAGGGTTGGGAACAACCTTTAAAAACTCCTAAACAAGATATTGTGGATTATGTACTTGGCCTCAGATCAAGGATGGCTGAGTATATGAAAAAGGCCAGTAAAAACCTTCAGGCCAGCCAAGAGCTCCAGAAGCAATGGCATGATCAGAAGGCTGTTTTGGTTCAGTACCAACCAGGGCAGAAAGTGTGGGTCTTGGAGCCTGTGGCCCCAAGAGCACTCCAAGATAAATGGAGTGGACCCCACATAATTGTTGAAAAGAAGGGTGAAGTCACCTACTTAGTTGACTTAGGCACTGCCAGGAGTCCCCTTAGGGTGCTCCATGTCAATCGCCTGAAACCCTACTATGACAGGGCTGATCTCACCCTGCTCATGGCAACTGATGAGGGACAGGAAGAAGACAGTGATCCTCTACCTGATCTCTTCTCTTCCACAGAACAAGATGCTCTTGTGGAAGGTGTAGTTTTGGCTGATTGTCTTACTCCTGAGCAGAAAGACCATTGCATAAACCTCCTAGATCAATTCTCTGAACTCTTCTCTACTGTGCCAGGTACCACTTCTTGGTGTGAGCACACTATAGATACTGGAGACAGTTTACCTGTCAAAAGTAAGATCTATAGGCAGCCTGACCATGTCAGGGACTGCATAAAGCAAGAGGTGCAGAAAATGTTAGAGCTGGGAGTGGTTGAGCACTCTGAAAGTCCATGGGCTTCTCCTGTGGTACTTGTACCAAAACCCCTTTCCAAAGATGGAAAGAAGGAAATGTGCTTTTGTGTAGACTATAGAGGTCTCAACCTTGTAACCAAAACTGATGCTCACCCTATACCCAGGGCAGATGAGCTCATAGATACACTGGCATCTGCCAAGTATCTAAGCACTTTTGATTTGACTGCAGGGTATTGGCAGATCAAATTGTCAGAAGATGCTAAACCTAAAACTGCATTTTCAACCATTGGAGGCCATTACCAATTTACAGTAATGCCTTTTGGTTTGAAAAATGCACCTGCCACTTTTCAAAGGTTGGTGAACACAGTCCTGCAAGGGCTGGAAGCTTTCAGTGCAGCATATTTGGACGATATAGCTGTTTTAGCTCCAGCTGGGATGATCACCTGGTCCACCTATGGAAAGTTTTGGAGGCCCTGCAAAAGGCAGGCCTCACTATCAAGGCTTCAAAGTGCCAGATAGGGCAGGGGAAGGTGGTTTATCTGGGACACCTTGTTGGTGGGGAACAGATTGCACCACTTCAGGGGAAAATCCAAACAATTATTGATTGGGTTCCCCCTACCACTCAGACTCAGGTGAGAGCCTTCCTAGGCCTCACTGGGTATTACAGGAGGTTCATTAAGAACTATGGCTCCATTGCAGCCCCTCTTAATGACCTCACATCCAAAAAGATGCCTAAAAAGGTATTGTGGACAGCTAGCTGTCAGAAAGCTTTTGAGGAGCTGAAGCAGGCCATGTGCTCTGCACCTGTCCTGAAAAGCCCTTGTTACTCTAAAAAATTCTATGTCCAAACTGATGCATCTGAATTAGGAGTAGGGGCAGTCCTATCACAACTTAATTCTGAGGGCCAGGATCAACCTGTTGCTTTTATTAGTAGGAGGTTGACCCCTAGAGAAAAGCGTTGGTCTGCCATTGAGAGGGAGGCCTTTGCTGTGGTCTGGGCTCTGAAGAAGTTGAGGCCATACCTGTTTGGCACTCACTTCATTGTTCAGACAGACCACAAACCTCTACTTTGGCTAAAACAAATGAAAGGTGAAAATCCTAAATTGTTGAGGTGGTCCATATCCCTACAGGGAATGGACTATACAGTGGAACATAGACCTGGGAGTAGCCACTCCAATGCAGATGGACTCTCCAGATATTTCCACTTAGACAATGAAGACTCATCAGGTCATGGCTAGTCTTATTGTCCTTCGTTTGGGGGGGGGGGGGGTTGTGTAGGAAAGTACCATCTTGCCTGGCATGTTACCCCCATTTTTCACTGTATATATGTTGTTTTAGTTGTATGTGTCACTGGGACCCTGTTCTCCAGGGCCCCAGTACTCATAAGTGTGCCTGAATGTGTTACCTGTGTAGTGACTAACTGTCTCACTGAGGCTCTGCTAATCAGAACCTCAGTGATTATGCTCTCTCATTTCTTTCAAATTGTCACTAACAGGCTAGTGACCAATTTTACCAATTTACATTGGCTTACTGGAACACCCTTATAATTCCCTAGTATATGGTACTGAGGTACCCAGGGTATTGGGGTTCCAGGAGATCCCTATGGGCTGCAGCATTTCTTTTGCCACCCATAGGGAGCTCTGACAAATCTTACACAGGCCTGCCACTGCAGCCTGAGTGAAATAACGTCCACGTTATTTCACAGCCATTTTACACTGCACTTAAGTAACTTATAAGTCACCTATATGTCTAACCTTTACCTGGTAAAGGTTAGGTGCAAAGTTACTTAGTGTGAGGGCACCCTGGCACTAGCCAAGGTGCCCCCACATTGTTCAGGGCCAATTCCCCGGACTTTGTGAGTGCGGGGACACCATTACACGCGTGCACTACATATAGGTCACTACCTATATGTAGCTTCACAATGGTAACTCCGAATATGGCCATGTAATATGTCTATGATCATGGAATTGCCCCCTCTATACCATCCTGGCATAGTTGGCACAATCCCATGATCCCAGTGGTCTGTAGCACAGACCCTGGTACTGCCATACTGCCTTTCCCGGGGTTTCACTGCAGCTGCTGCCAACCCCTCAGACAGGCATCTGCCCTCCTGGGGTCCAGCCAGGCCTGGCCCAGGATGGCAGAACAAAGGACTTCCTCTGAGAGAGGGTGTTACACCCTCTCCCTTTGGAAAATGGTGTGAAGGCAGTGGAGGAGTAGCCTCCCCCAGCCTCTGGAAATGCTTTCTTGGGCACAGATATGCCCAATTCTGCATAAGCCAGTCTACACCGGTTCAGGGGACCCCTTAGCCCTGCTCTGGCGCGAAACTGGACAAAGGAAAGGGGAGTGACCACTCCCCTGACCTGTACCTCCCCTGGGAGGTGCCCAGAGCTCCTCCAGTGTGCGCCAGACCTCTGCCATCTTGGAAACAGAGGTGCTGCTGGCACACTGGACTGCTCTGAGTGGCCAGTGCCACCAGGTGACGTCAGAGACTCCTTGTGATAGGCTCCTTCAGGTGTTGCTAGCCTATCCTCTCTCCTAAGTAGCCAAACCCTCTTTTCTGGCTATTTAGGGTCTCTGTCTCTTGGGATTCCTTAGATAACGAATGCAAGAGCTCATCCGAGTTCCTCTGCATCTCTCTCTTCACCTTCTGCCAAGGAATCGACTGCTGACCGCGCTGGAAGCCTGCAAACCTGCAACATAGTAGCAAAGACGACTACTGCAACTCTGTAACGCTGATCCTGCCGCCTTCTCGACTGTTTTCCTGGTGGTGCATGCTGTGGGGGTAGTCTGCCTCCTCTCTGCACTAGAAGCTCCGAAGAAATCTCCTGTGGGTCGACGGAATCTTCCCCCTGCAACCGCAGGCACCAAAAAGCTGCATTACCGGTCCCTTGGGTCTCCTCTCAGCACGACGAGCGAGGTCCCTCGAATCCAGCAACTCTGTCCAAGTGGCCCCCACAGTCCAGTGACTCTTCAGTCCAAGTTTGGTGGAGGTAAGTCCTTGCCTCACCTCGCTAGACTGCATTGCTGGGAACCGCAACTTTTGCAGCTACTCCGGCCCCTGTGCACTTCCGGCGGAAATCCTTCGTGCACAGCCAAGCCTGGGTCCACGGCACTCTAACCTGCATTGCACGACTTTCTAAGTTGGTCTCCGGCGACGTGGGACTCCTTTGTGCGACTTCGGGTGAGCACCATTTCACGCATCCTTGTAGTGCCTGTGTCTGGCACTTCTACGGGTGCTACGTGCTGCTAAGAGGGCTCCATGTCTTGCTCGACGTCCCCTCTACCTCCTGGTCCAATTTGCGACCTCCTGGTCCCTCCTGGGCCACAGCAGCATCCAAAAACACTTACTGCACGATTTGCAGCTAGCAAGGCTTGTTGGCGTTCTTTCGGCGGGAAAACACTTCTGCACGACTCTACAAGGCGAGAGGGATCCGTCCTCCAAAGGGGAATTCTCTAGCCCTTTGCGTTCTGGCAGAAACCGCAGCTTCTTCTGTCCAGTAGAAGCTTCTTTGCACCCGCAGCTGGCATTTCCTGGGCATCTGCCCATCTCCGACTTGCTTGTGACTTTTGGACTTGGTCCCCTTGTTCCACAGGTACCCCAGATTGGAAATCCAGCGTTGTTGCATTGTTGGTTTGTGTCTTTCCTGCCTTATTCCCCTATCACGACTTCTTTGTCCTTTGGGGAACTTTAGTGCACTTTGCACTCACTTTTCAGGGTCTTGGGGTGGGCTATTTTGTCCCAGCGACCCTCTACAAGGTCACATAGGTTTGGGGTCCATTCGTGGTTCACATTCCACTTTTGGAGTATATGGTTTGTGTTGCCCCTATCCCTATGTGTCCCCATTGCATCCTATTGTAACTATACATTGTTTGCACTGTTTTCTAAGACTATACTGCATATTTCTGGTATTGTGTATATATATCTTGTGTATATTTCCTATCCTCTCACTGAGGGTACACTCTAAGATACTTTGGCATATTGTCATAAAAATAAAGTACCTTTATTTTTAGTATAACTGTGTATTGTGTTTTCTTATGATATTGTGCATATGACACTAAGTGCTACTGTAGTAGCTTCACACGTCTCCTAGTTCAGCCTAAGCTGCTCTGCTAAGCTACCATTATCTATCAGCCTAAGCTGCTAGACACCCTATACACTAATAAGGGATAACTGGGCCTGGTGCAAGGTGCAAGTACCCCTTCGTACTCACTACAAGCCAGTCCAGCCTCCTACAGAGTGTCTCAGAATTTCAGAAATTCCTTTCAGTATTTGTGTAATTCCTCTTGGTCTGTAGTGAAGCAAAACAGTTTTCAATGCCCTTGGGGCTTTCCAGTTTTAAGAGTATTTGTGTGTCATCTGTATAGTTGTATCGTGTGAGCTGAAAATCATTAATCATTGCCAGTAGTGACTTCATGTAGATGTTTAAAAGCATGGGTGAGGTGTTTGAGCATTGAGAACCCTGGCTTTTGTGAAGTAAGGTGTGGATGAGAAAGGGTGTGTATAGATAACATTTGTTCTGTTTTGAAGGTAGGATGTGATCCAGTCGAGAGCAGTCCCCTCTAGGCTGGCTACGTAGAGTCTTTGTATTAGGGTGTCATGGTCAACTGTGTCAAAGACAGCTGGGAGGTCCAAGAGAAGTAGTACAGCAATTCCATTGCTGGCTACTATGTTTTTAAGGTCATCCCAAATGGTGATGAGGGCATATTCTGTGGCTCGTTCTGGGCAATCCAGTTTGGTAGTCTGAAATTATGGAGTTATCTTCAATTAATTGTGACATCTGGGTGAATGTTGCTTTTTCTATCAGTTTGCCCAGGAAAGGGCCATTGTAACCAGTCTGTAGTTGTTGGGGGTCATGTGGGTCTAAGTTTGTTTTCCTTAATAAGGGGCATATGTATGCCTTTTTAGGTCTTCTGGAAACATTCCCGTAGTTAAAGAATTACTGATGAATCTTCTTACTGGTGTGCATTAGATGTAGATAAAAAAAAAAATTGAAAATGTGTGGTGGACAAGGGTTAGAAGGGCAGCTGGAAGGCTGCTTGCTTTGACCAGATCCATAAATTCACTTTGTAATATTTTTTTGAAGGAATGCAGAGGCTGGGTTGGTTTACTCTTGGGGGGAATTTTTGGAAATGGATAGGTGCTGGTGGTTTTCCTTCGTTTTAAATATGAGACCAATGTGCCTGCTTTGGTTGTGTAATGGTTTGTCAGTTTGTCTGCGAATTATTGGGTAATAGGATGAGTTCCTTCCATGTATTTAGGTTTATAAAATTCTTAATTTGCAGATTTAGCATTTAGAATTCTGTCTGAATAGTACCTTTTTTAGCTTTTTGATTGTTGATTTGTATAATCTGTCAAGTATGCATAGGTGAAGTTTGTCTTGATCGCTGTTTGTTTTGAGCAAGGTTTGTTGCAGTGTTCTGATTTATTTTTTTATCTTTTTTAGTTCCGCATTTCTACAGGGGCTTGTTTTCATTTGCCTCAGTGGTATTAGAACATCAACATTTTCCTGTAACTACTCAATGTTTTTTTAATAGATTTTTTTGTGTCTAGACCAGTTTCTAAGTATGTAAAATGTAGTTTGTTCCATGGTCAATAGGTGGATGCATTTAAGGTGGTCTTGGCTGTGTTGCTTGGTGGTGTTTTATGTTGGAAAGCTACCAAATGTGTCCTGACCATGTGATCGGAGTAGTCCTTTCAAAAGTAAGCAGTTCGGGATTTGCAAAAATGAGATCTAGGATGTGTGTGGGGTTGTGTACAATCTGATGTAGGTTCAGTGTGACTAGGCCAGTGATGACAGTTTTTGGATAGGGCATATTGGGTTTGTCAAGCCAAATGTTTAGGTCCCAGAGAATGCAAAGGTTGGAGTGTAGTGTTATAAGTTTTGAAACTATGCAAAGAAAAGTGTCTGGGAATGTTGCATTGCTAGGTGCTTGTCTGTTAAGGGGGAGGAAGCTACAGGAGGAAGTTGGTGTAGGGTTGGATCTGGTGAAGATGGCCTCACAACCTTGTATGGAAATGCTGTCCGTTTTGGTGAAATTTATTGTTTGCTTGAATATAACAGCTAGTCCAACTCATCTTTTGTCTATACTATTTTGTGTGATAGTTTGATTACCTAGAGCAGGGTTCTGCAAAGTCGGTCCTGGAGAGCCGGGTCCATGACAGATTTTTAGCATAGCCACATTTAGAAACAAGATGTTTCAGAATTCTACATTTTTCTAAATGTGGATATGCTAAAAATCTGGCATGGACCCGGCTCTCCAGGACTGACTTTGCAGAACCCTCACCTAGAGGAATGGCTTCATGCTACACTGGAGCCATGTCATCTTCCAACCATAATTCATTTATGAAGAGTAACTCAGGCTGTGTGTCAGTGAATAGGTCATAAATGTGGTGCTTGTTTTTAGAGAGTGATCAAGTATTTATTAGTAGGCAATTTAGAGACTCTGTTTTGGTGGTGGTGTGACTTTGTTTTGCAGAACAGTGAGCAGTATATCTTGAACTTTCAGCAGGTGGGTCATTCGAGCTGATATTAACTGTATGAGGGTTGCAATAGTGTTGTTTTTCTATATTGTGTTCCTCATCCAGGAGGCTTAGAAGGCATTTTGTTGGGTCTGCATGTGTCAGTGGTGGAGATGGTGGTTGAGAATGAGTTGGTGAGTTCTATTGTTTTTTGTAGAGAGCTTTTTGTGTAAAAGACATGGGGATGCGAAGTTGTGAAGAGTGGCATGTTATTTATTTTGTTTGTGTCTGTTTAGAGTGGAAGGAGTATGGGTTGGGGTGGTAGTGGGTCATATTCTAAGGCTCTAAAATGTGCAATGGATGTGTTTATTTCCAGATCAGAGAACAGTCTACAGTTTGGTATCAGTTTTGTGAGATCATAAAATATCCAGAACTGATACATTTTTGATGCCCTGAGTTGATGATTGTCTCTCTTTTGCTTAAGACAGGTGCTGTATATGACATCACAAATCTCACAAATATACTGTTGAACTTGTATGAGAAACGAAGATCAACAGAAAATCACTTTTGACATTCCTCAAGTACACATCTGGTTGTGTGTGGTGCTGTTTAAAACACACAGACTCATGCATGTTCCAAAGACTGGTAGAAAAAATCCTCTGACCACACAAGGCTCATGCTGGGGCCTAACTGGATGGCGTAGTAATCTTCAAAAAGACTTGGTAAGAAAATAAAAATCAGTATTTACAGCCATTCTAGGAAATTGGCAAGGCCCTTATTATAATACTTTGGAATGCTCCAAGTAATGGTAGTGTGATGCCAAAGAAAAAAGTGTTCAATCTAGTCAGGTCTAAAAAACTCCCTCCGCCCCTCCCTCCAAATAAACGCAAAACGCAGTAGCTTTTCTGGATGTCTCTGTGATGTTACTGCTATTTCAGTCCTGACATTTTTAAGTGAACAGCACAGCTTATTGGGTTAAAGAAATGAGGATATGTCAGTTAGCTGGTTCGAGTTTTCGCGATCCCAGGGAAAACCCTCTGTAACAAAACAACCTTATGTGCTCCTCATATGGTAAATTCGAGACTCATTCTCTGGGTCAGTGGGCAATCAGTGGAGGTATAATGTTATACCAGTAATGACAACGCTGAGCAAACACTGAATGCCTCGACATTTGAAAAAATGTCACAGACTGGTGGACATGCAGCATGGATTCTTGGTTCCAGACTTCTGAAGTGGTACCTCCATATCAGACCCACCACATTTGCAGTAAGAGGCCAGCTAACAAAGGCCTACCATTGTAAAGAGTATGCCTTAAGGCTCTTAGCAGCAGAGGAGCTGAAAAACAGATGAAGGGCCACATAAAAAATACACTGGGCTTCTGAAAGATGAGCTTTTAAAAACAGTCTTTGCTTGGCTGGTAATTTAGGTAGGTTTCAGTAATTGGGCGGGTGTTAGTCAAGTCTGCAGGAACATAATTTGTCTAGCACCTGACGTTTAGTGCTCAGAACCCTCCACCATCTTAAGAATATGGACCTTACTGTTGAGAAAAAATATATATACCTATGTATATACCACATGGACATCATACTTAAGTTCCAATTATCTCCCGCATTATATGAATCCCATAAAGCTAGCTAGTTCCTGTACCTGACCACACTGCTTGTTCATGTGCTCCCCCTCTCATTCACAGAGTGGTTACCCCTCCTTCACATTACTATTTCATCTCAACACCAAGACTTCCCTGCTGACCTCTCGGACACCTACGCCAGCTGTGCAAACAAACCTCTCCAAGCCATGTTAAGTTTAGCTCTGTCTCACACATTAAGTTGAACCAGTCAGGAACGCACAAGCAAGATCACAGCTTCATTTTGCCTACCAACTGCCCACCTGTCATCTGTTCACTTGTTTTTGCCCCCACTACATTATGTATAATGTTATTCTGTGGTCTTGTAGTTTGTGCATATCCAGCATTTCAATTTTGTATATGCTTGCCAAAGTTTGGACTATGTCCCCTTTTGGGGTTTTGCTGTGACAGTACTTTCCAACCTATATAACTGCCCGACAAGAATGTCTCAGGGAAGAAGAAGCTTGTTTCAAAGGGATGTGGGTCTGCCTTCTACTTTGGCCTGCCAATAAACATTGGTACCTCAACAAACATTTCATCTGTTCTGGAACCTTGCCTGGTGTTTGTATTTTCTTAGCTTCACTCTGTGGAGGGTTGGAAACGTTTTTTCCCTGACACTTACGATTATAAGAATAAGGATATACCTTTGAAATGCCCCACCCTCAGTGGAAAATTGGGTTGAATGGACTACTGAAAGAATGAGCTGCTTTGGGGGCTCTGTTGGGAGACGGATCACAGTCCCTCTGGTGTGGCTTTATTAGGCCTAATCTCCCTGTGAGACTGCAGAGTTCCCAGGTGCCCTGCACAAGGGGCAGACCTTAAACAAAATGTTTTGTGAAAGGCACAGGGACCTTGAGGGCACTTTACTGATGGTGAACTTTTTCCAAGGATAGTTACAAAAAAGGGGGAGATTACTGCTCAGGTGATAAACTTGTTCTTGGTTTTGACCACAGTGCTTTGTCACTGATGGCTGGATTAACTCTATACAGGAGTGATTCTAGAAGCAAACCTACAGGCATGCTTATGGCTTTGGGCAGTAAATACAGGCAGAGCACCAAAAGGGCCTGAATCTTGACCACTCACCCCTGAAGGGTTCCACTTATGCAAGCTCAAAAGATGAAACTCAATTTTTAAGAACAGTTGCCTGGCTC
Organism: Pleurodeles waltl; assembly: GCF_031143425.1. Lineage (NCBI taxonomy): Eukaryota > Metazoa > Chordata > Amphibia > Caudata > Salamandridae > Pleurodeles > Pleurodeles waltl. The sequence continues at coordinate 1,418,430,869 of NC_090445.1, forward strand.
TCTCCACACCTTCCCCCATATATGTGTTTTCTGATTAATAGTTGGGTACAAATGCCTATAGTCAGTTATGCTCAGGTGCCCGTCGGAATTTACAGACAAAAAACACAGTCTCTCACTCTGTCTTGAAAGTTCTAAAGAATATTGGTTATTTTACTAATTATTGTGATGTCTGTAACTTTGTACTCCACAACTCGTATTCCACTATCTTTCCACAGCCACTTAAATCCCTCTCATGTGCCCTGCTTGTTGTCAGTGCTTAATTTGTGTTTGTGGTTTCCAGTGCGGGGCACCAGCACTTATTTTTGAGGGCCGGCACTTTTCTGTCTCAAGCATTTACTGAGAGCAAAAGACACATATGGGAAAAACTGGAAAGAGAAATACAAAAAAGCGTCACTATGGGAGAAAAGAGAAAGCTGCAAGAGTGAGCTGAAGAGGCAGGAAGTGGTTGTAAATGGATTGAAGAAGCCCAAGATGGTTTCAGGATTACGCTGCCTCAGTATTCCGTGTTCACACATTTAATTGCAGCAGCTGCGTGTTTAAGAGGAGGGTTTTGGGCACCAGCATGTTTTTATTTACAAATTAAGCACTGCTTGTTGTATAATTTATTTTAATGTTATATGCCAGCATGATTGATGTAAAATCTGAAGCTCACTCCCCTCAATCTTACTGACCAAGCTACGCCCCTGAAAAACTCTAACCTGAAATATTCTTCATAAACGATACAGGCTCAATTCCAGGAATTTTTATCTGGATGGGCCAAGAGTGTGTTCAGGTGGGCCAATGGCAGGCTCAATTTTTGACAATTCTGGAGGTACCCTACAAGCTCTAGTCTTACAGTATATTTTTTCCAAAGCAGTCATAAAGAGCATGTGGAGAGTTACTTGAGAGTAAAAGCTGATATCCATATTAGTCAGGCCCATCACTTGTTGATCGTAACAGTAGTTGAAGTTTAAGGAGGTCCCTATAACCACACCCAAGCCTTTACATCTTTGCACTAGGTAGACTGGCTATTTACTCCTTGCAATTTGCCCAACACCTATTTCTTTGCACACTGTGATCTTTGTAACTGTTTATTTTCATGTTGTTCTTTTGCTTTCAATGATAAAAACGTGTAGAAAACAGCAACACAGTAGGAACAAACCAAAGCAGCATTCTCGATACTTGAGAGCCTTTTCATGGCTGGCAATGTTAAAACTGGTAATTACAGTCAAAGAGGTCAATATCTGGGACGTATCACATAGAGAGCCCCAGAGGCTCATTGGCCCACTTTGTGTGCACCGAGGCACTGTGGTATTACAGAACGGGGACTGCTTGTTCAGCCCCAGCTCCTGCTATGGTACTGATAGCGCTGGCGCACAAATAGAGCCAATGTTATCTTCAGAGCGAATACCCTCATTTTCATGGGAGCAAGGTACCATGCAAAGGAATGACTGACCTTACTTCTGCGCCCACCCCATTTTATTGTCACAGGTGAGGGGTAAAAAGACTCTCAGGATGCGCACTGACAATATGCAACAAACGCACAGTCTGTGTGCCACCTTAAGCCATCCTTCTGGAGGATGCCAAGGGGCTACCATGGAACCCCAAGACATCGCCCAGTAGGCAGGTGCAGACACTAACAGCACCTACTGGCAAAGGGATCTCTCTCCCCACTTTACATTGCAGGAAGCATGCCTCTTGCACTGTGAAACACATGATTTCTATACTTATAAACAATCATTCCGTATTTGACAGAAAGCGCTGTACTCAGTGCAGGGGGAGGCATTACTTGTAACAGGGTGCACTGTCCCTGTTTGCGCCCAGTGCAGCTTTTTAAAGGTAAGCAGTGATGCAAACAGCGACAGTGCTCCTTATCTGTAATATAGGCCCTGTTGTTCTTTGAAAACTTTCTTACAAACTCATCCACACATAAGTTTGTTGTGAGCTCCATCTCATGTGCTAACATGGTCAAACTCTGTTTCCACTCATTGTGCAACGGAAAGGTGTGAGGAGAGGAGATAGTGTTTAATTTTAGGCAGCTGGATTTCATTAATCATTCTTGGTCATTGTGACATATATATTCTAGGCAGATTGAGCTCATGGGAGTGAAAACCTCAGAGCTTGTAGGGCTTTGCAGTTTTTGACGCCCTGTTTGGGAACAGTGAAAGTCTGTGCTTGTGTCTAGTATATAGGATCTACATATGCCCAAGTGTAGTTTGAGTGATTATTGTACAGGTGTGCGTGCATGTGGTGTTTTTGCATATGTGTGTGGCGTGGCCATTCTGGTGTGGCGGCTCTGTGTGCAGCGTTCGTTTGAGCCTTGCGTGTGTATGTGTTGTGCATATAGCGATAAACATGGTGTTTACGCATATGGCAGGTGCTTGTATGTGGTGTGTTTTGCGATCATTAAACACTAGATGGTTGTGAAAAATATTGCTGATGAAATGACGCAATAACTCATTTGAGGCCAGCAGACAGCATGTATTTTCTGAATGTGTATGTGTGTTGCAACTTTGGTACTGAAGGTCAAAGGACAACATGCTCTGCAGCTTCTGTGCATGACTCATCAGCTGTGTGACTTCTCACTGTAACAGCAAACCTTATCTAACCTAGTGCTATACAGTGAAATAAAAAAAAGTAACCAAACACTAGTAAGGAAATGTGACCAAATAGAACAGTTGGAATTTTGTTTTAAAAATTGTACACATTTCGTTTTAACATAGCAGTATGAAGTATATGTTGCAATGTACACAGAAGTATCCATTGATCGGAAAACCATACTTTGTGGCAAAAGTTAGCGATGTCAATTTTTAAATATAACTACGGAATGAATTATTAAGCTGTGAGGCAAGTTTGGATAATTAGCCTTAATCCTACTGTGTGTATATCATGCCATATTGCTTAACTCTTGGTAGCTCTTTATTGAACTGGATTTTGATCAGTACCATTGTTAGAACATGTGAAGAGTAAGACTACTGAAACTATGCTAAGGGGGACCAAATTATGCAGCAGGGTTGACTAGATTATGCAGCAAGGATAGACAGATAATGAGGCACTTTTTGTGGTAGTAATACTTCATCACTTTGTCATTTATTTTTTCATTTGTTATCACTATCTGGGCATAGGTTACACCTCACTAGTACAAGTTTACCACCCAACTATTGCAATAAGCAACAGGAAACTGACCAAGCAGCATTTGCCAACGGCCTTCAACTGTGTGGCAACACATGTTGCAGTAATTTAGCAACTTTTGAACCATTTGAGCTAGAAACATTTTTTTTAAAAATCTGCAGAGTATGCAAGAATTATGCAGAAACCACCATAGCGGCACAAATTGCATAATTCTAGTACCTTGACTATAACATGGGGATACACAATGTACTGTGACAAGATATCAGAATATGAAATGTGCATGTTGATAACCTTGCCACACTGATGAGAATAAATCCAGCCCAGCACAACTTCTTACTTGAGATAAAACAGTTATTTACTTTTTTACATCATCCGGCAGAGAACAGAGAGGCGAACTTACTGTAGTAGGCATGGTTATTCGACATTATGGCTGCTCATCCAATAAGGCATGAACTGAAACTATCTGGATAATATACTGCATGCCCCATTCTACAGTATATTACTGCATGAATCCTGCACAGTAAACTATATAACACTCTCAGAACGCCGCCACAGAGACAGGTGCAGAAAGCTATTCATAGCCCGTGTGCCTCTGCACCTGCTGCATCATTGGCAAGTAAACCCCTGTCTGCTCTCAATACACACCTTCCCACTGCAGATTGCCTTCAGACATGACCCAAGCTTGCCACCGGGCTGTTTTCTTTTTACTGGCAAGATTAGTATTTTAATGTCTCATCTCACCCAGTAAAAAGTGGGGAAAATCATTTAAAGTCATATTTTTCTCTCAGTGCATAATTAAAACAGCTATTATTAAAACAATGCACTTGAAAATGTATTGTAGAGGTTCATTGATGTCCCCTGATTTATGTGAATAAAGTGAAAATAAATCACTACGTTTGTCCATTGATATCGGAGCCAGAACTTAATCGGTGCTTTCTCTGTGGCCTCCTCTGCTGTGACTGGGAAGGCCGAAGGTCATGTTTGGGTGGGCCTGGCCCACCTACTAGAACAGGGCCTTATTCGATAAGTGCATTAAAAACGTGCCGCAGTAAGAGAAAATAATTTCTTTCCAAGGATATCCGAAAAAACAATGCCAGAGTCTCAAGGTGAAACGTGATGCGTTTTTATTTGCCTTCACGGCAGTGCGTGCCAGGTGTGCTGTTGATATGATGATACGAGGAACGCCCTTCCGTGTGCACACACCACCGGCTTCTCTTCCGAAACCGATGGTCGGGCTGTAAAACCCAAGGCTGGGCGGGCCTCAGTTTCCTGATACCACACTCGGGCTGGACCAGAGCTTCCGGGCTGGCTCAGGTGAGGCACTAGAGTTACCTGCCGGTGTGAGTGGAGGCCGCCGCTGATGCTGCGACCGGGGCCAGACTGTAGGCAGTCACAGAGACAGGGAGTACGTACTCGCGGCGGGAAGTTGGACCGAGGACGTGAAGTAATCGAGTAGGCGTGGGCCTGGCCCAGAGCCTCACCTAGTGCACACGCTCGCCCTGTCCGAGCCGAGGCTGCTTGCTGCCCGCCCACCCTGGGGCTCAGGGAAGGTATCGCTCTTTCATCGGGGAGCCTCGCAAGGAAGGCTCCCTGTAACTCAGACAGTCTAGGGAAAGCCCGTCGCAAGAAGTAAAAAAAAAATGTAAGTTTCCGTGTTTTAAGAGGAAGTTGAGCATTTGGGCTTGTTTGTGAACTTAATTGACTGCCGGTTTCATTTTTTTCCTGTTGGTTTGTGAGTGCTCCATAGAGAATGGGCGAAGTATACGGACCGTGAGCTATGTGTATCCCTGGCCACCTCCGTCTTGCTCTTGTGGTTTTTGGGGTCCTTAAACTGTCGAAGTTCTAGTGAGAGTGCACTGACGTTACCAGTTAAAACTTGAACTTTACTGGAAATGCCTTAAGGTGTATGAGTGAATTTAACTGAAAACAATTGACAGTTTAATAACCGAAATAATTTGAGTTTTTCAATTTGTTTACGCCAAACGAATTACTTCATATGGCATTTGCGGTCAGAAGAATTGACACATACGCTCTTAGCGTAAACTATGCTCACCTTTCAATTTGTCGTAAGTCTAACATTGCCTTGTAGCTGGAGGAACCTAAAGCCTATTGGTTTGATGCGCAAGAACGAGTGTCGTTTTAACACTTTTCGCGACTATTTATACTGGTTTGTAAACTGGCCACAAAAAACACCTAAAGTGCCCGTTGCAGATGTAACACGCGAAAGCCTGTGTTTGCTGCACGCCGTCGTACTTGTAGGGTCTGATTGATTTGTAGTATTTCGATAAGCATAAGCTGCTACCAATGCTGTATCTTCCCAAATTATATGAAGAGTTATACGAATGCCGAGCCTACGCCGTGCAAATTTGAAGTCCAGGGACGGCATGTATTGTGGAGGATAGAGGCTGAAAAAATGATTAAAAAACTGTATTTTCGCAGCATCAAACAAGGCATGTCGGTCCACATAAGCGGCAGGGAGTGTTTGTTGTCCAGTGAATTTCCGAGAATATAAATCAACAGGTACATCCTTGTGAAAAAAAGTAGAACGAAGGCAGTCACACTGTAGTTGGCAAACATCGCTAACCTTTTGCCACAAAGTATGGTTTTCCGATCAATGGCTACTCTCTGTGTACATTGCAACATATACAGTACGAGAGATTGAGCATTCGCTTTCATTCTATTCTCGATATAGTTTTATTTACTTTGTGACAGTAGTGCTCAGCTACTTTATTTCAGAACTGCTGGGATCACCAGTTCTTAATAAGGATGCTGTCTTTGATCATCTCTTTTTGATCCAAATATAGTGATACCACTGATAGCTCTTCGTTTATGCTTGCCTGCAGTGCTTAATTTGTTGAAGAATAAGTGCTGGTACCCGAAGCTTTCAGCATCCCACGGCCCGCACCTACGAACAGGCCACCAAGGCAGCATCGCCTGGAAACATCCTTGCGCCTCTTTAACTGATGTCCAGATACTCCTGCCCCATTAGCTCCTCTTGCAGGTTCCCGCTTTCTCCCTTTGACTGTTTTTCAGTCTTTCTCTTTCCCATTCTCATTCTTTCTCTGTTGTGAGTTTTCCCTGTTGTGCTCTTACGAAATGTTAGATGAGGAATAATAAATGCCAGTCCCAAAAAAGAGGGCCAGGGGCCCCACCGCCTCCATAAATAAGTGCTGTTGGCCCCCATGGTAACCACCGGTTCAAATTAGGCACTCTCGCCTGCATGACTGGCCCTGCTAACCATTCTCTAGAGAAGGCTTGGAGGTGTTCCAGCGGCATCAACGTGGCAGCTCCTGAAGCTATGAAAAAGTTCCTGGTTGTTGCCTCTCAGAACAAGATATTGTTTGGCTTTTCGTCTCTCACAACATAGGTCATCCTTCTCCCATATTCAATAGGAGGAAAGTTTGGTTTACCATCAGGGAGAAACAGTTGTATTAACTTTTTTTAAACGTTTCAGCAATTTACAGTTCACTAACGGCACAGTAGTATACAACATCGTTTCTTGGGTTCACCACCACTTTTGTCCTCTCTCATCTCTGTTAATTCCTGGTTTGTCCAGAACTCTCAGGGCTTTGCGTTCTTGTCTAGATAAGCAGAGATACTGTAAAATCACCTATCAGAGGGGGCTATTTTCGGTGTTTTTGTGTCAGGGAATGCGTCAGTCAGAGGCTGCTATTCCTAGTTGTCAGCACAATCAATGATTCAGGCTCTGTATCAATCAATCAGTACACATTTGTATAGCACGTACTATCACTCAGCGGGGTATCTGGGTGCTGGGCCTAGTCGAAGTTCTAGGTCTTAAGCTTCTCCCTGAAGTTCGTCAGTGAGCGGAGTGCCCAGAAGTGGGGTGGCAGGTCATTCCAGGCTCTTGCAGAAATGTATGTCAAGGTGAGGCTGCACCAGCGGCTATGACGTATGCGTGATGTGTGTGCCAGGGTGAGAGAGACAAAGCAGAGGTCTCCGGAGGGTTAGTGAAACATTGGTTAATGTAAGAGCATCCGAGGTCGTGGAGGACAAGAGTGAGGATCTTGAATTGTTATTTCTTCTGGACGGTGAGCCATTAAAGGTTACTCAGGTGAGGGGTGATATGAGTGCATCTGGGTAGGTCAGGGACAAGTCGGGCTGCCGGGTTGTGAACGGCCTGCAGTCTTCCAAGTAGCTGAGTAGAGATGCCGGCACAGAGGGCATTGCCTTAGTGGAGGCGGCTGGTGACAAGGGCTTGAGAGACGGTTTCGGTGAGGATCCATTTGAAGATTCTGCATGACATGCAAGTTTTGTGGAAGCAGGAGGAGGGGGCTGTGTTGACCTGACGTTTCATGGCCAGTTGACTTTCGAGTACGAACGATCTCTAGGTTGTGGTCTGTAGGGGTAGGACTTGGTCAGAGTTGGGTTGGCCACCAGCTGTCGTCCCAGGCAGAGGTGTTGCTCCCAAAGATGAGTACTTCAGTTTTGTCATAGTTCAGCTTGAGGTGATTGTCAGTCATGACGTTGGAAAAGTTTGTTTTGGTGTTGGCCGGGTCATCGGTCAGGGAGAGGATAAGTTGCAGATTATTGGTGTAGAAGATGATGTTGATGCCATAGGATCTGACGAGGTTTGCGAGGGGGAGGGGTCATGTAGGCGTTGAACAGGGTGGGGCTGAGAGCTGATCCTTGGGGTACGCCGCAGATGATGTCTTTGCGTGCTGAAGTGAAGGGTCAGGTGAATGCTTTGAGTGCGTCCTGTGAGGACGGAGGCGATCCACTTGAGGGCGTCTTCTTGTGTTCCTAAGTTGTGGAGTCTGTTGATGAGGGTGTTGTGGGAGACTGTGTCAGAAGCAGTGAAAATGAGGGCAATGCAAGGAGAAAGCTCACAAGAATGGGGGATAAAGCAAGAAGAAAGCTGTGAGAACAAGGGAAAAGCAAGGAGAAGGCACACAAAAATGGGGGGTGAAAGCAGTGAAAACTAGGGAAAAGCAAGTAGAGGGCACCCAAAAAATATGGGGGAAAAAGCAAGGAGAAGGCAGTTCGAATGAAGGAAAAGCCACGGAGAAGGCCCTCAAAAATGGGGGGAAAATACAAGAAGACAGGAGCAAGAACAATGCAGCAGCATTTGGAGAGCTGGGCCTCAGGGCCTGGGATAACAGCATCCTCAGAAGAACTGTAAAACTGTGTTTCATTGAAGAGAAGATGGATTTTCACCAGAATGCAGGTCACGCCTGGCCCTCTCTCTTCACGGAATGGTGATGGATTCAGTATTTATACAAACCTGACATAGCATATGGGGTGAGATTCCTTCACTTCCCCTTTTCTTATATGAGGCTTTCCCTGTGGCGAATTACCAGGCAGATGGATTAGGTTGTGCCTTTTTATCCTTCCTGAGAATTTCTGGTGCTAGACGTTGGATCAGCTGGAGAATTGATGTCGTTTTGCAGCTTGGACATTCCCAGTCATTCTGATTAGGAGCTGTGTTGCCTTCTGTAAGCAATGCTTATTGCCCCAGTTCTGTGACATCATCAGAATCTAAATCTCTTTATCTTTGGGAATTGAAGGAGCATGCTTGTGGCCCGAGTACTTTTAGCCCTTCTTTACAGATGTGCTAAAATCCCTGATTGGACTAGACCAATAATGGTAGTTACTGGCAATATTATAACACAAACACTGAGAAAACTGCTTTTCCTGTGCATTTTCTCTTGGGCGTGTCACCTGCTGTAAGCAGGCAAAGGGTGAGGTGAAAATGGGCCTACTGATGGGGGAGACGTGCATGTTTCGGTGCAGAAATGTAGATAGGTATTCCCCATTTACAGGTGCACAACTTGTAATAGTCTGGTACTATTCTTTGAGTCCAACTGCTCATCTAATCTGGGCCCAAGAGCTTTTCTCAGAGTGCAGAAGTGGATGTTCCATCCAGAAGCCTAGCTCAGGCACTTTGCAAGTGTTATCTTTAGGTCTCTGCCTGCTACAGTTAAGCCTTATGGAATGTACTGAATGGTGTGGCATGATTGAATATTTTCTCCTTGATGTGGCCTTTCAGATGGTTCTGTACCTTCTTGAGGGTGACTTTCTATATGATCTGTGTAAAATTTAACATCAGTGGACACTTTTTAAAATCTTTTTGGAGGAATGTTCTTTGCTGCTGAGTGCTACCCATTTCTTGTTGAGACCATTCCCCTCTTTTTGGGCTGTGTGGCACTGTAGGAGTTCAGGGTCATCTATTAGCCTAATGACTTCAAATAATTTGAAGGAAAAGTCTGCATGGTCTTGTATTTCGGGTCACAGTAAAGAATCAGGAGATAAGTAGGAGTTTTCATTGTAAAGAACTTCAACAGTGGTCCTCCTGGATGCAGTTTTTCTGCAGCCATTAGTTTCTCTAATCACTGTTTTGAGATGCCATTTCCAGCTGTCCAAGAGGAACGAAGTTAGTCCTTTTGTGACATAAGTATTGCACATCTTTCTGGATTAATGAATTTGGAGCTGTTGAGAGGCATGACAACCTGTTGATGTCTTCGAGAAGGTGGTCAAGAACGTGCTATTCCCATTGATACTCACTTGTGTGAGCCCATTCAGCATTGCCCTTGCATATTCCTGGATCGTATCCCTTTGCCCATAGATGTTCACAGCTGCTTTTTGAGGGACATGGCCTAGGTGCACATTATTAGTTTCTGTAGTCCATGGAGGTCAAACAGGGGCATTGATTCATCCTCCATTCTACATCTGCTACTAGACACGATAATGTCATCTATGTTGCATTGATATTCATGTTGGCTGTCAACCATGGTATGAAGTGCAGTGTCTGAATGGCTTCGTAAAGTTTTGGGGTATTTTTTAATTTGGTAAATGTGTCTTTAAGTTGGTACTGCTTTGTCGTACCTCAGTAGAAAGTATGAAGAAGAGAAATAGCAACACCTGAACTATTCAATCCTTCATTGCAAGCTGAGTGCTAACTTTTGATCCCTGTGACAACAGATGTTTGTGCATGGATTGCACTGGTCAAACCTTCTGAAATTTATAGCGGGAGAAGACCCAGCATACGGCAAAACCTGTGGAATAAAATTCCTCTCTGCAAACAATGTATTATTTCCATGTTGGTACCTCTGAACAGGAGATATTTACCGTACATAGTAAATACCTCACTCAGAGTAATGGTATGTATTGACTGGTAAATACCTCACCATGGGTGACTCACAACCTGAAATCAGTCCTTGGTGATCATTTTGTTTCTAATTGTCATTATCCATAGTCCTCTTTGTTGCAGTTCTTATTTGAGAGGCATTTTGCCCTTTGAATTAATTGGTGCTTGAGTATTCTGGGAATGTTTCTGGGATTGCTTGCTCATCTTATGGCACCATTATGAGGTTGCAATAAGGGCAGGCCTGCACCGAAATATTGATATAAAACAGTTGACTTAAATTTCATCCCCTGTAGGCGAAATCAACTGCATTCTTGAACCCCAGTGATCCATAGATATCATCTGGTTTCCAGGGCCTGAAATGAGTAAATAAACTGCGGTCTGAGACATTTGCTCTTTCCAATTGTAAATCCACAACTTGAATTATCGGAATGCCCGATAGAAATATTAACCAACTGCTCACATCAGATGCAGAAAAACTTGGAGCTCTTATAGCATTTAGAATGTTGGCATGTATGTAGGAGGGTGTCTGAGTTAATGTTCATGGCATAGAACATGTTTCTACACTTGCTGAAAAATAATAGAAAACCTCAAATGAAATAGATGAACACACACCTTAACCACCCCAGTTTCATTAGAATAGTGGTCTGATTCTGAAGTTGAAAAAATGTGGCTTATAATTACTGCATGTGAATTTCTAAACAGCGTTCACATTGCCTTCGGGCCATTTCGTGGCCATAGAGGTAACTCCCATTGGCTTGCTCAAACTTGGTTAAAAACTCAGAAGTAAGGCATGATCTGGCACAAAATCTGGCAATTAGAACTAATTAGATTTAACCAGTGGCAGCACGTTATACATTCTGCGTAATATATTGGTTTAGTAAGAACGGTTGTGTTATGAAAAGTACTGCTGTGTGATGTGTTTGTGACTTTAGCTTTGTCATCCTTTTATACTTCATTTTTAGCAATATTTTTATTGTGTTTTCATTAATGCATACAAACAAGTAAATCACTTCATGCATAGGGTTGTTTCGGTATAAAGTTGCATGAGCTAATGATGTGGCTCGCCCTGCACAGCCACAACAACATATAGCATGAGAGTCATGACAGTTTGATGTATATTAATGCCAGTGGGACAGTGAGGGTGTGTAACTGTAGAACTTATAATAAACATTAAACAGATCCAGTCTGCAACTAGGCAGTTGTTGGGAGCTGCAGTCCGTGTTGCCCTCTAGTTGCTTTGTGCTGTTGGTGTAGCCGGGGGTGCTGGGAGCACCATGCAAGGTTTCACTCAAGTGTCTAGGTCTGGGGCTCTACGCTATGACAGCAGCTCTACCACATTATGCTTCTGGAGTTGGGTAGGTGGGGGCATCCTTTTGGTCTTGTGCGAGGAATGTGGTCGCTACTTCCAGCCATTGGCCTGCCAGGGGAATCATGCAAAGACCCTTGGCCTCCTCCATCTTAAAGATTGCTCCCTCAGCCGCTGCCCAACTCATCCTCTCCACCTTCCAATGGTTATGTGGTGAGCCCATTGGGGAGTTCCAATGTTGTGCTATATCTCTGCAAGTAATACAGAGAGCAAGGTGTACAAACCTATTTCCGGCCCATCTCTCACGCCGCTGGCAGAAAGACATAGCAGGTAGATTTCAGCCATATACATGTTGTGTCTATCTTGGGTCTTTTGCAGGTCCTCCACCAGCCTTGCCTGAAGTAGGTTACCACTGGGCAATGCCATACCATATGCGCAAAATAAGCGTCAGGCAGGGCAGTTGTGTGATAGGGTCTGCAAAATCATATTCAGTCTATGCAGTGTGAGGTGTGGCGTGTTAAAAATTAAACTAATTCTACTTAAATCTTGTGTTTCGTGATACTTTGTACGAGTGCTCTGGTGTTTGTGTCCACTGCGTCTCTCAGATAACTGCCCAGCACTCTCTCCCGCCTGGTTCGAACACCTAGTAGGCCATCCGAGGTCTCTAGTTTACTCAATGGGTGGTTTTAGAGGAAAATTAATGCATGTACCATATGATTTAGGATTATTGTGTTTGGTTTCCCCATGAATGGTGGGGGATTGTAAGAAGACTATATTAGAAATGTGTGATCTATTATGGTTACTATATGCTGTTTGCAGCCCTGAGGAAGTCGTGGGGACTCATAGCAGAGATGAAACATGTGTTGGCTGACGGAATTGAACTGTTGCTGTTGGAAAATACTGATGAAATCACAATAAATAATTGAATTCCTGGACTGGGCCTGTGTCGATGTTGGATGACGGAGATTAAAAGGGGACAATATATTGCTCTGAAATGAACATGAGAAAGAGAATAACGATGGAGTTATAATTGTACACTAATAATTAGGCGAGAGCCTTTATTTGAATTTTCATCCGAAGTCTCTAGAATCATTGTCTGGTAAAGCCAGGTGATCAGTCAATGTCCGTACCAATGATGAGCAGGGTCTGCAGTGTATTATTCGTCTATTTCTAGGGACATGCCTCCCCCTCCGACTGTGCAGGGTTTTGCGTAATCACTCCGTATGTCAGAAACACTATCCATCACCAGGCTTAAAAGGCTTCTAAGGGTGCCCTCATTGAAGAGGTGTCCCTGGGTGTCCACACCCAATTCCAGCCAATCTCTCATTCATTGTCTTGTGAAATAGCCACCTCACGGTGTAGACAGCCCGATGAGGGGCAACACTGGTGCATGCAGTCTTATTCACCTACTCCTGTGCGGTGCTCATTTCTAAAAGTGCAGACCAACAGTCAAGAGTTTAGGCTTCTAGGCCCAGTCTGACCCCTATCAATAGTGCCACCAGTGCTCCCTCTCTAAGGAGCGCCCCAAGCTCGACTAGTTCTTGGATTTTCTGACCTACCGGCCACCTACTTAGCCACTTTAGCAGTGCTGCCAAGTAATATAGGTAATAGTTGGGGATTCCTAGTCCTGTGCACTAGGTCAACAGTTGTAGGGTATGGAGCACTATCTGGTGTCTCCCTCCATCCCAAATCAGATCCCATATCAACGCTTTGAGGGATTTAAACTAGGTCTGCGGGATCCATATTGGGAGGTTAGCAATGTGATATAACACTCTAGGCAATACAGTCATCTTGAAAGGGTGATGCTGGCCAAATTGGGTAACTTCAATAGGCGCTACAATGTCACACTGCTGTGCAGTCCACACAGGGGGCCACACTTTGGTTACCTTCTAATAGGCCTACATCTATGAGGGAAACCTTGGCCCCAAGATATTTAAGGAGTCTGGGCTTCACCCTTATGCCCCCCCCCCCCGAGTTGCACGAGTGCTGGGGTTTCTTGTTGGTCATGCCTCAATGGGACTGCACAGGTCACACAGGTCTTTTCCCAGTTGCTGCGTAGATTAGAGACTGTCTCTAGCTCCTTCAGTTGTGCCATGCTCCTCAGCACCCCAGTGTCCCGATTTCTAAAGGAAGAGCATCATGTCATCTGTGTATAGGGAGCCCACATGTTCACCATCTCTGACCAGAATACTGCTCCTTGGGGCCCATAGCTCAGAGTATGCTGGCAAACGGCGCCACCTCCTAGTCAATTAGCGACTGGCACATGGGACACCACATGGGGTGCGCAGTTAAATTGGGAAGGCCTCAGACTTGCCCCCTTGCTCTTGCTTCAGAATACAGGTGTGCTAACACTCTGTCCTAGAAGGTTCTGAGCAGCGTTTTTCACATGACCTCTTGAGGTACCCCTAATGCAGGGTATCGAAGGCCTTATGTATATCAATTGTCAGGACTATTGCTCTTGGGTAGTGAGAGTGCTCTGTCCTTCCAGAACCTGTGAGTCTCCTCATACTGAGTGAGATTTTGTTTGGGAGATAAAACCAGTTTGGTCAGAGTGTACTAGATGTTGTAGGTGTGACAATAAGCGATTGGCCAGCACCTTTCTCAGAATTCTATAAAGCAGATTCAGTATGGAAAGCGGTCTGTAGGCCACTACTTCATACAGATCTCTGGATGTTTCAGGCACTGGTACCATTAACACCTCTCTGGAGGATTCTGGGAGGGAGCCATAGTCCAGCGCTGCTGCATCCACCTCTGTTGTTTTTTGGGGGGTCAGGAGGGCCTCATAGGTCTGGTAGTGCACAGCAGGTAGGCTGTCCGTGCCCGGGGTTTTCCCCTTTGCGTGTTTCTTTGTCTGCCCACATTTCAGGTCTGATCATTGGGCCTCCTAGGGCCTTGCTATCAGTCGAGGTCAGTTGCAGGACGTGTGCTTGTGTCAAGAAGATATCTGTTGCCTCCATCTGGTCCTGTCCTACCTCTTGACAAAGCTCCTGATCATTTGGGGTGAACACCCTGTGGCTTTCTCTTTTCTCTCTTTATCTTTTTATTACAAAAGTCCCCCTCTATACTCGTTCCAGGTCCCCCAAATTTTGGTCCACTTATGGGGACAGCCCTATCTTTGATAGCCTGCTCTTCGGCCAGCATGGACCAGTCCATATCATTGTCCCTATCCTGCTGCTTGGGGGCCAGTTCAGCCTTCCACCTTCGTAGTGTTACGCTTGACTATTATTAACCTCAGTGTCATCCACATCTAGTCTAACCTAGTAAGGTCGTACATATCCCAAACATTTAAGAGACACCTCTTTGTGATGGCCTCCATGTTGCTGCCACACACCCCTGTCATGCAAGTGACTACTGCTTCCCAGGTAGGCTGGATGACCGGGCAACTCTAAATCACATCGAAAAATGTTCTGCCCTGACCACATTTTTGCCAACAGAGAGGGGAGGTGGTTTTGCCCATTTTGCACAAGGTCATACAGGCATAGTAGCTTCTATGTAGAAGTCTGAACTGGATGAGACAAAATCAGTACCGAAGAGCCACCTCCCAGGGAGGTGGGTGGGGGGGATGCTAAGGCTGCAAGTCTTTCATCAGCTTCCAGGCCCTCAAGGTCCAGATCTCATTGTTCCTTCAGGTGAGTGAGTGTGTCGGGGGCATTATTTGTCAGTTTACGATTAAGTAATGGAAAGCGTTTTTCTGGGCATACATTCCTCTAGTAGCCTGTTGTTTTGCCTGCTTCAGACTGAGAGAAGATAAAATTAAAGGAATGCCAAAAATTCAGCACTCTTAGTCTGAGTAATAGATTTATTAAGGCACTTCCCAAAATGTTTGTACAGGAGGATAAAATAAAGTGAATGTTTGTCAAAGGCAGCAGCACAAGTGCACTTCCGAAAATAATCACAGCAGTAGAATAATAATGATCATAGAAACAAAGACAATACACTACATCAACAATGGATAATATATCTATATGTAGTGAAATATATATCATGCACAATGCAAAGATATAAATAAAATAAAAAATCCATCACCCTGGGACGTGACTTAGACATCACCTCTTTGCCAGCTTCATGTCTTGAACCCAAACGTTCTCAAAAAGAGAGAACTACCCATAACTGAATCCGAGCAAGGCGTCCCCTCCTGGAAATGAGTTTCCTCTAACCCCGGTCATCAAGCTTCCCTCTTATATACTTTAAAAAAGCTAGAAAGGAGAATTCTAGGAACTCCACCTCACATACAGTAAGTTGTTCAAATGCTGGCTGTACCAGGTCAGTGTTTAAAAAAAAAAAAAGAAAAAAAAAAAAAAAAGCATGTTTAGAGATTGGCCATATCCGGAGGTGCGTTCACAAGACTGAACTGTTCCCTGCTGTACCATAAACATTCTCTGGTACATCCTTATCTCTCCCTCACTCCTCCAAGTTATGTTCCTGCCTTGGTGAGAGAGCGAGAGGAGCAAAAAACATGTTGCGTAAGTTGTTTGCGGAAAAATACCTGCACCACCAATATGACGGTGTTTGAAGCTAAGCTAAGCACAAAATGAAGTCCGAGGTCAAGATGGAGCAACACGTGAAATACAGATGGCATTACACCTGTCCCCAAGTTGCGAGGATGCAGGGAGTTCCTCACTCTGAGGGCAATACTTTTTGTAATGCATGTTGTATTTGCAAGTAACAAAAGACCTCAGTGGGCGCCAGTTGGTACCAGAGTTGGAGGTCGCTGAACCGGGTTACCCCATCCGGTGTCCACAGATCTCCAACCCTGGAGAGGCCAATGAGGTCCCATCTGTCAAATCCTTGTTGCGTTCTCAGTGTGCCCAGTTGAGTGGTGTCCCAGAGGGCTCTGTGTAATTCTTTCCCGCCATCCCAAGCCATGTGTGCTCTGTGCCAGAGTGAACGGGTGACCACTGTCAGACCAGGAAATGCAGCAATGCATGGCTCTCCTATATATAGCCCCCGGCCTCAAGACAAGTTTGTCCATATGTGGTAGCTGAGCCCAGTGGTTGACGGCGATGAGCTGTGCTGCCCAGTAATCGTTTTGTATGTCTGGGAGCACAATACCATCATCATACCAGCTCCTTGTCAACTTCTTAAGGGCTATTCATGCTGCACCACCATCTCAGAGTAGTGTCTGGAGTTCAGAATCTATTGCTGGAAGTAGGTGGTTGAGGCTGGGTACGGTGTGTTTTGTATGGCATAGAGGAATCTGGGTAAAGCCATCATTTTGAGTAAGGCCATTTTCCCAAGCAGCGATAAGGGCAAAGCCCTCCAGTGATGGACATCTCTCCAGTGGCGTCTGAGTGGGGGCTTAAGATTATGGGTATGAAAGTGTTTAGGGTCAGTAGTGCTACAGATCCCCAAGTATCAGAAGCCCTCCTCCACCATCATCACTGCACTGTCTCTGGGCAGGCGCTGCACATGACCATGTAGGAGATAGATAAGGGATTTGTCCCAAGTAATGATATAAGCCGAGTGCTGGCGGTACATGTTGAGGATATGCATTATCCTGTTGAGGATGTGTGCAGGGTCAGAAACGTAGAGTAAAATACAGGCAGCATATAGGGAAATTGCCCTGTGGCTTTCTCACTGGGTGTAGACGAGCATACCCATCGGACCCGCGATATTTGTAATGGGACACTGCTGGTCCGGTGACTGGAACAGCTAGGAGAGTAATCTGCAGGGTCAGCCTCCTTCAAATTGTGAGGGACTGAAGTACTACCATCTATCTAATGCAGATAGCTTTTCCAGATTGGCAGTATGATTTTTCTTCTCCTCCAGTAGTCAGTGGTGGATCCTTGGGTCTGAAATGTATGTTCTATCTAAGTCTGATTCCATACTCTAACTTAGACAGGTGCCCTTCTAGTGATATAATTGAACACCCTCTGCCTGTCTGATGCTGATCCCCATGTCACTGCCTTAAAGGTATCCTATCTATATTAGTGTGGGTTACCGGGTGCCACTTATGATAGAGGTAGTAGCTAATTAAATTTGCAAGCAGGTTTTGGACCATGGGCTGCAGGTGCGACACCCTTAGCTTCCATGTCGGGACAGGCGCACTTGTCTACACCAGGTTGCGGGCATGATTAGGGGTTATGGTCTGAGATTATGCGGTCCAAGTATGCTCTATGTATGATTCTCTCGTCTAGTCCTCGGGAGCATGCCAGTCAGTCAAGCGATCTTGTAAGTCATGCACTGCTGAATAGCAGGAGTGCTCTTTCTCCCCAGTTTTCCTCTATTGCCAATGGTCACCTAAACCCCAGTGTTGCAGCTAATCGCAGAAGTCCCTGGCCATCGCACACTAGGCGAGTCCACCAACAGTCTGGTAGATCTGTCCAGGTCTATGTCTAGCACACAGTTATAATCCTTTCAGATGATTATCGGACTGTGCACATCCAGGGACAGCACCAGTTTAGGGACACTAAAAACTGGGTCTGTCCCATGTTTCCGGTGTAGATGCTCCCCATTGTCATTTGCAAGCCATGAAGTCTCCCCCGCACAATCATATACATGCTATCCTTATCAATATTGACCTCCCCCTCACAGTTCAAATGGTATCTTCAGTGAAACCCATATCAGGGCCCCCCAGGCAAAGAATGTGTAGCCTGGGGTTTGGATTTGGCCTCTTTAGTGGCTTTTCAGTTTGGGTATTTTCCTATCTGCCTGATGCGCCTCTGCAGGAAGGCTACATCCACACCTCTGTCCTTCAGCATCGCCAGTATCTTGAACCTTTTATTAGCTGACCCTAGGTCATGCGTGTTCCATGTGAGGAAGGCATATCTAGTCTCTCCCTGTGCCATCTCTCTGAGTCGCTGTGTGCGATAGTGGAGCAGTTTTGCCACCACTGGTAAGGGCAGTGCCCTGGGCATGGTGGTACCCAGTGTGCCCTTTCCAGAACGAAGAATGGTGATAGGTCCCTTTGAGCCCACATCTTTGGACAGGCAGCCCTCAGGGTTGGCAACCATGTCCTTCCACTCACTCAGACAAACCTACCACTCGAATGTTGTTCTAGTGGCTTCATCCCTCTACGTCTCCGTGTTCTGCAACTCACGGTCTCTACATTGTTGGCCATCTCGGACATCTGTATCTGCAAGCTGGACACAATTGGGCCCATCTCTTTGACACAGCCTTCACTGCGCTTCACTCTGCCAGTGTTTGTCACGCCGGAGACCAACATCCAGGGAAACTGATTCTATCTTTTTGTTCTAAAACTTTCTTGGAAGAATTGACGGCAGATAGGATCTGGTCCATCTTGTCACCTGGTGCAGCGTTCTTTGTCCTTGCCAGTGAGTGTCATTGGTCCTTCTGACACCATCCTCTGTGATAGGAACCATAACATGCATGTTAATAAGGCCCCTGGTAGGGTGTCCCATATGGTCTGTGTGTGGCCCATGTCCACTTTCATGGGACACTTTTGCTTGGTGGGAAACAGGTGCCGTTTAGTGGGCATTCGGAATCCCCTCAGTCCTATATCTCTAGGTTAATTGTGGCGGTAAGGGTGCACTCACATGGGTATTGGGAACCCAGTCATCCGGTGTTGTGTGCGGTAGGATCTGCAATGAATCTCCACAAGTGTCTGCAGTTTGCAAACCCAAGTGAGGTGCCTCTCTGCTGTGCCCTGGTGAATATGCAGACACCTGCTAGCTGTTTGCACGCAGGGTCAGGGAGGAAAGCAGCCCTCACCTCCTCCATTTAGCTATCACCCCACTCAGGCCCACAGCTCGGCATCTCCTTCGAGGGTCCCACCCTTGTGGACCCCCCGCTAACGGTTCCAGCGCTGTAGCCGGCAAGCCAAACATGTGGTCTTATGGGTGTCAGGGCACCGCTCTGGCACTTTCGTGCTGTTTCCCCATCAAGGGACTTGCAGGGAAGGACCAGTCCCTGGGGTCTCGAGTCTCAGTACAGCCACCCCCTGGGGGTCCTCCAGCTGCTAGCACTTGCTCTTCAGATCTGGTTTCAGGCGTGGGTCCTTATACTAGCCTGTTTCATGCACGGTTAGCCATGCTCCCCCTCCATTTCTTCTTCATTATTCAGGTTAATTATTGTGTTCTAGTTAGGTTTTATGTTTAGATACATTACCCTCAAGGTGCTCTACTCTATCTAGAAATCTTGCTGAACGTTAAAGGCTCTTGTATTAGAACATGGCTAAAATGCTGCTGTGTAAAGATGCTAGACATGATTGACAATGTACAAGACAATGGCTGATGGCTCCTGAACCAAGTAAGCCACAAGCAGGAGGAGCCGGACCATTACAGTATGTATAGAATACAATATGTTTGCCATAATGTCACAAACCCCCATTGCATAGTAACCTAAAAACCACACCCAGTGTTGAAATTCAAAACCTCAGCTTTTGTGAATAGTCTGTGAGAAACCCACTTCAAATATAATGGTCAAGGAGAGGACTTGAAATGTATTGTATATCATAATGTTTATGGCTGATGTAACTAAGAATATCTGGATGAGCAAATTCTGGTTGAAGTTTGCTATTAAATTATTTATATGTTTACTTTTGCTGTGTTTCCATTCAGAGCCTTGCCACACTAGGGAAAATTCAACAATCTGATGCTTTCATTGCGATTGGCAATCAATTGAACAACAAAAGTGCAGTGGAAGAGGATCATGCAAGCTTTTGGTGGTGTCCGACTGTTTCTACTTGATGTAACTCTTTCACTGCCTGACTGCACATATGTGCAGAAACCACCAGTCTTGCACTCAACATCACTCAATTTGTGCATTCATAAACCTTCTATGATTAGTCAAGTTCTGCCTTTTTTCATTACATTTGAGTTAAGATTCTTGATTACAGTATTGCCAAAATGTCTGACTGTACTCTCTTATAAGGTCAGATGTTTCTAGACTTCTAGCCTTACGTCCTTTTGGCCTCACTTAGAGGTCCACATCTTTCTAAAACGTGTGTGAATGGTATTTTATCACTGCACCAGTTAAGACTGGAGTGCCAATTGGATTTTGATGTTTTTCCCCACCAGCTTTCAGCTGATTGTAAATGGAGTGCAGTAATGATTCACCCAAAACTGCATGCTTTACTCCGTGTTTGGTAGCAGTTGTTGTATTACTTGCATTTACTTAGTATTTCATACCTTAGATAAGCCTCGTTGGGGTCATGCTTACTCTTTCAAAGTATGTTGGACGTAAAGATGTTGTTCGTAGTATGTCCTGTATGGGAGATGTTGGGTGAAACGCTTGAGGTTCAGAGGCCTGCTGCAAACATGGCACGTCATGTGCTGATGGACTCAACTATGAAGTGTTGTGGAGAGCGTATAAGTGTGTGTAAGCAATCGTACAGGTAGATGCTTGACATTTTTAGACAGGCCTGTGCATAAGATGGAAGTTGTCACCAGGATCAGAGGTGGTTAACCTTCTGGGTCTACTGCATAGGGACCACACCCCTCGAAGTATTGTTAATCAACCTGAGAATTCTATGTGGAAACTACTCAGGAGCAATAGGTTTTGCAGTATCCTTCATGAGAAAAGTTGATACTTTCCAAAATTCTAAGATGAAATCAATAAATACATTAAATGTATATGTTTGAATACGTTGTTAAACCATGGTGCACTGTATGTTGGGTGGTTTATGGTTTAGTGTTGTAAGTGCTTGGGTACTGAGGTCCTCAATTCTATTATGTTTCTTAAAATCAAGAATCGAAAGCTACTACTAATGATGATGATGACGATAATCCCTAACAAAATTTGAATAGATACACTGTGTTCTAATTGTGAGTTTTATTTTTTGATTTGTGAAAGTTCATACTTTGTGAGTTTACTTAACCGAGCTTTGGGAAAGGGTGAGTGGCAAAATGGGATAATGTGAATCTGACTCTGATTATTGCAGGGCTGCTATCCTTGTGAAGTAGGGACCCTTTTAAATGTTGACTGCTACATTTTGCGATGTTGAGATTGGGGGTCATCGGGGTTTGGAGGGCTTTGCAAATTGTCTCCTGTTGAGTAGCACCCATAAAAGCAGATGGGACATGCCTGCAGAACCCATTAGAAGAGCAATTGACTGTTTTTTCACACCAATTCACAAAGAAATCTTGGTTTCTTCTCCACTGCAGAGTTGAAGATAGCCATATAATGTTAATGTGCTATGAATGACCAGCTATCCAATCTTTGCAGATGTGATCATAAAACACCACACTGAGCAGATCCCTTCTGTGCCCATTTGCACTGGCTAATCTTCACAGCACTAAACTGTGATGACTTGAGTTCTCAGAAAAGGGCAATTTTGTGTGTGAATACATTATTGTGGCCTACTAAGCCCCATCAAGGTCTGCAGAATCCATCTCCATGGCACAGAATTGTAATAATGTAGTACGGCAATCATTCCATTCCACAGTGTTGTCCTTTCAAGTGTTGAGATGTTGCTATCATCTGATCTATGTTCCTACACAAACTAACTTGTTTATTCCTTGCCATCCTGGATAACTGGGCACATTTAGTTTTTGTTTTTTTTAAGTTTTAAAGGTTTTATTACGAATATGAGGCGGTACATACAATATATAAATAACCTGTTTAGTTTTCAAAACATTGTTTTGTTTTTTGCCACAATTATTTCCATTATGGACATATGTACACGTACAGTCAGGCAAACATGAATTCCTAATTGCATAGTTGAGATTTGTACCCTTCTTTTTTAAAGAAGGAGAGAAGGAGAAAACAGGTGGGGGGGAATAAGGGAGAAAGGAACGAGGGTAGGGTAGTGTGGAGGGGTTGATCTTGGGGTAAGAGAGAGATGAGGTTGTCATGTGAAGTGAGGGATGGGGGAGGAAAAAGAAGAAAAGGAAGAAGAGAGGTCTGGGAGGATTGTGAAAGGCGGAAACTGAGGGATAGGTAGGGAATCCTTGTATCCTGAAGCTAGCCTGGCCGGATCAAGGGATAAATCGTTCTGTAGTTCTCCATCTGTTGTAAGCTACTACCTAGGAGTAGGTAGTGTATATGTTAGTTATGGTGAAGTCAAATAAAGAGTGGCTACTTCTTATATGAGTTGGTGTCTCAGTCATTATTTGTGTTAGGGAGCGATGTGCGGTGTCATATTGGTTAGTCCAAAGTCCCGAGCGTATGTCAAAATGAGGGGTCTAGGGGTTAATAAAGAGAGAAAAAAGAAAGGATAAAGAAGGGTAGGAGAGAATAGCTAGAAGGAGAAAGAGGGGGCAATGGGAGATTAGATACGTTCCAAGGTTCTAAAGTTCTCAGAGGGTAATTGATAGTTAATCTTCCCTAACCATTGGTCATTGGCCGTTGGTCATCCACCAGCTGCTTCATGGTCTTGTCAGGAATGGACGCCAGACCTCCGCAAATATTCTGCCTGGTCCTGTAGGTTATAAATCACTTGTTCATGGGTGGCCGTTTGATACATGGCCGTCATCCATTCTATCGGTGTGGGGGCAATACTGGATCTCCAGTGCCGGAGTATGCTGGGCACATTTAGTTTTAAACAGTTCTCTCCACCTCTTAAACGGTAAATGTTCTCATATGCAAATTCTTTGGGTGCACTGCTAAGATTGTCTAGTTAATTTATTTTTATAACCAGTGCCTCAAAAGAAAGCAGTGCCTGAAAAGAAGACCGCAGTGCACCCTTGTACTGTTTCATAAATCACCTGTCTTCCTTGTTGACCTGGTGGTACTCCCTTCATCAGGTCAGCAACGCTGGGACCTCTTTCAGCTCTCTTCTACTATTTTCAGCTGTTTTTGGGAGAAGTCAAATTCTCAGTATCTTCTAAGGGAACAAGTCTCCGTCAACTTCACATTTGCTGCACCATTCCCGCCTTGCCTACCTTCATTAAAACGACCACAGCTAATGGATTGAGGGCAGTGTGTACTTCTGCTGGCTGTGAACGATATTGATCTTTAAGCATCAGGCATGGGTCCTACTATCTGGTGTATCAGAAGGAGAATTGATTGTTGGTTATTAGGAAGGGATCGGTATTGGTTGATGTTGCAAATATTTTCCTGGTTTGCTGCTCTTGGATCGATGGTGGTGAGAGTTTAATAAACTTAGTTCTAGATGATGACATCATAAGTTGAAATTCAGAAAAAAAGAGGAATAAAGGTAAAATTATCAATTAAGCACTCTTTGGACACAGTAGAAGGTGCCAGATTACAGGGCTAATGTTGAAGAAGGCATATTAGTGAAACCTAATTGACGGTTTCGTAATGTTTCAATAGGAGCAGCTTGTATGACCATTTGAAACCAGATGCGTTCGTTTTTCAAGAAAAAAGGCTTTTGTTTGCAGGCCATGGGTACATGGCTTGTGGGAGCATTTTCAGGAGTCCTAGACCAGTCAGGGGTTTCTGGGCTAAAATTTTGTCAATCGCAGCTTTTTAACATTTGTGTCTTAGGACTGAACCTTGCTAGGGGACTTACAACTGAGCACAAAGTACACCCGTTTAGCCTACACCCGGTTAGCACTTGAAGCTGAGGGTACTAAAATTTACTAGTTCAAACTACTCTGGGTGGTGGTTTTGGGAGACTCAAATCTGAAACTAACACAAGTCAATAACGAAATTCCCAGCCAGTGCTTTAACTTTTGAAAGGAATAAGTACTTAAGTCACCCATGGCATAATGCTGTACATAAATGGAAAGTAGTAAATCAAAAGGTGTGCAATAGTACCCCTCTTCAGTGATTACTGCAGGAGGCAGCTTTGGCTGCTGTGGGGCAAGCATGTACAATGTTCCTTAGTTTCTGGGGTTCCGTGTGGTAGTTATTATGGGGCTTCGAATTCCTGGGAAGGTGACCTGCTTTGCTGGAGGTCCGCTGCCCCTCCCTTTGTAGTGATGTTGGTTGGCCTTGTTTCCCCCATGAAGGCTCCCTTGTGGTGTACAGTATCTTTTTTGTGTTGAGTTGTTTGTAACGCATGTTTTTGTCAGTGCCTAGATTGACACGCACTCTTCCGGGCTCATGCTTCATGTACTCACCCTCCACACATACATGCATACACACACACACACACATACACACACACCTGTCTTCTTTAAAAAAAGACGAGAGGAAAACAGGTGCAGCTTCTTGGCATAGGTTTATGAAAAGACCTACCTTGCCACTATAAACAATACCACTGCCACTGCTGAAGGAAATCGTGCTTTGTAAATAGGGCACACACCATATACCTCTCTATACCACAGATCCATCCTTTGGGTTTTAGTCTGTGTCATAAAAGTACCTCTAGCACATATACATTGTCATTGTGTGTGCTGAAAGCTACAGCTTGCTATGGTGAATTAAAGGCTGGAGTGCTTACTGTCTAGCTCCATGCAGGGGAGCTTTCGTCACCCCAACATAACCTATCTGTTAAGTTACTTATGTATTTCTGTGTTGCACTTGTTCAATTTTGTGAATTCTCATCTCTAACTTCCGAAAGTGCTCTCGATCACTTGCCCCCAAGCTTATAGTCAATGATACAAATAGAATTCCAATGGTGTTGACAAATATTCCCATACATTACAAAAACATAACGCAAAGGGGGCCCTGATTACCTGGGGTCAGCGGATGTAATTTACATAGGCATCACCTCTTAAACATCAGAACAACATCCGTGCTGCCACCAGCCAGAACTTTGGTAAAGGGGTTTGGTGTTTACCCCTTTGAAACTACTGAGTGGAAAATGTAAACAAGTAATCCAATCTCTATTAGGGTTAGTTTCTCCAGGGCCCCTAAAACCAGTACTCCATTCGGCTGCAATAACCAGGAAGTATGACCACCTAGAGCAGTGGGTCTTAACCTTTTGACTTCCGTGGACCCTCAGGATCTGTGATTTCCTCACCCCGCCCCCCCCCACCTGAGTAATTATTTGCAAATTCTCCAATTCGAACTTTAAAAGAATACACAGAAATACAAAAAACAGTACACACAAAGCATGTAAAATATGGAAACATTTAGTTTAATTCACAATTATATGTAGAAAAAGGTTTCCGATTTTCAATTTTGCTTCTTTATTTCTATGTACGTTTATCAATTTTAATTTATTTATTTAAACATTTAATTCGTGAAAGCCGTCGTGGAAGTTATGAGTAGGCCTGGCTGACCTGCAGGGTCCTTGGATTAGAGGTTGGGAACTACTCTCCCAGAGGACACCAATAATGTTTTAGTATCTCTATTTGTAATACCTGCTCATTAAACTAAAAGATGTCATGGATCTTCGGGGTTAAACTAAAACAAAAAGTGTGAAGGATGGGACAGGTGACACTGTCTGCCTGGGGCTTTTGTTCATACTTTTGTACTAATTCCTTTAGATTCATACGTAAGAGTGTACAAATGAAAACCTATCATGGCATTCAAACTTTTTTAAGGACACCACATGAGTTCATATATTTGCACGCTATTAGGGTTTTATTTATTGTAACGTTTGTTTCCAAAGCACAAAGTGCTTATAGCCACTTTTTCACCACGAGAAAGAAAGACAGGTGCTTAAACTGTTGTAAGAGCCAAAGAACCTTCTACTAAGGTTGCTGTGGTCAGGGCCGGCTTTATCTCTGGCCCTGTGCAGCAATCTATTTTGGTGCCACCCTAGTCCATGACTGTCTCCTCGGATTCCCTCACTACCTCCCAGTAAATATGCCCCTCATCTCTCCATAGCCCCCCTTTTCACATACATTCATTTGTTTTAAAGCGCTGGCAAAGGCTGGCTTTACAAATCCACTCCGTTATCCACATAAAATATAGTTCTGTTCTTTGCAGCAGGCACTTTAGCCCTCTACGCTACTTATCTCGAGTCAAAGCTTCGTCTAGACAAAACTCAATTTCTCTTCCTAGCAGGAACGTTAATCACAAGAGGTATCTTGATACTTTAATTGTTTCCTGAAGGCTGGAGGCACACGCTGTTTTAAATTGCAGGTTTCTAAATTATTGCTAAACACAGCGCCCCCTGAGGTCAGCGCCCCGCAATTCAGGTCAGTACCCGGTGCGATAGCACTGTCCTAAAGCCGGCCCTGGCAGTGGTACTACTTCGCTGGAGTCATTGCCTGTCACTTCGCTAAGAGTGGCACTTGATCTTAGAACATAATGATGGTAGAGTTCTGAAGATTGGCAGTTGTTTTTATTTTTTTTAACATCTTTTCATTAATGTTGATTCAAAGATAAATCATTTAAAAATAGCATGTGCTCTATGGCGCCACACAGGGAGACCATGTGTTGAGTGCATTAGTCCATGGGATGCCCAAGGAATCAACTGCATATTATAAGCATCGCAGTAGGAAAAATTGCAACATATACATGGGAATCTTACATTAAAAGACACAGCAGTTCATCTGGGACCGGACCTTGGGGAGGGCAGAGTATACTCGGCCTGGGGAGGAAGAAGGGGTGGGGGGGACTCAGCCTTAGTACTCCTCACCACCCACAATCAACTCCCTCAAATTTCAGCAACATATAGGGGCTCATCCATTGTCAAACGCTGACCAAGCTCTCGGGTCAATTATGCGGGGCGTCATCTGTTCTGACATCTTGAGACCAGGTGAGGAGCGGGTACCAGTGAGTGCCCCTCCGACAGGCTAGTCAACATATCCTATGACATTTCTAGATCCTGCTTGGCATTTTCATCCGTGCGTATACCTCGCAGATGTCCCTCTTCAGCAACGCCCCGTTCTTGCATATCAGCTAGCCACCTATCACCCGTCGGGGCTGTGGAGTGTGTCCAGTGTATGGCCACCCTTCGCTTTGGCAGTTACTCTTTAGACAGCTGGTGGCTGAGACGGTTAAAAGATTTCTCCTACCTTCTTCTCTCCGGTGCTTCATTTCATCAGCGCAAGCTGTTTTTGTGAAGCCCCCTTTCTTCAACACAACGTGCCTCACACTTTTACTGAGTCTTGATAACAAATAACAGGAGAGCAGCATTGTCTATTATTTTAAAATTAGCTGTGAAGGTCTGTGGCGTTCCTTGTGTGTGCTGGGAAGCTTGACGAGGATCAAGCTTTATTGTTGACATTTTCATATAGTTTTTCTTGCTCTTTGGAAGGATCAAACTGAGCTGTTCAGTGAAACTCATGCAGGTTTGAAGGACAACAGTAAAAAAAAAAAAAAAAAAAAAAATAAGAGCTCAGCCTTTCTGGTAAACACTGTTGCAGGTCAGTCTTGAACATTAACAACCGAAAGAAGTTTGTGCCCAACGCTCCATTGAAAAAGATAACCACCCAGGCGGCACCACGCCTTCAGTTACTCGAGTTGTTGTGTGACTTTAATGTGTTTTCATGAGCACTATGTTGTAGCTTTACAATATCTCCAATAGGCCTATTATGTACAGTTTTGTGAGCTGTAGTGTGACGTCAAGCAGTTTGCGTGAGTGCCATCTTTCAGCTTTGCAATATATCCAACCGGTTCATTGTGTTCAGTTATGTGACATCAAGGCATTTGCATGAGCACGATCTTGTAGCTTTGTGATATCTCAGTAGGTTCATTGTCTTCAGTTATCTAGCTGTCATGTAACATCAAGGTGTTCGCATGAGCGCCAACGTGTAATTTTGGACTATGGCATATTTGATAAAGTAAAGCATAAGTCGTTCTTCGCGAAGCAGCCTTCGGAGTAATTCAGCGTGGTTTTTCTCCAGTAAAGGAATCCAACCCTAGGGCATGATGAGTAGCCAGTGGAGGGTGCTGGAGTTTCTTGTGACTGTGGATGTGCCCTGGCACGTGAGGGGCACACCTACCTGCAGTGTTCATTGGATAAAGGATAAGTTGTTTGTGTTGTACATTTTGCCT
Organism: Pleurodeles waltl; assembly: GCF_031143425.1. Classification (NCBI taxonomy): domain Eukaryota; kingdom Metazoa; phylum Chordata; class Amphibia; order Caudata; family Salamandridae; genus Pleurodeles; species Pleurodeles waltl. The sequence goes on from NC_090445.1 coordinate 1,418,459,092, forward strand.
ACCTGGATCAACAGTGATAGCCACACCATTTGCGGTACTGTATTAAACTCAGTCTCTGGACTAATGGTGTCAACCGTGCCTTTTGTAGTACTGGAGCATCCTCTAATTATCCCCGAGTTGGACGTGTGTTTTAAAGTTTGTTTTGGCTTTAGCAATTCATTTTGTGTTCAATTAGTTTAAATAGCACAGCATTGTATTTGCTCTCTTCTATCTATGCTGTTTTGATTACTTCTACATTGTAGAACGAAATGCAGTAAATTACTTTTCTTCCTTTCCTTTTGCCAACCCTCGAGAACCTCCTTTAAAATGTCCAATATGAAAGGTCTTAAAAATGGACAACCGTGTGGTGCTGAATTTAGGGCACAGAGGAGTTGGGGGGCGGTGCGTGCTTTTTTCGACTTCTTTTTATTGAGTTTACGCCAACGAACCTAGTTAATACAGCTTGCATTGACGTCTTGTACATCTTTACTCCATCTTTGCCATGAGTCATGGGCATTACACGAATTACATTTGCTATTCCAAATTCACAAGCTGGAACACCCATGTTCTATAAAAGCAGTTAGTTCCCCAATATCTCTTTCAGTTCCCCTCCCAAACATCCTTTAATGAAAACTCTTTGACATGTTCGAAGAACTTCCGCACGGTCTTCCTTTGCCTGTGCTCCCATAACCCCCCCACGAGTGAGTCCAACCACATGTGACTGTCTACCCCCCAAAATACCACCTACATCCTTGCAACCTGTCCTATACTGGCAATCGCTGTAAACATAATTTCCCCGGATTCCCAACACCCAAATTTGTGCAGAGAGGGTGGACTTTTAACTAGCCATGTCCCTGGTGGTACTCGGAGGTCAAAAAGAGGCAGAGTACCCCTCTCCTGACTCCTTTATAGTTTCATTGCCAATATTTTTCTAGCCATGTTGTACACAAGCGTGGCTGTTGCTCGGCAACACCAAGTTGATTTTGCATGAAAGCCGTTTAGTACAGAAAGATACAGTTAAGGTTATGGACTTTGGAATCTTCTGAGCTGTTGCCCCCATATCATTCGGTGCTCCATGGACGTTTGTTGTTAGTGAACATAATACAGTGCCCCGTTGGTGCCTGGTAAATACGCGGTCAAGTACGTCTGATAATACATTTCTAAGCCGAATCCCTCAATCTGATGTAACTAAAATTGCTTCAAAACGTTATTTTGTTATACATTAGTTTTATGAATAGTTAGAAAGCGTTAAAAAAGAAAATAAAGGTTTATTTCAACTCGACTAAAAGCATTTTATGGGCCAGGGAAAGGAACGTTCTGGGAACTGTGTTAGACCCTGATGTATTGTTTTTAGTAGTACCACTTCCCAACTGTCTTCTCAATCTATCAATCACAAGCATTTGTAAACAAAGTAGCTTTTTAAAGTCATCATTGTTGGGCATCCTGGCGGTCACCGCTGTTCCTTTGCTTGGGGAAAAAGAAATGTAGCTTGGCCAGTCGTGTGCTTTTTCTAACCCCCTACGATTTAAATAATTTTTACTTGTAGCTAATGTTTTACTAAGGTTTATCTGCTGTCCCTTGGTGGAAGAAAGGGTATTGGAGTTTAGGAAATCTGAAATGGAGACAACCGGTCGTTTAGGTTATGAACAGAAGCGAAGCAGGTCATACAACAGTTGACACAGAAGGACATCTCCCCGGTTCAGACGACCTTTATTTATGCTGTTCAAAAAAATGTCTGTGGTTTATGCAAGCAATATCCCAACTCTGCATATCTGGGCCAGGCAGTGCGTGGCTACTTTCGCCTTCTTTCTTATAGGCATCCGTTTTCTGAGGGGGGTCTGCAGCCAAGGCATTTTTTTTTGCATACTTTTATCCTGCATAATTGCATGCCTATTGGTCTACAATAACAAGGCTGTAGTTTGGGTTTTATTTTCTTGGTCCATAAGAAAAACACTTTGTTTTGTAATAACTTTTGCCCAGTTTTCTGGATGATAATGTCAAATTTATTAGTTTACATTATGATGGGGTTTGAAATGTCATGCACATTGTTCATGCAATAGGGAAAAGTTATAAGGGCATTAATTATAGAAAAATGGCTCACTCTTGTCTAATCTCTGAGAGAGTGGAGAATCCTAAATATATAAAATATTCTACACCTCTGGCCCAAGAGGGGATCTTGGGGACAGGTATAGGTGTAACCTACAGTTTCTCAAATCAGTAAATAAACATCACAATTTCTTTATTTCGGAGTCAATAATGAGAATTGATTAAGTTTAAAATATTTTTTCTCTTAAATTCCCAAGTCGTTCTTTATTAGGCAGTCAACAGCTACAGAGCATTGCATGAAGCATGTCTCAAATTCTATCCCTATTCTAGTAGTCTAAATTAGTAAAACATTTAGCAAAAAGAGAAAACAAGCTTTCAAAATAAGTCTAGTTTGAGAAGCTAGAAGTAGTCATGAAGAATACTGTAACAGACTATAATAAAGAATAGCTTAGGCACAGAGCAATCTGTATGAATAACTCAAAGCATTTGAGTCTGAGGGAGTCTCAATAGTTACAATTATTTAAATTGTAAACGTTTGTATTAATGTATCACAGGAAATATTTAACAGCCAATCATGGGCCGAGGATTTCTTGAGAAGGGAACAGCTTCAGCTGAGATAAACAAAGAACAGTCTAACATATATATCATATATTGTTGCTTTCAAAGTTACTCTGGATACATGACTGCATTTTCATAAAAGCAAGCTTTGCTCTCTGAAACACACTAGTATGAATTGTAAGTTAATTCTCATTCCATCACTTTCATTCATTTTTTTTAAATAAATGTATTTATGACTTTTTGAGAAGAAAAGTAACAAAACTTTCGTTTCATAAACCACATTCTAACATTGAATCAGGGAAGGCATGAATGTCCTTAAGTGACCAGCATTTTGTGTGGCAGACAGCGAGTTCATTCGGCTATTCACCAAAAATATACATATACATAACATTGCAAACAGGTAGCATGGAGTTTACTCATCAGTCATCCTGCTGCGGACTGGATTCTGGTCTTGGGTCCAGGTCAAAATAATTGATCCATGCGCTCCATATTTTCTGAAATTTACGCGAGCGTCCTCTACTGTCATAGAGCTGCCATATATGTCCCATCCTATGTAAGCACACTCTTTCTTAATAAATTCTGTGGAGTATGTTGAATTGGATGAGTCGGAGCTTGGCCTTAATTGCCACTTCCCTAGGGAACATGAGTGCAGCCTTCCAGTCTACCTCCTCCAACATGTCCACATCCTCCTCCCAGTTGCACTTAAGTTTTTGCATGGTGTCAGGCAAATTGTTATTAAGAGTTTTATATATGGTCAATATTGCTTTTTCAGGTATTTACCCCATCTGTAGCCTGCCTTCGGGGGGCGAGTATTCCGGTAGGTCATCAGGTATTGTTTCCACTCCCCATGCATGTTGCAGTTGAAGATACTTAAATTATTGTGTGTCTAGGAGTTGGAATTCTTGTTGAAGCGGTGGGAAGGGTCTGAGGTCTCCTCCCTCCAATAAGTCGCCTACCTTGGATATACCCATGTTATCCCATCCATTGAAGCCACGCAGCTTTACTATTTCCTTACATTTCTTGCCCACCCATAACGGGGTTTCCCTCGTGATTTTATTCACCCACTCATTACGCCTATTGGTTCTATGCCACACCTCTATAACCACCTGTGTGGAAGGCAGCAAAAGTCTCACTCCCCCCCCGCCCCCCAATAAAGACAGTGCAGATACGAGTGCTTCTCAAATTGTGTCCTTTCCAGTGCATAGGTAGGGTGATTTCCTTCCACACAGTCCCAGTCATTAATAACCAACAGGTGAGTAGCACAATAAGATCAGGCAGAGCAAGACCTCAGTTGTATCATTTTTGTTGTTGCGTCTGCAGACTTATTCCAGGATGTTTCCTATTCCACAGGAGGTGTCTTAGCTTTCTGTCAACTGTGGTACAGAGGTTGTCTGGCAGTTTTTAGTAAGTATTTTGCACTATATAAACAAATTTGGGGAGGATAATCATCTTAAACAGAGCTGCTCTGCCCATCACCTTAACGGGGAGTGTTTTTCATCTGCTTGAAATTCCTTGATAAGCTTGAATATATTATCTGCAAGGCTCCGGACAGGTTTGAGGGTTGCATAAACACCCAGGTACTTGAAGCCTTCTTTTGTCACTTTCAGCTGCCAGGCCATATCACAGAGGGTGAGTAGAGTATAGATTTTGCCCAATTTATGGTGTACCCAGAATGTGTACCGTATGTCTCAAAAGTTTGAAACATGGCAGAGAGTGAGGCGGAGGGAGGGATGGGTTAAATATAAAAGTATGTCATCAGCTTTCAAAGAAATCTTTTTGTCTTCCATGGATGAGCTGGCAGATCTGAAACCTTCTATATCAGGATTTCTGCAGTTCTTACAGGCTAGGGGCTCCAGCACTGGGACAAACAAATGTGGGGGAGGGGAGGAAGTGGGCAGCCCTGTCTAGTGCCTTCACCAATGGAGAATTCCTCCGACTACATACCATTAACCCAGACTGCTGCGCAGGGCTCTGTATATAGGACGGTCACCCATTCAATGAACTCGGGCCCAATCCCCATTTTATGTAAGACACACTTCATGTAAGGCCAGTGGACTGTGTCAAAAATCTATTCCACATCTAATGATACAAAAGACATGCGGGTCAGGGCGGGAGGTTACCGTCGCCATCCAATTATGAAGTCAACGCTGATTCCCTCTAGTTGAACCCCCCCCATCATAAACCCTTTTTGATCATTATGGACTAAGGGTGCAATGATCTTCGAAAGTCTAGTAGCAAGCACCGTAGCCAGGATTTTGGTCTCTACATTAAAGAGCGCGATCGGACGATATGATCCACATCGTGTAGGGGGTCCAACTGATTTGGGGATGACCACGATTGTGGCTTGCCGAAAGTCTGGGGGGAGGATTTTCTCCTCCCTGGTGCAACATAAAGGTTGAGTAGACGAGGGGCAAGTAGGTCTGCCTGTCTTTAAGAAAATAAACTGTCAGGGCCCGGGGTCTTCCCAGTGGATAATTCATCAATTGCGTCTTTCACCTCAGCAAGGGTAAGGTCCCCATCCAAGTACTCGTCGTCCTCCGCAGCATATCTATAGCGTTTAGGTCTGTTTCTACGTGGGTCTGGGTGGTTAACGGTCTCTTCCTGTAGAGGGTTGCATTAAAACGGATGAACTACCCCACCCACCGCAATGGCTTCATCGGAGTGTCCTACCAGCCCTTTATCACCCTCTATCAAAGCCACCCATCACGCCTCAAACTCCCTTCGGCTCAACCATGCCAGCAATTTCCCTGCCTTGTCACCTACCTCATAAAGGCGATGCTGATTGCCACGGAAGTAGGATTTAATCTCATTAGTAGCTAGCACCTTCTATTCGTCCGCAAGGCCTCCATTTGTCTAATCACCTGAGGGGAGGGATCATCTAAGGCTGTTAATCCATCTTCCATATCTTTTTGGGCCTCCAGCATTGTCTTCTTTTTATGGGTATCAAAATTTTGTGTTCTGCCTCTTATTTTCGCTTTATATTCCTCCCACAATGTCACAGCTGACCTAACAGTGGTATGGTTTTCCTTAAAATACAGTTTTGTGTCTTCTAATTTCCAGCGGGAGTGTAGCATCCCGCAGCTCCCAGTTATTCAACCTCCACCTGAATCACCAGTCCTGGCATCGACCAATAGTGATCCATAGGGGAGAGTGGTCAGACAGCCCCCTCGCAGGGTATTCTGCTCTTTTTATTGTTCCCACTTCTCCTGGAAATGTAAATATATAATCTAACCTAGAAAAGACTTTATGGGCCCCTGAGAAATAGGAATAACATCTTGCGTTGGGGCTATGGCGCCTCCATATATCTGTTAATCCGAGCGTGTTAGCTAATTGCTGCAAGGGCGTAGGTCTGGATGCTGCAGGGGCGGCAGCTACTTGTGTTCTATCTAGTGCAGGTGTCAGTACATCATTAAAATCTCCCCCAATAATATGTAGTGTAGATTTTGTTTCCCGTAAGATTTCAGCTGTGGCAGTGTACGTGAACTTACGAAGTGGTGCATAAATACTAATAACGTTGACCGCCTTCATACCCCTAAGTCCCTGCACCACAGCGTATGTTCCGTTGTGGTCTAACCATTGCTTATTGACCTGGAAGGGGAGACTCTTCCGAGCAAGGATAGCCAGGCAATATCACAGAGGTAAACCTGGCATGCCCCCGCATGGTGTAGGCTCCACGGGCAAGAAAGTGACAACGGTTACAGCAAAGGTGTGTCTCTTGCAGGAGAACAATGTCTGTTTTTTGTCACTTTATAAAGGTCGCTACCAGCCCTTTCTTGACTTTATTTACTAACCTGTTGAAATTCCAGGTAAGGACAGCTCGTGCCTCTATCTTGGTGCTAGATGGAGGCATAGCAGCAGGTGTATTATATTCTTGTATGTCTCTCCCCCACTCCCATATCACAAGACATCCTAAGCATAACATATTTCCACCCAGCTTCATAATAAACAGATTTAAACAATTGGATAAACCACGTTACCATCATGCAATAATCCCTCCCATGTCCCACCCTACCTCTCACACCACTCCCGCATGCGTACTACCACATTCTCCTCATATGGCGATCACGTCGCCGGGTCAAGTCCAAGGGGTCTGTCAACCACCCTATCCCAATCTACAGTGAAGAGGGGAGTAGGAAGAATGGAGGGGAAACGGAATCTAGGAGTTAGGTTAGAAAGACAAGAAGAAGAGAGAAAAAAAGGTGGGGAGGTTTCGAGCAGGTCAGGGTCCCCAACCAAGCCTTTTGTGTCTCAAAGCCAAGGGAGGGCCCCTTCAGTGCTACAGTTTGTTCCCCCCGATACAGCCACTGTTCAGTGTCTCTGTCCGTCTGTAGTCGACCTTAGAGTTTTCAAGTCAGCTTGGCTTAATCGCACCACCTCACTGGACGGATTCTCTTCCACCTCTGGGTCCGATCTGCAGCTTCTCTCTTCTGGGAGTTCGAGGGCCCGCAGTACTCCCGGTGATGAGTGGATAGCCCCTCACGTGCATCAGTGTCAGATTCTGAGTACGGATTGTCTGCCGAGCATTTTCTGCGAGTCTTCCCACGAGGGTCACTGCATGGCTTTTTGAGGTGAGTTCTTCTTTTACGTTTAGTTGTTTACATCTTGGGCCTGGATCTTGATGCGGTGCTCCCAGTTGTTGCTGTCAAAGTCCTCTGTTTTGTAATGCTCTGAGATCGCTCCTTCACCCATATCCACGCCTCCTCCGGTGTTTCAAAGAAATATGCTTTTTCTTGACAAATAACTATTTTTAACTAGGAATAGCAGCATGTATCTGAGTTGCATTGCTCGGAGTTTGATCTTGACGGCGTCAAAGGATCTGCATTTCTTTTGCACTTCTCAAATAGTCTGGGACGATCAGGATGGGGGAGGAGTCATAAGTGAGTTTCTCCAGCTTTCGCGCCACCAGGAGAATAACATCTGTCAATGATAGTTCAAAAAATGTGCTAAAAGGGATCTCGGCGATGCACCTACTGCTGTTCTCGGAGTCAATGCTCTGAGCTCTTTCGATCACAAAGCATGTAGAGAGGTCCGCAGAGGGGAATTGATTTTAATCCAGGTCTCCAAGAGCATAGGAATGTTGGTTCCCTCTGCTCGCTTGGGGAATCCCACGAAACATGGGTTGCTTTGTCTTGTGCGATTTTCGGCTGCGTCCACCCGCCAGAGAAGATCTTTATTGCTTGCACTGCCTCCAATTCTTCACCATGTGTGTCAGCCCTGTCCTCTAATTCATAGATCTGCTCCTCCATCGCAGTAACTCTTACTGCAACCTTGTGCAGGTCTTGTCTTAGCAGTGAGACCTCCACTGCCACTTCATCAACCTTAGTTTCCAGGACTGTTCTGGATTGCTGAAGGGCCAGTAACAAGCCCACTGCTGAATCGAGGGATCGACCCTGGTAGAGGAGTCTATTGTTTTGGTATACTTATCATTCCTAACCTGTTTGGGGGCTTTGGTTCCTTGTCTTTAGGCTTGTTGCGGGGTCCGAGGGTTCGCTCCACAGCCTCTACCGCTGTGGCATGGCAGTAAAGATCACTTCTCCCATCTGAGGCAGATCCAGGCAGGTCCCAGGGCGGCCACTGAAGGGCCGGTGTCCTCCAATCCGCATCACCAGTGGCCCCTGCGTCTCAGGAAGGAGCCGCAATCACCGGCCCCTTTTCTCGCAACTACTCTCTCTGGTTCAGGGGCCCCAATTCAGGAATTCAGGTGGGGGAGAGGGGAAACCTGTCCTCCTCCGGTCAGTGCTCCAAGACCATATATTGTGTCTATAAAGCCCCTTCAATATCTGCAGGGGCGCCAGCTGCAACTCAACAGCTACTGGACAGTAAGTGGCAATGCAGCTGGAATTTACGCCCGGCCGTTCTGCTGATCTTCTCCTGATCGAGGGGGGTTGCTACAGGCAGGCTCAGTGGACACTCCGCTGGGCAGGAGGGTTTCCAGGTGTGCCCCCCTCTCTGGCCGCCGGCAGCATAGGCCTCCACAACGCCGCCCTTAAACCAGGTGGATGCATAGGATCACCCCCTTCCCCCAGGAAGCATGGGGAAGGGAGCGTAGTTCCACTGGGCTCCCCTCTGATGGTCTTCAGCATCTCCCGGGGGGTGGGGAGGGGGCTCTCAAAAGTCCGCTGTAACAGCAGACTCACCTGACGGCCGGCGGGCTGCCCCAATCCTACACTGGCGACCCTCCTCCAATCTCCTCCACATAATCAACGGGTCAGGGGCACCCAAGAGGGAGCCACAGCAACGCATCATCCCGGTCCAAGGCTGGCCGGCAGCCCCCCATCTCATGCGGCCAGCTGGGTCACCCATGGACCACAGCCACTCTTTGGGGTGAGTTTCAAGCACACAGCCCGACGTTGGTCTCCTTGGGATCCGTGCACCTATGTGCCACCTCAGTTTTTCCCCAGTCTCACTGCCATTTTCTCCTGGAAACCGCGTCACCACGGGCCCGCCCTTTCATCTCCACAGCATCGCCGCTGTCGGCCACCCATCCCCTCGTTCGGTCGTTGCGCCTCTGGCGCATCAGGTAAGGTAACGTCATAAGTTGCAGTGAAAGGCAGGATTAAGTCAGGAAAACAGTGGGCCATGCCTCCCAAATTAATGTCATCACTTCCATTATCATACGTCTATACACCATAAACTTAGCAAGTTCTCATATTAGTTTAGGAAGTTTTGAAATTCCAAGGCAGGTCAGTCAGATAGAAAAGAGTAAAAGAGAAAAATAATGTAGATTTCATTGTTTTAGAAGTAAGTTAGCATCATGCATAGGCCGTGCAAAGGTTACGTTGGAAACTTTTCCATTTATTTGAAGCATGCAGAAATTTGTTAATATTAGCAATTCAAGTGAGTCAAGCAAACACGGGTCATGCAAAGTTTTAGACAGGAAAATGTACTTTTAAATGTGGCTTCTAGTTGGGCCTATGTGTTTAATTATTTAATTGAATCTGATTTTTTTAATAAACACTTTAGCACCTCATGAACTGGATAAAACCTGTGAGTCAAATGAACCGACTTACATGTCTGTACCTTTTTAAAAAAAAAAAAAAAAAACGGGCCATAGGTGTAAAGCGATTGGCTATCCAAAGACCAGGAACAACAAACTTTTGTTGTTTAACCCCATTGCGCTTTTAATTCCTACCATAGAATGTCTCGTAAAGGTCACACATTTCCCTGCACATGTCCCTTTCAGGGAATTTTGTGGTTTTGATACAAAGCAAAAAAATTAGCACCAAAATTGTCCAGTTATGGTTATATGTACATCCATACAGCCCTTAAAATGCACTGCTCTGATAACACGCTTGATGCCCTAGATAAGATTATATCTACTGCATCACTGAAGTGACTAATTATTGCTTTTCCCCCCTCATCGGTTTCTTGAAAGTGCAACAGCCTTATTTTTAGCTTCCTTTGAGGGGACATCACCATCTAAAAAGTGATACTGCAACTTTCCAGTTGATTGGAATATGAACAGCGATGTGTGTTGCTATTGAGTGTAATTACAGTAATGCTTGTGTTTTCTGTAAACTGATTGCGTGTATAATTACACGGATGAAATAATTGATGTTGTAAAAGACTGCTTTATTTGACCTATATATAAAAAACACAGCCTTGGTTGTATCGGTGTCCATTCCAGCCAACCCATATGTTGAAAGTAGTACCACAGCCTTAAATTTATAATGGGAGTGTATTATGATATGTTGTGCTGCTAAAAGCACTTTGAAATGGCTTTTTTTCTCCACATATAATGGAATTTTTTTAACGTTACCATGCATGCCATTATTATGAAGTCATATGTGATGTGCCAAGTCATAAGTAGTCCATAGTATAGCATTATAGCCCATTGCCAAGGACTAAACTAGTTGTTAAAGACACTCGACCCGAGTTATAGACTTGAGCTGATGGAATACTCAGGGGTGTAGCTTAGTCATTAATACTAGCAGGGTGTTTCTTTCAGATTTCCCAACAAGCAACGCAGCATACCCAACTAAATAGGGTATGTGGTGGGCTGGAAAATGGATTGAGGTGGGTCAAGTTAGGGAAGTTAGCTTTGAAAATGAATCCGTATTCTTGGTAGCATTAATATATTGGATGAACCATCCTTTGGCAAAACAACTTTACACACCCCTTAGCAACAACCTGCTACGAAGCCTTTTTAAATAATAAACAAACTCTATACAATACAGTAAGCCATATTACATTGTGCTATGCTTACAAAGTACACAATGAAATGTCACATTCTCATGGAATACACTAGTATCTATGTACGCATGGCATAAGGACACTAATGTACTCTGTTGTGTACTTGGCTTGAGTCACTGAACTGTGCACTTTTTTCAGCAGCTCTAGTTTAAAAATTGCCCAATGCAAAGTCACAACTAAACCCTGAAGTGCATTTATGGGATCCAGAAGTACACTGAATCAAACTTAATGAAACCGAGCAAGTACAAGTGGCACTTACCTCTGACGCCTTCACACTGCCATCACCGCCACCCCCTTTGGAAAAGTTAGGTTTTGAGCTATGCATTTAGTGCTACCTTGTATTCACTATCTTTGAATTGCAGACAGGACTGTGGATTGTCTCTTGCCTGGACTGTTTCTGGAGATGCCGCATGCAAGATCCCAGTTTGTTGACAGACTGGCCTACCTTCAAAGGGACTCCGTGAAATAGAGGATGATAGTGTGTGATGTGGATGGTGTTCTTTTCTCTGGTCCCATTGTTTGACACAGCAATGTAGCACCGGGGAGGACAAAGAAAGCAGCCTTAGCAACAACAGACCTGGCTGAGGGGTCAGTGGAAGGTGACGAAGCAAGAGCATGCTTAGTACCAAGCCAAGCCCAACAGCAGACTAAGCCTGGGGAGGGTGCTCACACAGGCGAGGCCCAGTAACACTAGCCGACAAGCTGTAGAATCAGGAAGAGTTTTCAAATGCTAAGTTAAAAAATAACCATTATAAATTCTACTTGTTGAAACCTGTGAGCTAGCAAAGAAAATCTGCTGAATACCATGAAGCATGTAATAACACAAGGCACCCAAAACTCCGAAGATATTACGGGAACATTCAGCAGTAATTCAGTTTGCTAAAAAAAAGCTTGAGGCTCTTAAAGGGCAGTTGTGAATTTTTCCAGTATTTTCAAGAAGTACCAAACAAGCTTGATCCACCCCAGACTCCCTTGTTTGATGTTAAAATGGTGCAGTTTTCAGTACAATTTTATAAAAATCTATAGGTGACAAAGGGAGTTTATAAAATGCAAAGTCAAGTGGTCTGTCATTTACCTTGGCATCTAGCTACTTGTATACGATCACTTTCTCTCCTGCCCCTTCCAATTAGGTTCTCAATCATATGATGACACCGAGAATCTTTGTGGAAGGGGTAGGGTTGCAAAAAAGAATACATTATCTCAGGATGTGTATGAGACCCAGAGATCCCTTGCAGGCTTAACCGGCAGTATGGTTATACTAATCTTACGTGTTACAATTTCAAACTGCATGAATGCAGTTGTGCCCCTAATATCAGATTTTTAGTTTATGAAAATTGTCGCATTTTGGTGTAGTATAGAGTCTCTTCAATTTGGCAAATAGCTTCTCATTCTACTCAGTAGCTTTTCATTAAAAACACATTTTGTTTTGCCTGAAATACCTGCTTTTCACCTTTTTGTAAATACATGTGTGTGGCCCAACATCAACATTATGTTCCTCTCTTCTTTACTAGGGGGCAGCCCCCAAACACGCCCCCCACACCGTCTGTGCTTTAGAGGCCACTGACAACTGTAGATTGTCTTTTTACCAGTAAGCTAGTTTGAACATTCAGTCCTCAATAGTGTTTTGCAGGACACATTGACTGTGCTCTTAGGGATAGTTTCCAGAGCCGCTAGTCTTACACTTAAGAAACATCAACCCATTTTTGTGACTTAAATATTGATTGATAGTTTATTAGGGTCTTACATTGTCTGAGGTTCATGGCCCGCAGATAAAAGGAGGGTAAACTCTGCAGCCAGTCTATTTCTTTGTTGTGGAAGGCTGTGTGCACCCTACTTGGTGTCAAATTTCATCCTGTATTTTATACTGGGTGGAATTCAAGGCCAACAGCTTGATAGTGGCCGATGGCAGTAGAATGTTCATAGAAGAAAAATGGGAATCAGTGGTCATAGATAAACAATCATTTTATCTGTGGCTCTGTAGGAAAGGTGGGCAGCCTCCAAGATAGATTCAGTGGCATCCAAAGCAAGTGCATCTGGAACCACTAGAAGAGGATCTGGCATCTCTTTTTCAATACTTGCTGATGACCACAAGTGTTAAACTTTGTACACTTCAGAAGAATTTGAGCCTCTTCTAGTAACAAGCCAGTCTAAGGTCAATATAAAACTCCTCATTAGGCACACAACCCAAAGCACCAACTGTAGCGTACACGTCAACTTTACCGCTCTACGCAACCTAGGGACAGATATAAGAGCCCCTTGTGCCACATTAGTGTCATTTTTTTTTTTTTGATCCCAACGTGGCGGACAATAAAGCCAAAATCGCTACGCCAAATTTACAAAGTGGCACAATGCATGCATTGAGCCACTTTGTACCCCCTTGTGCTACATCATGCCTGTACCATGCATAATGTATGCAAAGAGGGCGTTCCCCATTAGGGGGACCGAATAAATGGTGCAAAGAAATCTTAGAGATTTCTTTGCGTCATTTTTTTCAGCACTTTTAATGTCTTCTTAGAGCAGGGGTTAAAAGGAGGCACACTGTTTACAGCGGGCCTCAATGGGCTTTGCAGGATTAGTGTCAAAAAAGTTTACCTAACCCTGCAAATCTCCGAACTAGCATCAAAAATGTTGATGCTTGTTTCCCTAACTTTTCCTAACTACCGCCATGGTGTGTTGCATCTTAGATATGGCGCACACATGGTGGCGTCGGGGGTGCTAGGGTGCCGCACTTGGTACAGTGCCACTTTTCTTAAATCGAGCCTTTAGTTCCTACAAAAACATGATATCTTATCCCTTGTGTAGACTTTGCACAACTGTTGCTTAGAGAGCACTGCATAAGAAGGTGGAAAAAGCCTGTCTGCTTCTGACCATCCACAATAAGGTGTGCACAGTGAACACACAGGAAAGGCCAAGCTTAGGACATCAACTTTGTGCATTGCTGTGGCTGTCAGAGCCACTAACCTAGTGGGCGAAGCACCTGGTCATGTTTTAGACAGCAGTACTTTCCTAGCTGTTTGTTTAAAATATATATATTTAATGGTAGAAGCAAAATTACAAGCCCCTGAACATGTAAGGTGCTGTTGATACGAAACCGTACTTAGTGAAAGTGTCTCTAATAGTACGGAGCTCCTGTGGCACACTTGTGACACATACAAAAATCACTTGAATGGCTTTGTAATCAAAATATTTGTTTTGGTGTAATGCAAAATCGTTGACAGTAGCGCACTACGCGATGTAGCAAAGCAAAAGCACCAGGTATATATTATCAGTATTTGGTAATATGATGGTTTAAATGTGATTGTTTCATCATGGATCACAAAGATACAAATGACAGGGGAACCGTGTGCCTAGAAAACATTTGACGAAGCAAAGCTGGTTGTTGTGTCTTTCTGATATTTCAGCAATCCGTGCTCTTAGACGAAGTCCTGTTAATTCCGGTCATGTAGTTCTACTTTTAGCATTGTACGCACTTTCTCAAAAATGACAGCCTGCAATGTGTTGTCGACTGAATGGTCAGGATTTGCTAAGGATGTGATATCTGACACTGAGCAACATGTAAGCTATACAATCAGAGGGTGAAATATTTTGAGTTATACAGATTTTTTTTTTTTAAATGCAAATTTAGCAGCCAGCTATGGAGTAATACTAGCAGGCCAGGAGGAAGTAATATTAGTTTTCCTGTTCCACAGCTTTCAAAATGGAACACTATATTTGTTTATTTGGAAACACATAGCTACAACTCTGCTCCACTCATTTCTGACATTTCAGGCAGCGTCTTCAGCAGTACTAGATTTTTTTCTACAGCACTCTCTCCTCTGAGTTTACTGAGGCCCCAGAAACTGTTATTTAAACAAAAAGGGCCCATGATGCAATCTGATATATAAAGAAAAACCAATAGCATTTGAAGACGTTACACGTGACATGAGGCCCGAGGCACCTATGCAAATGTGTAAATTTATATCTAATTTCAATAAGTGAATACCCATATGCATGCATGTTCTAGTTACATTAGAGACAGAAGTAGGTGAACAGTTGATCTAGTCCTTTATTCAAGCCAAAATGTTTTATAGTTACACTTTGTGCATTGTTTTGAATAGTGGTTCAAGACATGCCTGTACTTTAAACTGGAAGTAACCACCGGGTATTCATGAACGAAATCTATGTATGTGTGTGTGTGTGTGTATGTTTGTGTGTATATATATATATATATATGTGTGTGTGTGTGTATGTGTATATGTGTATATATATATATATATATATAAACAAACTAGGCACTATTCGGGTATTAGGGACACTCACTATTCATGCTTTATAGTGAGGTGTGCCATGGTACTACATAAAACCTACCTATTGTCGGATATACTATGAGGATTTTGAAGCACCCATTTATGGTGTGATGGCCACTTTAAAACATTCTGACCAGTGCTGCTGCATCGGGGACGAGATGACTGTAGGCCACCAAGCAGGCCATTGGTGAATAATTTGGGTTGTAAAATCCCCGGTACTGCAAGAACTAGAAAATTTAATTTAGAGTTTCCAACAAGCACCACTACACATATGAGTAGGCATGACTTTGATATTACTGGTGCTGTAAGTCCGGTCAATGTGACCCCCAGTGTGACAGCATGTGGTTTTTAATCGACCCTAATCCACTTGGGACCGTGGAAGGGTCTTCTGACCAATCGATGAATGCACATCATTGATTGGTCAGAAGGACAACGCTGTTGAGAATTTGAGACATTACTGGAGTCAGTCACATGGTGCTAAAGCTGCGAGCCTTGCAAAAACTGACTGAGTCTCTCCTAAGTAGGACTACAGACAGCGAAAGAAGAAAACTCCGCTGATTGCGGTGAACATTGACTCAATGTAACTGGGGCTGATCAGTCCATAATTTGATATCCAATGTGTTCTGCCTGCTCGTTTCATTCTCACTCCTGCTGTTGTCAGAACAGTTCGCACTCCGACCAGGAGGGCCCAGATACCACTGGTAAATATATTCCACCTCAAACATCCTCTACCTCCCTCCGGAGCTTTGTCCCTGGGCATAATGGTCTTGTACAAAGAGCACATCTGCAAACAAAGTACTTTCCTTCAGTACCAGGGGCTTCTATGTACTAATGCCACGTGTGTCATTTTTTAAATTAAAAACACGTCTTGCTGTTAGCCATTTTTTTTTTATATGTGAGAGACCCCAACAGCTCCCCCAGCAAAAAAGTTTTACAAATACCACTAGAAGGCTAAACCAGCATTGACAAAGCTAATGAACCAACCGCCAGACCTATTGACTTTGCTAGTGCTTGTTTCACTTTGCATTTAGAATTTATCTTCACTTTCCAATGCCTTGAACGCCAGTTCTTAGCTGAGGTCACCATCCTAAGCTCCTTGCCCTCGTCAAAAGGCAGGGAAGCTCCAAACCACTCTCTCACCATATTGTTATCTCTTAACCCCACGTGCAGAAGCACACTGCATATAGTATGGTGTGGTTATGCACTGGTGGAAAGCCCCTTCACTCCAGTAAGACTAACATGCTCAACTCTTTGTCAAACCTAATCGTTTTATTATGCCGGAAGTCCAAAGTCAATTCACTCCTGTAAAACTTTGTGATCACTTATAGAGCTAAGATGGCAGCTTTGGAAATTTTTCCCCTGATCCCCCTTCCATGCTTCTGGGTCAGTTTCTTCTGACAATAGATTATATTCAGACACGGGCTGACAGCTAATGGTGGTCCCTGCTCTGTCCAAGTGTCACAGAAAACATCTGGGTTTTCTGAAGACGAGTGATCTTTGTCCTTGATCCTTTCAAACAACATGCAAAGATGTTCAGTCCTGCAGACAGTGAGCATTAGTAAAAACATAGCCGATCATATCAGACGTGTTTTTATTTTTCCTCTAGATTTCTGATTCAAGGTTGTCAGCAATTAGGGGAGGATCATGCATGTGTGCCTTAAAATATCTGAACTCGAAAGCCTGGTTCTTGAAAAACTCGTCCTTCCATGTTGTTCTCAGACAGAGGTGTTTATGAAATCAGGCATTGCTACTAGTCTCTTTGTAATAAAAACCTCTTGTGCTCTTTTGACCCAGTTTATTTTACCCAGTAACATGGCTACAATCAGGTTTGTGGTTTGTTGGTGGAAATATGAATATTTTGACTTTGAGGCTTAAAGAAATACTCATGATAAGTCCTCCTTTGTTTAACCGCAAAGTAAAAACAGACCAAGAAATGTTTGTTTATAAATCTCTGTTTTTCCTTGTAATGCGGACAGCAAAGTTAGCCTTGTTTTGTACAACTTAATAACAGCAGTAGAACATTTAAAATCTTTTCAATATAAAAAATTCTTGTAACTGCATAAGTGTTTAGCGAATCTAAGTTTTGATGAAACCTGCTATTCCTTTCCCCACATCTGCAATAGAATTTTAATATTGTCTTGCTAATATTGCTCGGTCTTCCCTCTAAACCAATAGTGCTTTGTAAATTGAGATCTCTCAAGTTGAAGCCCTTGTCACTGGTGTCCATAACTTGAGCCAATCCCTAATGTATTTACTTATACGCTTTTGCCTTCTATGTGTTATAAAAACTACTGAGCTCAGAGCAGGAAAAGATTTGATTTAAGATATATTTCACAACTGGAAATAAAGAAAAAAGTTGCATCATGTCTAATTGAAGCAGGAGCCGGAAGACGTGTGTAATGAGCATTGGCAAGCCAGCACATTTGGTTTGCACTGTGAAGAGCGAAGAAGAGATATCTATAGTGTCAAGGATCCGGGTGATTGGAGCCAACACAGCTATGACATTTGATGTAAAGCTTCTGTCAGGACTGCAGAAGTGATTTGTATTGCTAATATGTTTGTACTTATTGTGTGTGTAGTAAGGAACACATTTTTACAAATCAAAACCGCAGATTAAAGTCTTTGAAACAGTTTAACCACCCATGAAATGCCTTGACTCTGTATTGATCACTTAAGCTGTCCCAACACACTGCTCTGTAGCCAGATGCTAAAAAGAAGAACAGATCTTTCAAGAGGTCCGCAAGTTCTGAGGTCCGATGTGAAACTGCAGTTCTGTGAAAGTATTCACACAATGTCTACGTCTTCTGGAGCGTGATCATTTCTAACCAAATGTTATTAGTCCTCCTTTTCTGTAAGCTATCTTAAGGTTCTTAGCTAAACGTGGAAGGGTAACTAAATGGGAGGCAAGCATTGAAAATTCTGTAGCCCCCTGTTATAGTATCTGGCTGTGGATACTTAAAGCAGCGAAGCAGGTACATCTTAAGTGGATTCAAAGATGCTTGGAAAGGCTTACTAGAGCGGAGTTACTTCTGGGTAAATCAGGGCCTCTGCCATCATCTTAAAGCCATACGTTGGTACGAAAGCTATGATTTGTAAAGTTGTATGGTTTGTAATTTGCCGATTTGATATAAAATAATATTAGTAACGTGGAGATTTAATTGTAAACTTTAAAAGGAGTTGCATATCAAGTGGTTATGCTTGACTTGCCGGGATGTTTATGATTCTATCTCCTGCGGTGACTCTGAACTGTCTGAATAAACAAAAGACAACTCCTGCAAATAAACTGCAGAAATCCAAATTCAAAAAGTTTTGGTTTAAAGTGAGTTACTCTTCACTTTCTTACTGCAAGGTGCTTTATGCTTTAGATTGTCAGCATTTATTTCTCTAATTGGGTAATAACTGCATACTGATGCTAGATAACCAGCCCTTTCAGTTAAATATAATGTAGGTGAGTGTGTGGACCACTATAACCTAGTCCTAGGTCATACAGGGACTTGAAGACTCTGAGCCGTCCTCCCTGTCCATTTCTCCCTATCAGCAAAGAAGTAGGTGAAATGCCTGGAACAAGCTCATTGTGTTGAAAAGCAGCTTACGCTGATTATGTAAAAAGATGGAGAGGTAAACAATGTAAACACACTGGCACAGTAAGCTCAAAGATTTGCTAAATAACATAAACAAGCCTTCTTTTAAGCTGAAGCCTGCACATTAGCCAGACTACTTATGCTCAACTATGCAGTCGGCCCATTACCTCCTCACCAGTCCTCCTCTTCCCAGTGCATACGTCCTGAGGGTTCCCTCGTTACACATAAAGGGTTTACCTAGCTTATCTCTAAAATGAATTTAAAGACAAATACATACATCCAGTTCCTAACTTAGGCTATATCTCACCTTGGGGATGGGTTCCTCCGAACAGACTTTTTGTTTGTTTCTGTCTTTTATCAGTGAGAGTTTTTTCTTTTTATATTTTTCACCTTTTACATTTCCTGTACCAATGGCAACGGGTCCTAATTTAATTAGGGAACCTCGTCCTCTGGTTTGGTAATAACTTGCAGCTCTACTTGGGGAGGGGGGATGAAAAGTCCCTCAGACCTTTGGGTCCTGGTGCCACAGAACCAGCTGCACCATTTATAGCTACCAGGATGATGGTTTTTGTCAGTCAGGGTATGTCTGAAAGGGGCCTGAAATAGAGGTCTCGCAACCTACCCGATAGTCTGACCGCCACCTTCCGCTCCAGCCCTGTAGGTGGATATTTTCATTCATTTGTTCACTGGTGCTCTGGCTCTTCTGGTGGTGAGGTATGGGTCTGGAAGAGTGCACCCCAGTGGAATGCAGTTTGTTGGAAACGGTGGGGCATGCTCTCCTGCTGAATCTATGCGCCTCTCCTCCATACTGGGTGTCTCCTTCTCCCTGGTTGGCAGGCTCCTGTGCTCCATGAGTTCCATGAGCTGTGGACCCGAGAGAGTCAGGGACACTTGAACATTCAACTAGGCCTGCCTTAGTAGGTGGTCATCTAGCTCTGTCATACGCGCAGAACCCAGTTCTGTGTTTTTAAGAGCAGCTTAATGCATTGTGGATGTTGCAGTTTTTGTTATACTTCCATTAAACTGATTAGAATAATACACATGCCGGAAATTATTTATGGATTGAAGGCTCAAGACTGTGGGCATTACCTTGGATGGCATGGGGTGGGTCACCCTAGCAATGTCCTGCACTGTGCACCAATCCATTTCGTTCCTCTACATGGAGGGAGTTTTATTGAGTATGGATGGTACAGGGCTAGAGATATCTTTGGTCCCATGTTTTCTCTCTAACATGAAGTCAGCACATTTTCACTTTCACTGACAGTTTATTGTTAAATGGAACTGAGCCTAAATACTGAGACGGGTCTATTTAAAAAAAAAAAAAAAAAAACAACCTGGGTCCTTTAATTTATTTATGTAGCTGCTTATTTGGGTCTCTCGTGATTTTTTCTCTGTCAAAAGCCTGAGACCACAAGATGGCATTTATAGCGATCAGAGCAATATATAAGGTTTACTTCTTGAAACACTGTTGAAACATTATTTGCAGGCCTGTGTGTGAATCGTGTTTTCCACACTGCCTTATCAACCCATGCCGTTCACACTAAACGATATAATTTTTCTTACCTTTAGCTTTATATTGCATGCTTTCCAGGTTGTATAGAACAAGGGTAAAAGCTTATGTCACGAGAGCAGGTTAGCACCGGTAGAGACCCAGCACACACAGGCTCATAATTCATAAATGAGTTCTGTAATCAGTACAAGTGTGGTATTCAACAATACAATTAAAATTGGAGTTAAAATGCTTGCTTCTCGTACACATGCATAAAAGTTTCTAATACGGCTGTCCCAATGTGTCATATGTTTGCTTGAACACTAACACGCATCTAAAAACAGAACTCCGATAAGTAAATAGTTGTTACTTTTGAGTTTAGCTCTTTTCTTGGGGAGCAGGGTGTTAGAAGTGACAAGAATGCACTCCCGTTTCTGTTCTTAGCAAGAGAGTCATGTAGGGCTGGTAGGGTGACCACCTGGCATTAAGGCAAATTCTGGATGGGGCTGTAAAAAATTCAGAACAAAGGGTCAAAATTCAGGTACAAAATTCAGGACAAACGGTCAAAATTCAGGACAAAAATTCTAGAAAATACGTCAGTTTTACAGACATCCGAAGAGAAGCCATGCCACACTATGTTGTCAGTGCGTTTATTTACTCTCTTTTTAACATAGCACTATTTATTCACTGTGGTCTTTTTGTGATTGCCTCCTGGTATGCTACATTACGTCCTTGTTCAGTAGTAAATGAATGCTCTTTA
This sequence comes from Pleurodeles waltl, assembly GCF_031143425.1. Lineage (NCBI taxonomy): Eukaryota > Metazoa > Chordata > Amphibia > Caudata > Salamandridae > Pleurodeles > Pleurodeles waltl. The sequence goes on from NC_090445.1 coordinate 1,418,479,984, forward strand.
CCACTGTGTCAAGGCCTTCACCCCTACTCAAATCTACCTAATCTTTCTTGAAGAGAAAGAAACAGCAACCTTTTGATTATGTTTCTGAACATTTTAAAACCCTGGCAAACAGTTTGGGAAACATTAAGGTAATTAACCTTATGCTAGTTTAAACAAATTGAACAAAAATATCTGGCTCTCCCCAACCCCCATAGACTTTCAACCTAAAATAAATGTAATGAGGCAGGGCAGATGGTGTGGGCGACAGTCTCACACCTAAAGTCAGGATGTGAGGTACCCACAACTTGTCTGTAGTCTCACAGCACTAGAGTGTATGTCTGGGACTCTACATTTATCTCAGAAATGGAAGCCCGGACTACCAATTAAAGATAATAAAAGAGGAGGATAAAATCGAGATCAAATGGGGGATCCACGGCAATTGATTCAAAGGGTTGTTGTTAAGAACTGGATAAATAAGGAAGAGAAGAACAAGATGAGACAATTCCTAAAATCAGACAAGATGGGACCACCAAGACTATTGAAGTATTGGGTACCTGGGGAGTTGGTCTCTGCACACAGGCGGGAAACAGAAGAGGCAATCTCATGTGGTTGAGCAAGCAAAACCAATCCACCTTGGCAAACTCCTCTGGTGCAATGGTCCACTGTTCGTGCTTGTGAAGGGTGTGCAGGGGCCCAGACCCCTTGCAAGGTTGTGCAAAGCAATTGCCTGCTTTGTCCATGTCTTTAAATGGTTTTGAACTTGAGCAAAAGCCAAACTAGGGATCTGGGTTATCCCGAAGTGTCAAGTACATAAAGAATCTTCAAAATATTTGGGATGTAAATTGCACAAACAAAAAGTAAAAATATTAAAATATAATTAGTGTTTCTTTACCATATTGCACTGTTTTCCCCTTTATATACAATTAGATCTCAGATTGAACTGAGAACCAGTTACCTTTTGATACCTAGTGATTAGTATCTACCCTTCTCCCACTGATTTGCAGGATGGAAATCTTGGAAGAGCGTCAAGGTCCCTCCAAACCCAGTTTGCTTTTTAGTCTTCTCTTCTGCTTTCTGCAGTGGGCCAAGTAGTACTAATGAAGGTGGTGTGCTACCCCGATGATAGCATTATTTTGCAAACCTCCTGCTCGTCCTTTATTCTTTCTTCAGACATGCTACACATCTGATTTGGTCGCTGCAGCGCTTTCGGGTAGCTCTTTCCATTGTAAAGCTACCCGTGACTGTGGGTGGATTAGGTCTTCTGGACTTAGAATGCTAATATTCAGCTGCACAGGTCCCAAGGGTGGCTCGCTGGCTTTCTGCTCACCTCGCAGCATGAGATGGGGTTTATATGTAAACATTTTAAGGAAGGCTTAATGCACTGCTAATTGTTTCCTACTGACCATTGTACGTATCACCATCCGGGGTTATCATACACATCTTTCTCTTGCCTTACTAGAACCTGTAAACTCACTGACATGAAGAAACTCCGTGCTCCTGGGCTATCTTTGCTAAGCCTTCCCACTCACACAGGACAGCTGTGCTCAGAGTAACTCCATCAGAGGCATGCTGAAGGTGTTTTAAAATTGGGGGATTTGTTTCTGGACAGCGAGTTACTAAATTTCCAAACCCTTATGGCAGACTACCATCTTCACCCCGTTCAACTGATTACTTACAACCACCTTAAATAATCATTAAATACCCTATTGTATTTTTGCCACCTAGCACTAACCCTACAAGAGGTGTGCCAGAAGCTGTACACCATAGCAACGGGTGGCAAACTGATATAATGGATGTACAGACCTCTCCTACAACATGGAAACCACTACAAGTATTCTTGTCATACTACTGGGTGATTGATGTGGCCAAACCTCTGAAAGATACAGAATGGACTAAACTTCTGGACTTTCCCCACAAAGTATCCCACGGCTGTAACTTTAAGTACATTCATAGGGGTTCCTTGGGAATGCATTCCCCCTGTTGCTTGCCATTGGCCTTGTGGTTTGTAGCTCACATTTTGTTGCTTTCAATTTGCTGGCTTTATTTGTTTTAGGCTATGCAGCCTGAGTTTGTCCCTTCCCTTGCCCGAACCTTATTTACAGTATCCTTCAGAGTGCTCCCTTTTTGTAAACAGGCCTGTACATCTTGTTCTTATCTCATCACATTTGCTGTGCATTCAAAGAACAAAGTCAAATGTCAGGCTCTGTCTTCAGTGGGAACTTAGGGGGTCATTCTGACCCTGGCGGTAATTACCGTCATGGCGGAGGTCGGCGGTAGCACCGCCAACAGGCTGGCGGTGCACCGCTGGGCATTCTGACCGCGGCGGTTCAGCCGCGGCCAGAAACGGAAAGTCGGTGGTGTCCCGCCGACTTTCCGCTGCCCTTGAGAATCCTCCATGGCGGCGGAGCGCGCTCCGCCGCCATGGGGATTCTGACACCCCCTACCGCCATCCAGTTCCTGGCGGTTCTCCCGCCGGGAACAGGATGGCGGTAGGGGGTGCCGCGGGGCCCCTGGGGGCCCCTGCAGTGCCCATGCCAATGGCATGGGCACTGCAGGGGCCCCCGTAAGAGGGCCCCAAAAAGAATTTCAGTGTCTGCCTAGCAGACACTGAAATTCGCGACGGGTGCAACTGCACCCGTCGCACCTTCCCACACCGCCGGCTCAATTCTGAGCCGGCGTCCTCGTGGGAAGGGTGTTTCCCGCTGGGCTGGCGGGCGGACTTTCGGCGGTCGCCCGCCAGCCCAGTGGGAAAGCCAGAATGACCGCCGCGGTCTTTTGACCGCGGAGCGGTCTTTCGGCGGGAACCGCGTGGCGGGCGGCGACCGCCGTCCGCCATGGTCAGAATGACCCCCTTAGTGTTTACTTTACTTTCTCTGACTTCAAAGTGAGAGGATTTATGCAACAATCTTGCTGGATACTGGGGTTAGGAAACAGTTTTTATCTATCACATGACAACATTTAAATAAACTTCAGAATATATTAGGAGTACAAATGAAGCACATTTTTATTAATTCTGAAACAAATACCATTATATGATTAAAACAAATCATTGAATTAGGTGACTCTATGCCACTGCACTCTATGCCACTCTACTCTGCATCACTCCACTCTACGCAACTGCACTCTACAGCACTATACTCTACTCTGCACTACACCACTCTATACTACTCAACTCTCTGCCACGCTAGTCTACTCTGCACCGTATGCCACTGCACCACTCTACACTACTCTCTGCAACTCTGTTGTATGCCACTCTGTTCCACTGCACTCTATGCCACTCTACTGTGCCCCCACATCACTCCATGCCACTGCACCCTAAATCACTGCATTCTACACTAATGCATTCTAAACAACTGCAGTGTACCCCACTGCACTGTACTCTGCGCCACTGCTCCTATGCCACGCTACTCCACACCACTATGCCACTAACTTTTAGCCCTGAACAGCAGCCACTTTGGTGTATTACATGGCTAAAACACATTGGCAAAGCCAACAACTCTTGCGTAGACAAGACCTATGTTTGTTAGTACTATGAGGTACCAAGGTCCCTGAAAGAACTGTGAATGTGTAAGTCCTTATTTAAACATAAATTTGATGCCTCGTCAGCGGTAGTAAGTGCTATATAAACAATTACATCATAATACAGGCTTCTACAAAATGCGCAAATACATTTTGGTTAAATAAAAAAAAGTGCTTCTCAAATACAGATTTTAATAATATACAGTTTGTACCTAATATTAATATATTTTTATAACGCTCCATTAAAACCACACACTCCACAGCTCACCTTGGAACACCATTACAGTACCTCTCTAAGTACCTCTCTAAAAAAAAAATATTTGCCATCAGAAAGCTTCAAGTGACTCCTTTGATTAAAGTCAATGCAGTTTTTCAAGCCCCTTTGCATTTGCAGATTTACCAGTTGGGCACATTTGCATTTTTTCAGGGATGGAGACACCCTGGCAAGAAAGCCTTTTCTTATCTGTCTGCCCCTCCATCCCTCAGAGTACAGGAGACTCCCTCCCTTTCACTCCAGCTGGGGAAACTGATCTGCCCGTAATTTCGCCTTGCCCTCTGTTGTCCTTTTGGTGAAAGGCTAAAATTAGGGACAAATGCTGTCCTTTAAACCTTTCGTCACGGACTACGGACGGCAGGGCGAAATTACGGGCAGTCCGTGAAATTTACGGACGGGTTGTCACCCTAATTTGGTAGACGAAGTCCAGTTTGAACTTTCAGTTCAGTCTGGGCTTAGTGAGTGCTCTAATGACTCGTGACGAATATTAATCACCGTTATCTGGCCTGTTCAATTACAAATTAAATCAATGAATGTCAATATTTTCCTCTTCTTGTGGACGCTTACAAAAAATAGAGCTGCGTGTGTGTGTATACATAGATATTTATATATGTACAGTGAAAGGTCTTTTCCAGTTGAAGTGTTATTTGTGTGACAGGCCAGTAGGGCAGTTATACAGCTCTGTTTCTTTTATGCTACTGCATTCTCATAGCAGCCTCCCTTGAGGCCTAGGACTCGGGTGTCCGACTCTTGGCCCGGGAGTTATGGGGTGATTTCCATTTTGACCCTGTTAAAGAGACTGTTGGTAAACCTAGACCCCAAAGTTTTTATTTGTGAGGACAAATAGTCTCAATTTGTACAGTGCTCGCCTCTTAGATCTGTGGCATGATTTCTAACCCCAGCATGGCCTCTTACTCATTTCATTGGAGAAAATAAGGGTATTTACCTTTCGGAATAGCTTTTTTGTATCCCTTTATTAGTTCCCCGTTTTGACTGCGTCTGGCTGCCAGAGGTATGTATGGGGCCTCTGATTTCAGTTCCTGTTTCCTGTGCAGGTTTCTTAGTTTACTTTCTGATCGAGCATGTTATATATCGTATAGATGGGCGTCAGCTTGTTTTGAGGCCCCCTCTTTCTCTTGCGCATTGCTAAATGTTCTTTAATTTCTGCTATTTTGAGGGTTTGGGATCATTCCCCTTTTGTCTCGCCTGTTAATCATGGAAGCATCAAAGCGCAGTTTTCCTGTTGAGTCCCGTTATCTGCTTGTCAGTGCTTGTAACATGGTGCTGGACGCTTGGGACATATTTATTTGTCAGAGTGCTTCAGGTCTCTATCTATTTATTTATTTATATATTTTTTGAGCACACCACTCGTGGATCTCGGGCAGTTAGCCAGAGGGTTAGGAGTAGGCCTGGTTAGAACTCGCATAGTATCACTCAGCAGAATTCCACAGAGTTACAGAAAAATCCAATGAGGTTCTACTGAGTTCTGCAAGCATGGAGAATTCCAGCTCATTGCGCTGCTCCTGCTGTTTAGTGCTGGGAGCTTGTTCTGCATTGTAAAATCAGCACAAATGGCACCGTACGGCCCGGCAGAGGGTGCTGCTTCGGTCTGCCTCTCAAATAGATTCAGCAGCAGCTTTCTCAGCGCAAACAATCGTGACCTGCCGCAACCATCCATGTTGAGAAGGCGTTGTAGTGGCCTGGTCAAAAATTCTTAATCATGTGTGTGGTGCGCAAGAAAAATACTCCCCTATGAGGCGGCTGGAGTTTTGACAGAACTCCGCAGTCCAAGCAGAAAACGGAGTGGGCAAAACTCCGTGAACTCCGCTGTAGTTGAATTTGTCGCCCAACCCTAGTTAGGAATTCAAGTACCATTGTGACCATGAACATGTGTCTGCCTAAAGAAGTGTTCAATCATGAAGCATTGCAATGTTTCCCCCAATAAGGGAAAATTCGATGATTGTGGATGTTCTGGAAACTTTTTTGTGTGGACTTGAATCCTATGGATTCTCTTGTTCCCTCTGGGGTTATTATTGTGACTACCTTGTGCCAAGTTTGCTTTTACTTTTCTGCCCAAGCTCTCTAATGGACGTGTCTATTTTACATTGCAAATCTCCCACTGTATGGTTATGATTTGATTTGTCTTCCTTCTCCACTTTGGGGGTGCAAGGATGGATTTGTGGTCTGTTCCAATGTTTATTTTTTCTTCTCAACAATTTAGTGGGCAATTACTGGTCTGTTGTTTTCTGGATACACACTGTAGCACACGCATGTTGTCTGCCATTCTTGGGAGACAGAGGCTGGTGAATGGCTTGAGCTCAGGGGAGCTGGCATGAGCTCTCCTACGTCAATTAGGTGTCCATGGCTAGTTGGATCTTATTGTGTTCTGGAGAGAATTGGCACCCCCGATTAGGTAATGAGTGGTTCTCCAGTCCATGTCGGTTTATGAAGCAGGCCAAACTCTAAATAAACATCAGTAGGCCAATATCTGGGAGTAGTTGGATCAAATCAGATGTTATCAAACTAGAGAGAGCCTTCTCTTTTGATTCTTCTTTAAGCATTTAGCTGTTTCACGACTCATGGAGGCCCTAGCAAGTTCATGTTTGCTATGCTAGGACCCTTCAAGTGACCTGTTTTTAGATTTGACCAAGCTTTTTCATGAGTCTCCTGAGGCCATTGCCCTGTAGGTATCTTGATTTCTGGAGTTGTCCTCCATGCCTCTCTTCATGTGACAAGAAGTGGTGGTTATCTTCTCTTCATGCAGGGTCATGGTTGCTCCCCTTTGAGTTTTCTCACCATTTCAGGTGCCTTGTGTTCTAAATGTCAGTTCTCATGGGCCTCTTGGAACTGTTTTATGTTGGAGTATTACCATTTCTTCACCATTGTACTTTTTATTGTCTTTATGTGCTTTCTTGTTGATTCTCATATCTTTTAGGTTATTGTTGCACGAGGCGGGCTTTTGCATTCTTAGGTAGCCACAGACCTTTGTTTCCTCAGCCTGGGTGACAAGCATCGTTCAAACTCTGTTTTATCACTTTGGTAGCTTTGAGTTCCATGCACTTTTTTTTTTTTTAAATGATGCTCACTGTGTTAATTCCTTTTCTTCTCCTCTGGGTCTGTTAGAGGTACACCTGACAGACTAGGGTATTATGGTTTTCTGGGCATTCCTGTTTCCCTGTTTATATCATTCCTGGGGCAGGAGAGGAGTCCTTGCCCCTGGCTACTGCTGTCTATTTTCTTTGGAAAGAAAATTACAGTCCGTGATCCAAACAATTGGAGTGGTGAGGGGGGTTGGGGGGAAGTTTGGGGGTGGGGCGGGTTTGGGGGGGTGTTGGTGGCACAGGGGGTTTTGGGGGGTGTTGTGTGGGGGCGCCAACCTCTTCGCTAAGATTAGATTTATAACACCAGCCTGGGTTTCTAGGCTAAAGTCTATCCATGACAATGATTTAAAGAACAGTCCAACAACTGGCATCTTTTTCTGTGTAGAATGTGTCCACCTTTTTGCTGTTGGTAGTTGGTGTGTGTGTGTGTGTGTGTGTTTGTTTTTAATGGATGCATTCCAGCATCTAATGCCACAAATGTAATCAGAAGAGAGGAAGATGTTCAATTTTGACATCCCCTTGTTCAAAACATAGCAGAAAACGTTACACGGTATGTCTTATGAGACACAGTTGCTACAACTATTTTTTCTCTATAATATGCTGATGACTATATATTGATTTCAATGACTAAGCAATTTATAAAAAATATATACGTGTTCTAACTGGTTTACGTTTTATAAGTTGTTTTTAACTCAAAAAACCGACTTGATGATCAAAAGTAACACAGTTACCGCCTTGTAATCATACATTTTGTTTCCTTTAAAACTATTTTTTTATGCTAATGTGGAAGTCGTGTGTTCTCTGTTTATGTAGGAGTTGTGTGCTGTAATCGTGATTCTACCTCGGTCATCCACTTTATACTTACCTGTACCTGTTCACAATACTACCTTAGTCCCTGAATGCGTTTGTGTTTTCAGAACACTCTTTATACTTGAAGTATTTTTTTTCTCCTCGGTTTTAAGGCCTCAATAGTGAAAGGTGTCCTTGAGGGATTGTCTCTATCCCAAAGTTGTTTGGAACTCGCAGTGTTATCTAACAATGAAACTTGGTTAACAAGCTTCTTGACTGGACAATGTTTACTGAATGGAAAAGGTTTTGCTGAAAATCTATCCTTCATTCTGTCTCAAGATTATTAGTTTTGGAATTTCATATGAAGTAGAATCTTACCCAAACTAATTACCTTACTGTGCTTTATGGCAATTTGTGATGTCTTAACACAGCTTGAAATGCTATGCACAAAATTATATAAGGAATAAAATCCCCGTGTGAAACGTTATAAGGCTTTTGCAAGTCACCGAGGAGTTCAATAACGGGGTCGAAGGCTGAGTTCCTTTATAAAGTATTGGAACTTTGAGGTGATATTCAATATCCTTATCATGTATGCCAGTGGGGTACTTTATCCCGTATAATACATAGTCACACCAGTTTCCTGCAAACCACTTGGTATGTATCTCTTTCATATGAAAGAGCAAGCATGTATGCAAACATGAAGAATAGAAATGAAGCCTCCAATGCAAAATGAAAGACATCAAAAACCTGTCAGATATTTGATGCAAAATTATATTAAAAACAGTTCAATACAATAAAAAAAAAAAAACTGTAGTAGCTCTAAATATGTCAAAAGATTCTGCTATCCTCTAACTATCTAAGGAGTGCCATTATCACTGTAAGCTAGAAAAGTAAAACAGAAGAAAGAAAAGCAACTTTCAGTTTTTGTTGCTAAAGGCTGCTTTAATAACAATCCGTGGCCGGACCTACCTTTCACCTTAGCTGCTAACTCTGAGAGCAGGCATTGTGACATAGAAACTCAAAGGTAATAAGTAATATTAGAACATGAAATGTTGGGAGCAACAGCTGTCAACAAAGGACTTACGGAGCCCGAGGGGATTTTAATCCGCGAGGACTTTGTTTTATTTATTAGAACTGTTAGAAATTGGGTTTCTGGTTGGCTAGGGTATGCACCTCAGCCAGACAGAACCTACCCCCTCTAGTCAGTACAAGAGAGTTACACATCCAAGATAACCCCTGCTCACCCCCTTGGTAAATTGGCCTGAGCAGTCAGGCCTATCCGAGAGGCAATGTGTAAAGCATTTGCACAACACACACAACACACGTGACGCAATATCCCCACCACCAAGGAAACACAACACCAGATTATATGAAAATATACTGTATTATACACAACACAATTAGGAGACCAAACATCACATATCAGTAGTATCCTGCTACCTTAGCAGTTGTCAGAAGGTCACATATTAGTTACTCTGCAAACTAGCAGTAGTCACACATAACACACAGGTTACTCAGTATTCTGCAACATAAGCAGTAGTCAGGAAACAAGTTTTTACACCAAAGCACTTGTCATACGAATATCCTAAAACGCCCATAGTAGGAACATTAGAAACATATGGCAAGTCATAGGAATACATATCAGCAAATCATGTCCATAAAAGGAACATGTGCACACATATATAAAAACATCATCAAACTGGTGGGCAATATATAAATCAGCAAAGTCTTTAGAAAGAACTTAGTTCTACATATTGGTCCTTAATAAGTACCTGGATAAGATGAAGCAGGCACCTCCAGTGCCTAGAAGAACGGAGAAAGAGTCCACGGCGCTCCTCTGTGCAACGTGGGGGCCTCCCTGACAATTCTTAGTGAGAGGGGGCGGCACGCACCCCCTCTGTACTCCTAATGAGCCCTTCCCGGGGCTCGCGATCACTGGGGGGGCCCTCACGAGGGGTGGGCCAAAATCAGGGAAGAATGCCAGGAGGAGGGGGGTGCCACACACCCCCTCCACTTCAAGGGCGGGCCCATCCCAGGACCCATGATTGTTGCAGGCCTCCCCGGGCCTTAACTGGCCCTCCACAAAAAAAGGGGGGGCAAAGATCAACACTGGCTCTCACAAGGGCCAAACCAAGGACCGGCGGCGCGGGGAGAGCCTCCGCCGAGGCTTCTGCCCCGCCAGCGATCCAACAGAGAGCCCTTCTGGGCTCTGCAGGGGAGGGAGAGCCTTCCTCCTCTAATGCCCATCTCCAGCGTCATCTGGGCCCAGATACGGGCCTTCTGGTACCCCGAGGGCACTCCTCAGAGCTATCGCTGCCCCGGGGGCACTGCTAGGAGCACACTTGCTCCGGGTTCTCCATTTTCAGTTTTGTTGGTGCCCCGGGGGCACAAAGAGCAGCTTTCTTGACGCAAGTGAAATGATTAGCTCACGGGTTGCGCCGGTGATTACCACGGCAGCAAAAGCGCTTCACAAAGCGCTTTATTCCATTGGAAGAACCCGGGCCACGGTGGTGTCTTTTGGGCACAAAGGGGCACTCTCACAGCGCTTGGGAGGGATTAAAGATAAAGTGCTTTCCCAAGCACTAACTTTGGCAAATATTAAAGCACTCCTCGTGCTTCACAAGGCGGCAGGGGTCATGGGCCACAGCACCCTGTCCCTGGGGAGCAAAGCTTGCAGGAAAAGGCCCACAGGAGGAGGGCCCAACAGCAGGCTAGCAAAAGGAGTATGAAGCAAGTCCTCTTTAGTGACCAAGCAGGTCACAGGTCAGCACAGCAGCAGTCGTCCATGGCGGTTCCTGGTGAGTCCTTCCAGCAGTCTGTGTCCAGTTCCAGGTAAGTTCAAGGAGTCTCCAAATTGTGGGGAAAATTCCCCTGTACTTATACTCAGTCCTTACAATGTTTTGCAATGGCAGGGAGAGGAGGTTCCAGCTAGTTACAACTTGTTCCGGGTGTGCCCCCTCCCTCCTTCAGCACAGGCTCCAAACATCAGTGGGGTGTTAACTACCCTATTGTGTGAGGCCAGGGCACAGCCTTTACAAATGTAGGTGTGCCCCGCCTCTCCCTTCTCTCAGCCCAGGAGGACTATTCAGTATGCAGATGCACCTCTGTGACACCTCCACCCTCCCTATGTACAGGCTGTCTGAAAAGTATGCACAAAGCCCCAACTGTCACTCTGCCCAGACATGGATTGGAGTCAAGCTGCAAAACACCAGAGTCATAAGCACAGATAAATGCACACTTTCTAGAAGTGGCATTTTGTGATAGTAATAAAAATTACACCTACACCAGTAAATAGCATTTATTATCACCATCACAACCATACCAAACACGCCTACGGTACCCCTCATAAATCAGACAATACCCCTTACACATAAGGCAGGGCATTTCTAATGCAATCCTATGAGAAGGCAGCACTCATAGCAGTGAGACACCAAGTTAGGCTGTTTGTCAGTGCCAGGACAGGCCACGCAACCTGGCACATGTTCTGCCTCCTACATACATAGCACCCTGCCCGTAGGGTAGCTAGGGCGTCCTTTAGGGGTGACTTACATGTAGTAAAAGGGGAGTTCTGGGCCTGGCAAGTAAATTTAGATGCCGGGTCCCTATGGCAGAAAACTGTGCACACAGGCCCTGCTCTAGCAGGCCTGAGACAGGTTTGAAAGTCTACTTCAGTGGGTGGCGCGAGCAGCGCTGCAGGCCCACTAGTAGTATTTAATTTACAGGCCCTGGGTATATTGATACCACTGTACAAGGGACTTGCAGGTAAATTATACATGCCAAATAGGTATAACCCAATCATACCAACTTTAGATGGGAGAGCACCTGCGCTTTAGCACTGGTCAGCAGTGATAAAGTGCTCAGTCCTAGAGCCAACAGCGAGAGGTCAGAAAAACCAGGAGGAAGGAGGCAAAAATACTGGGGATGGCCCTGCGTAAGGGAAAAAGTCAAACAAGAACATTCTGCCCTCTAGGGGGGGAATGCTTTAATAGCCTTATAACCCTTCGTAGCTGAGCTATACCGGCAATTAAAGTCCCACTACCTTGTTAAAGGTCCTTGCCTTCCGCTCGGTTCTTTAATGCTTGAGCAGGCCTTTAATGGCCGTATAGCCCGCTACAGCAATCTCTAATATAATAGTCTAGTTCTGACGTCTTTTCTTAATAATCGGCACCTGGGTGCATCACAAGTCTCCGACTAGAAGGAAATCCGAGAGAAGCAAATATACGGGTATTACGGAATAACATGTATTATAAGGAGATTTCCACTACTCTAGGCACTCTGTGACTAATGGAAGAAAGGTGATTGGCAATACGTTTCCCAAAGCCTCCATTTCATATTGGATTATTCTCATTAGATATGACATTAGCCAAGATCTTTTGATTTTTAGTAAAAACTAGTATTTACTCGTAAGTATATACTTATATATATTTATATATACTTGTTGCTGTGTTATTCTTTTTGTATTTTCTCCCACTTCAGCATAGAACAGTGGCTCAGACCACCCTCAGCCATTGGCTAACTTCACTGTCAGTGACCGCATTCTTCCTTTTGCCAAGGAGCACATCCATACACAAAGTAGTTGGCTTTATTGTTAATGACTACTTTCATTATATGTGCTTTTTGATTCCAAATAAATGTCCATTTTTTTCCCAATCTTTTGGTTTAATGATGGATAGGGCTTGGCAGCACTCATAACAATATTTTATAGAAACCATGGTAAACAAGCAACGAAAAAGATAAAATAGCTAGCAGTTAACGCCAGACTGGCTTTGTTAATGCTTGTTTATGGCTTACTTTGACTGCAGACACGTTCTCTTTATAATAATGCTTTCAGTGTCAGAACAGTGTACAACAATTAAAAGTCAGTTTGCATAAAAATATAATCTGTCCGCTTCCCCTTCATTTCCCCCTCATTTAAAAAGATGAGGTTTGAGGATCTTGAGTGTACTAACTACACCCAAGTAGCAGTGTTCCATTGAGATCATACTGATCATTAACCATGTTTGAGTAATAAAATCTCTAGGCGTATTATGATGTAGAGTTGTTAAGTCTGTGGATTTCACTTATCTGTTGATGAACAACATTCAGGCATAATGGAGTATATTCATTTCACCCCTGTGTACATGGGTATTTATTCACAAACAGCTTAAGATTTGAGGCAAACCCAAATTTGTGGCACTCACATAAGTATTAGCCAGTTCTCTGATGGATTACAACTTAAAGATATATATATATTTTTTTTTATACAATACGTCAAATTAGCCAGATTTGCCTGTTTCCAATCTGCTTCAATACTTATTTTGCAACCATACATGTTTTTCGTCTGCCTTGTCACCACAACCACGAAGACTGAGGGTCCAAGATTATGGTTAAATTTGGCAAAACACGGGTATGTGTGTGTGATAGTTCAGGTGTATAGGTGTCAGAACTCTGTTGTAGAATTTTACAGAGGTAATAGAATAGGAATGTTGGGGTACTGTAATGTAAGTAAGTAGGATGTTGTGTCACAGTCTAAGACAGTTGGAATTAAGCAGTTGCGCTGTCATGACGTGTTCATGGTGGCTCCTGTGCTGAATAAATCTTACCAGCATGAATTCAGCTCCGATCCTGGGGTGTCATTTCTTCCGTCTTATGCCGTCTTCCAAAGTTCTCTTTGGGGACGATCGGAAGCAGGAGCTGCCAGGACTAAGATGAACCAATGCAGGCAGATTGGCCATTCAACCGCAAGATTAGGTTATTTTGTGTGGCTTTGTGATATTGAGGATTTATCAGATTAAGCCAGCAGAGTCGGCGCATAACCTGGTTGCTTGTTAGTTTATTGTTGTCTGCTTTTACTCTGAGCCCGTTAGCGTTTGCCTTTACTGGTCTACAGGAGCACGGCCCCGGGTAGGTCCCCGTATATCCCAAGTAGCGGAAAATTATGACACTCTTGGTTTTGAGGCTTGCGTATTACTAGGAAGCCCGTACTCTATGATGGGATGGGCAACTTGCTGGCCTAACGGACTATGACGTGCAGTCTACATAAGTAAGTGACCGACCAGTACTTAACTTTTTTCGTATCAGTATAGGAGAAGTAGTAGTAGCGGTCCTGAAGAAGCGTCACTGGATCATTAGTGACCACTGAGACACGAAACATGTTGACCTAGTATCACAGGATCTGGGGCACTACCTAGTTTCCTCCATTAAAGTGCAGCCGAGCATTATCTTCATTAGCACTCCCGTTTTTCTTTTAATCTTGGCCTTAACCTACTTCTGAATTATTAAATATGACGGCTATGGTTCTGAACCAATTTTAACTTTCACTTCTTCCTCTCTCCTACATACACCGATAGCCAGTATTCATCAGAGATCTGACCAAATTTGGTAGAGGATCTCCGGTTAAGTACCATCACCTTTATAAGGTGTGGCCCGTCAGACATTGCAGCGCCGGTCTGACTAGGAGGTTGCCTAGTGATGAAGCTTGACATCCAATTGGGTGTGTGAGGGCTCCTAAGCTACTGACTATCATTATCCCTGTGTATACCTGTATTCTTCCTCATTTATGGAACAGTGTACTTCATAAAGTTTCATTAGCTGTCTTTGGGAGAGTGTTCACTGGGCCAAAAATCTCCCTGTTCCCTCCTTTTATTGTAGTTAAATTTGGCAAAACACAGGTATGTGTGTGAGATAGTTCAGGTGTATAGGTGTCAGAACTCTATTGTAGAATTTTACAGAGGTAATGGAATAGGAATGTTGGGGTACTGTAATGTAAGTAAGTAGGATGTTGTGTCACAGTTTAAGACAGTTGGAAGTAAACAGTTGCGCTGTCATGACGTGTTCATGGTGGCTCATGTGCTGAATAAATCTTACCAGCATGAATTAAGCTCCGATCCTGGGGTGTCATTTCTTCCGTCTTATGCCGTCTTCCAAAATTCTCTTTGGCGACGATCGGAAGCAGGAGCTGCCAGGACTAAGATGAACCAACACAGGCAGATTGGCCTTTCAACCGCAAGATTAGGTTATTTTGTGTGGCTTTGTGATATTGAGGATTTATCAGATTAAGCCAGCAGAGTCAGCGCATAACCTGGTTGCTTGTTAGTTTATTGTTGTCTACTTTTACTCTGAGCCCGTTAGCGTTTGCCTTTACTGTCGTGCAGTCCAAATACTTCAGCGCGTAGCTGCAATTTAGAGGTCGGCACTTTTTCATCCATTTTCTGTGCCATGCCCTCATCATCGATACACTGCACATTCATCGTGTGCATAGTGACGTCCATGCTATGTTGCCATTTTACTAGTAAAATTTGGCATTATACCAGCACAGAATGCATTTAGCCATCTCCAGTGGCATATTCTCATCAGCACTAGATAGCAAACCCGTTGTTTGTGCACTATGACATCAGCGCGCATTGGCAGCCATCTTACTAGTTCAATCTTTGGCAGTGCACCGTCTCACAGGAAAATACAGTATATGTATTTCTGTGATTTTTTTTTAAGCAAAAACATTGTCATCTGCTATACTGCTTCAGAGGATTTGTGTGTATTATCTGATTCTATTCAGCAATCATACACACACTTTGCGTTCATAGGATTTTGTGTATCATTATTATTATTCAGCAGTGAGACACGTTCTTGTAATTCAGTTGGCGTTTTAAACACATTTACATGTACAATTCATTATTATCAAGCATTTAATGTGGAACAGTGTGGGAAGAAAAGTAACAAGTGTATTATTTTTGTTTGTAACTGTTACTGTTTTTCTATTTAAAAATATTGGCTATGCAGAAATGTTATTATATTTATATATATATACATTTGTGCTGCACTCTTTCAGTTGTGTTTTAGCCTTGCAGTTTGTTAACCCACATTCTCCATTTTTAGAGTGTCCATGTAAGGCTGCTGTATGTTGGAAGAACTGGTTTGATACATTTCAAACTTATCTGGGGGCAATTGGTGCTTCAGCAGTCCACCCAGAGATAAAGAAATACCTTCTTTTACACTTTTTAGGGTTTGAAGGCCATGCAATATTAAAACAACTTAAGAAAATTGAAGGTACAAAAGACCAACCATTACATAAATATATACAGAAAAACTGGAAAGACGATTTAATGCCCATCCAAGCATCGCTGTGTTAAAACACAAATTCTTCATGAGGAAACAGTTAAGTGGAGAAAGGATCTCTGTTGATTTGTATCAGCAATCAGGAGACTTGTAGCAGAAAGCAATTTTTGAGAAGTTTACTAATCGTCTGGTACGTGATCAGTTAATTTGCAATTGCTCTAGCAAAGCTACTCAACAGAAACTCTTATCACTAAACAATTCATCCCTCAAAGACACTTTGTGGATCGCACAAAATATTGAGATATCACAAATATCAGTAAAAACTTGAAAAAAAACCAACATTGTGGGGAATGTGCGAATGAAAAGCAGAAGCACCACAAAAGAGCATGCAATGAGTAAAGACATCACAAAGACAGCTAAGGGTTTTTTGTTTTTGTTTTATTTAACAGACGAATGTTTGTTTTAGATGTGGGAACCTATAGCTCTTTAGGTCAAGAAAACAATGCCCAGCTAAAAATGTGTGTTGCAGAAAATGCCTTAAGATTGGATACTTTGCAAAAGTGTGTCAAATTCAGTCAAACCTGGAGTCTCCTTTTCAATACTGGGGGACCTGGAAAAAGAACTGAGAAATTTATGTGAGAGTGGTATAATTGAACCCTTATACTGTTCTTTGTGGCTATCTCCTCTTGTGGCTCAGAAGAAAAATGGTGATTTAAGAGCCTGTGTTGACTTGCGGAGACTCAACAAAGCCATTTGGGTTGATTCCCACCACCTTTCTAGAGTTTCTGACTTGTTGACTATGGTTGTGGGTGCAAGTTGGCTTTCTAAACTTGACTTAGTGCCTGCTTATCGCCAGATGGTTTTGGAACCTGAGTCAAGGAATTACACAGCTTTTGTATCACCTGTTGGAACTTTATAGTATTGCTGTATGTAGCTCGGGTTGGCCTCTGTGGCATCTGTTTTTCAGAGAATCGTGTATCAACCTTTCAAATATATAACCGGGTTTGTCGCTTTTCATAATGACGTGTCATTTTTTGCGACCTCAAGGGTAGAGCATGATGTTATTTTTCCATCACGTTTTGTCAGTTCTCCAAGAAATGGGTATTGTGTTAAAGCTAGAGAAATGTGAGATCAGCAAGGCCAGGGTTGAGTATCTTGGACATGTGGTTTCAAGTGATGGTATTGATCCAAGACCAGGGCTGGTGAATGCCATCATCTATGCAAAACCAGCAATTTATAAGTCTGTCTTGAAGTCATTCAGTGGTATGTGCAAGTTTTACTCTCAGTTCATCCCAGATTATGCATCCTATATTAAACCCCTGACCACTCTTTTGAAGAAAAATGTAGCTTTTGAATAGGACAAGGTATGCCATGAGTCATTTGATTGGGTTAAGTCAGCCAGTCGAAAGGGTTTGAGACCATTTAACCTGAGTCTACAATGTTGGATAGCAGTTGATGCATTCAATGTAGGATTGGGGGTAAATCCTTACACAGTTTGATGGAAAAATGAAGGATTATCTGTTCTGCTTCATGAGTTCTGATAAAGTCAAAGATACCTCATTCCACAATTGAAAAACAACCTTTTGGTATGCTGATGGGCAAAACAAAAGTTCCAAGCATGTGTCTAGGAACCAGAATGTACTATTGTTACTGAACAGAAACCACATGTTGCGATTCTAGAGGAACAAGAAATAAAGGAACAGACCTCTAAAATGTCGAGATTCACTGCTATGCTACCACAATATCAATTTGACTTAGTACATATCAAGGGTGCCAAGAATGTGCGGGCTGATTATTTGTCTAGGTATGAAGCACCTGAAGGTATCCCAGATGATGAGAATGATGTTGTGGATGAGGACTGTCTGATGCGGCAATGGATTTGGAGGAGATGTGCACATTGTTTGAGGATGAATGGAAGTCAGAGTTGAAGCAAGACGAGGTACTGAAATTGATTATGTCCTTTGTTAAAACAGGTTGCCCAACAGAGAGATCCTTAGAGTGTTGGTGTCAGCCTTTTTGGAAAATGCACAATGAATTATCCATAGAAGATGGGTTGTTGAGAGGAGAGAAACTGATCCAACCAGGAAAGAAACAGACTCAGGTTGGTCAGAATGGGCCATGAAGAACAGGTAGGGACGACCTTAACGAAGGGCAGGATCAGGCAACCCCATCCTAGTGGCCATCTGTGGATAAGGAAAATGACCAGTTTGCGTAATTGTATTTTTCATGTTCGGGTACTGAGAAGGGTTTGGTTGTCAGGAAGTCTTCTTTGCAACCAATTGAGTGCCCCTCTAAATCCTGGGGAAAAATTGGCATTTTTTTTGGTGGGCCCATTTAACGTTTGCCAAGCCAGTTACGGTGCGCTCTAGTAGCAGTTGATTTTTACTCAAAATGGCCTGAAGAGAAGTTTGTCACAGAACCCAGGACAAAGTTATTGAATTTTTAAAAGAAAGTTTTCTCAAGGAGGGTTTCCTAGGTTCCTTATATCAGACAATGGGGTTCAGTTTGTGAGCGAGGAGATGGAGATGTTACTTATGGAAGGTGATGCCAGGCATCTCAATACTTCACTTTACCGCACCAAACTAATGGACAAGTTGAGCGCATGATCAAGGTGTTGGCTCTGTGTGTGCAATTGGCAACAGCTAACAGGTGTGTTGTTTTGAATGCGGTTCACTCAATGTTATGGTTTTATAGAGAAAGTCCCAAGTCTGCCACACAAGTGTTCCACGAGGGGAAGGAAGCTGGCCACAAATGTTTGTCCGAGTTGGATGAGCAGATAGGTATAATTTGGAACTAAACATGAGGAGTATGATGTCCTAGTCAATACAAATGTGACTGATGCCAAAATTAGACAAAAGGAAACATGTGATGAGCGTAACTGGGTAAGGACACTATTGAAACTGGAGATATGGTAAGCATCAAAAAATGGCACAGGTCAAAGGAGAAAAAGGAGAAAAAAATAATGATCCAGTTGTGCTACACAAGGCATGTGGGAGTGTGATCAGATTTGATGACTCAATGATTCTGACTGGTGGAATTTAGGAAAAGTTGGTCAAATGTGACGGTAGGAGGGTACAGGACCCTTCACCCTCTGACCAAGTCACTGACCTCGGTCCCTGAATCAAATGTTGGAGTTACTGTCCTCAGGAGCAACTGCTCCAGATAGATTCCACTCCGATTCAGGAAGCAACCAGTGGTTTATAATCGGAAGTTTACCCAGTTCTTCACGCATAGTAAAAAAATAAAGTTTAAGCTTTGTTTTCTTTTTTTTGGTAGAAAATTCTGAAACGTTCATCTTGACATGTATAAAGACATGATATTTTGCTTTCAGTGATTTAGTGCTTTTTGTTTGTTTTTTTTTTTGCATTTTATTTGCTTTTGTTGGGTTGGTGTTTTGTTGTTTTTTTTCATTGGAAAGTGAAAAGAAATGTGATTGTTCAGGTGCATAGGTGTCTGAACGCAGTTGTCGAATTTTAGCGAGGTACTAGAATTGGAATGTTGGGATATTGGAATGTAAGTAGGTAGGATGTTCTGTCATGCTCGATAACAGTTGGAAGTAAGCGGTTGTGCTGTCACAACGTGTTTATGGTGGCTCTTGTGCTCAATAAATCTTACCACCATGAATTAAGCTCCGATCCCGTGGCGCAATTTCTTCCGTCTTATGCCGTCTACCACAGTGTGAGGTACCAAACGAATTGTCACTGTGTGCTTTATGCCTGTGGTGGTCTGGATGAGGTCTCTCCTTAAAGTTTTCTATTCTACCTCCATCCTTAGGCAATTATTTTTTAAGTATACTATCTTCCCCATGTAAGGCTATCTCAGAAATGTTGTAGGACTCAGAACTGATTTGTATACTGGATACACTAGTCCCTTAAATCAGTTGAATGTTGTGACAAATGTCTCTAAGTTGTAAATGCCTTACATGCCACCCTTTTGAGTTTTCTGCATGGGAGCCAGTGATTAAGCTTAACAACTGCCATGCCCACTCAGCACATCAAAAACATATGTGTATTGTATAAAGGATTTAATTGGTCACTTTTTTTTTTTTTTGGGTGTTTCTTCCATGGCTAAAGTCTGGGTTAAACATTGTGGGTGTTTTGGTTGAACTACTATTGAAGGGGATTGGACAGTCCCTTCTGAAAGGAAATGGTATTTAAGCGTTTATTTGTATACTGAATATTACAGAAT
Source organism: Pleurodeles waltl (assembly GCF_031143425.1). Classification (NCBI taxonomy): domain Eukaryota; kingdom Metazoa; phylum Chordata; class Amphibia; order Caudata; family Salamandridae; genus Pleurodeles; species Pleurodeles waltl. Next base: position 1,418,499,868 of record NC_090445.1, read on the forward strand.
TGTATAGGGGTTTGGTTATGAGATGTATGTAAATTTGTAGTAGTTAGCACTATGGCCAGCTGGCCACTTACAGCCAGGAATCAGTCATACTGACTACTTGGCAATGATATACTGTGTCAGTAAAGGAGCAATTTCACCCCTCATTTGTAGGGTAGTATGAACCATTTTCGTGAATTTGAGCATGCACTTTATCCACACAAATCTCCCTAGTATTGCCTGAAGATCAAAAAAGAAACTAACTTGGAAGCATATTTGAATGGCTTAAAAAAACATGTATACTAGCCTGTGGAAAGAAAAGATGCGAATTTAAATGATCTCTACCCTTCCCACCATTTAAGTTAATCCCTTGGGGAAAATTACGTCTATGTATCCAGACTATCAGACTTTAATAAGTGTATGTTTAACTCCAAAGTGATTCTAAATTGGGTATTTTTTTGTAAAGAAAACAGAGAAGCTGTCTAGTTAGTCCGAGTGAGCAGAATGTCATCTGCACAGAAGAATATTTGAGGTGCTGTCTTCACCCAACTCCCACACCTCAACAAACTCTATTTCTTGGTTATCAGATCAGTATCCAGATTACTGGGCCTGGGGTTCAGCTACTAAAAGCAAAGGTGTGAGGTGATGAAATTCACCCCCGGTTTCAGTGCCATGGTAGGTGCACATTGATGTTTACTACATTAGACGTCTCATATATAGCAGTTGCCATGTCTAAAACATGGCTTCTTATCCTGTGTTTCTCCAAAGTGTTCAGGAGGAAGCATCAGCTGAAGTCATCAAGCACTTTTCTGTCATTCCAGGTAAGAACCCTTACCGGTGTATCCCTCTCTTTAGTCTTTCCTGTGAGGTGTAACACTCTTGGCTAATGATTGCCTCTTTATGACAAAACCAGTGTAATATGAGTTGATCAAACTAGGTAGAAGTCTGTCCTAGTAGTGGTAGTAAAAGAAATGGGATGTCTACATTCAGTCTCTTTAGCAAAATAGATTTACATGAGACCTATTGGTTGAGATTATTCTCCAGATTATTCTCCAGTATTTAGATAACTTTGATCACAGCCTCCCTTCTTCATTACGTTCCCCAGTTCTCAAAATGCAGATCTCCGATGTTTGCTAAGAGGAGTTGCTAAGGATTTGGCAGATAATTCGAATAGAATGTCAGTAAATCAGTGGTGCTTTGTTTGGTCAGAGTGTCTTCATGGCATTCAGAACCTTCTGCTGTATTGGTATGCTTAACCTACCTTTCAGTTTTGAGGGATGATAGAAGGCCCTACTCCTCTAAGTAATTCAATGTGTCATTTTCTCTTGTGGGCCTCTGTTGATAGAAAGAGGCAAATTACATTTCATTTTTTTTATCATCCTCCCTCCAGATTATGTGATATACTGGTTAAATTGTCGCTCATGCCACAATTGTAAAGGTAGCCTTAATGCCTGGCTGTGGCATAAGAAAGCCCCCCGCAGCCCATGTGGTGGTGGTGGTGGTGGTGGTGCGGGGGGGAGCGGGGGATTGGGGGGGCGGGGGCGAGCTCCAGGGGCCGTCCTTCGGTACTGTGCACGGGCGCAGGGACCTGGTTTATGAGCACCTGATTGGGCTTGTAGAGCTGACTCTGGGCAGTGGGGACGACACTATTTACTTCATTAATCCCATCCACACACTTTCTGCCAAGCATTTGTCAACCTCAACGTCACTGCAGACTGAACTCAATCTGCATTAAAAACGATCAGTCCGTGCCTTGCACTCATGCTGATTCTACTAGTAAACAAAATGAGAGCAAAGCAAGGATTGGTGTGAGTAGGGGAACCTAGCACCCCAAAGGAGACTTGGGCAGCTGTACTAAGTTTCCCACTGGCTCCTTAGCGGCGCGATTCGGATGCCTAAAACACGCATGTCTGATTGGACACAGTAACAGACCTGTCCAACCAGACATGCACACCAGGATTTAGCTGCTGTCTGCCAATCAGCAGGATTGGCCACGCCCTTCCCAACCCAGACATGTCACACAGTCCTGTAAAACACAACGCGCCCGCAGTAAGTAAATACTTTATGACAAATTGGCACTTATATTGCCAGTACGACTGTGGAGGCAACCGGGGTGGTGGGTCAACGCCCTCACGCTCAAAATGAAGAAACTGCTGCTGCTGTAATGTCACTTGAACTACAAACATAATTTCGCCAGGCAGAAAGAGAAACACGCTTATTGGTTGTTATCACTATCTTCCTATTTGTATTTCCGAAGGAAACCTTTGTGTATTCAGTACCTGAGGTCAAATTAGTTAAATAGCAACCTTTATTCAGAGAGATCAATTGGATAGATTTACATATTGCAGTAAGATTGGGAAGAGCCACATATTGTTATGCAAAAGCAATGGGAGAGCGTATCTATAGTTTACGAGAGACCTGTACATGCACTTGGGATATCATGAAATGGCTCGAATGTTTCAGGCAAATAATTAACAATAAATATGAAGATCCTATCTTGCTATTTGTTTGTCTGTTAGTTATTTGTTGTTCGAGACTGGCTATTTGCCAGATATTTTTCCTGCATAGCAGTTTCAGCTGAGAAGGAAACAATTCTTCCTGGCGTTTGCTTTCAATTTTGTGAATTTTTCTGCCCAACACATCGAACAAGTACACGTAGTGTGTTCTTTAGTCGAATGCTGCCTTTGCTACTATGTTTAGGGTAACCTATTCACATGAATTATGATGCTAGAGTGAGGGTGGATCCTCATGATGGAGAACCATTAAGCCACAAACGCCCACACTTTCAGGGTTGCTTTTCAACCAAGAGCACCCACAGCCCGAACATTAAACCTACAATACAGAATAGCTTCGAAATAGATTCCTGGGCATACAGAACTTGGTGTTGAAATAGAAACCTTAACACTGATACCGGTTTTGTCGTGATTAGTGTTGTCTACGGGGGAAATATTTCTGTATGTGAAATAGAAACCATTTTGGGCGCTTTTAAGATTAAGTCACTCACTGACCTCTTGGAATGTGTGTAAACTAATTCTTGAGTGTGCTAAATTAAATTCTTCAGCCTTGAACCCGAATTTCGAGTGGTGGTGGTGCTGGTGTTATCCAGAGTGGATTTGATCTGTAGTGTATTTCCTCATGTAATCCATAAGGGACTCTGGGTTTTACATGTTTACTAATAATGTGCAACCTGACAGTAACTCCTCTCCTGTTTCTAGTTATTCCCGAAAGTGTGCACCCCAATCTTTTTCTGGTGGTCCTTTCATCTAAACTCAAGAGCGTTCTCCTGCTTGAATGACGTAATATTTTACAACATATCACACAACCTGCCCTATTTACGCGAAGGGTGTTGCAGGTATAGAATATAATTCTGAAAACAACCCTACACTAAAATGGAGAGTTGACTCTGAGGCTGGGCTGAGATGAGCATTTGTTTGTTTAGCCCCAAGGATTTTTTTTTTTTTTTTGCATCAGGTGTTTTCCAAATTGGATATAAAGCGTTGTTGCGAGCAGGAGGGCTTAGTTAACCGATGTTAAATTAGGCCCGGGCGAAATTTCCATGACGTCATTATTTTATCACAGATTTTACATTATTCTTGCTATGTCAAATTCCTGAAATTCCGCTGTTTTGTCACGTGGCATAGTTATGCCATATTTGTGGGAAAATGTTAGGGTCGGAGCATGGGAACAAACTAACGACAAGAGCACGAACAGCTATGGTTTCGCCACTTGTGTTTTTGCACTATTTTTTTTCAGTTTGAAATTAGCCCTTTTGTCCAAAATTGATCCACGGTTACATTTTGCACTAAAGTATAGCACTAAATGCTGTTTTGTACTTCGTGCAATTTTAAATAATTTGGCACAAATTATGAGAATTTTGCAGACCCATAAATAAAACGAACAGCACTTTTTCCCCAAGCTGTCTGGGGCCAAAGCCAACGTGTTTGGGGACCAGGCAATGTTTTATATGTAATATGAAAGGCCGTGGCTTCATTATAGCACCCAAATGGAACATGAGAAGGTCTTTATTGTTTTAGACGCACACGAGCTACACTGCGGATTGGATACTGAAACATTAATCAACTATAATGCCAGCATGTGCCAGAGATGTGGGAGAAGATCACACACTAACCACGTCTCTCACACACAACCACTTCTACCCCCCCACCCCCGCAAAAGCACACATCACCTAACAAAACCTGAAAATACTACACATTTACATAAACTATGTGGGGGTAGACCGTTATGGTGGTCATATCTCCAAAACATATCAGACATACACGTGTGTGTGTGTGTTACGTATGACACAATAAATATATATATATATATATATATATATATATATATATATATATATATATATACAAATCTGCATCCAGCATTGTATGATTCTGGTTTGGACTGTGTTTCAAAAGGAAATTGCTTTTTTGGGTTTGCTAATAACTTTGGTGCTGTTTGACAGATTTTCATGAAAGTTTCCACAAAAGATTGTCAGCTCTGCTCCTTAATGAAAAGTTTTGGGGTGGTCTGTCAAGGGGGGGGCCGAGAAAAAGGAAGAGGGGTGTCTTTAAATATGTTTTTTCCCCATGCCGTTTACCATTGAAGTATTGAGCAGCTCTACAGCCAAAACGGCTGAACAGAATTACACTAAATTTGGCAGACCCAGAAAGCTGGCTTCCTGGAACTAGTGAGCCTTTTTCGTTGTACTGCGGGGCTGAGCGCTGGCATAGTGTGATTTTATGGTACTGCAGAGCAGTTAGTAAAAAATAGAAATAATAAAGAATAGTGTCCGTGCGCTGCAAGACCATACGACTTGGTCCGCAGTGGAGTTATGGCCACCCATTGGGATCTGGGGGCTTGTAGCAGGTTAGGAGTACGACCTGGCTGCAACCCCTTTCCTAACAAGGTATGGTAATAAAATATTACTTTGCATTGAAAATATCCTAGAGTTGGTGTTATATTTCAGTGCATTTATTTTATCTTATATTACATTGGGAAAAAACCTTAGAAATTTACTGAAAAAACAATGGTTAAAATGATGTTATAGTTAGGTGAGAATGACAGTGAAAATATTATATTTTCACTTTAAAAAACACAAAATAAAAACGAATTCAGCTGTTTTTGTTAACTGAATTAACTATTGTTCATGCCCTCACCATGCACAGTAGCATCAACAATTACTTCATTTCACATGTCACATTAATGGTATTAATGATGTCATAGCACATCTCATGAGTGATGTAAAATCGAAGATAATAAGCAGTGTATATTTATTTTACCTAATGGTGGTCGCCACTAGGTAGTTATAGTTAGGTCTGCTCTTCTAGAGGAAAAGCGTTTTTTGCGTTACTAATAATTTCAACACTGTTTGACAAATCTTCCGTAAACTTTGCAAAAAGGTGCTGGCAAGTTTCAGGGTGATCAGTCAAGTAGGGGCAGAGAAAAGAGGGAGGTCCCAAAACACAAAAAGCCTAATGTATTTTCCGTAGACTTCTTTAAGACTGGCTACAGAAAAAAACTGATGAACGGAACTACACCATATTCATCAGGAGCTAGCTCTTGCTCGGCAGATAGTATTGATAGTGATTTGGTGTTCAGTAGTTTTTGAGAAATTAAGGATACAAAATAATTGTATATTTTAGCAGTTATACTCTCAAAAGTCTTAGAGACTCTCACAGGAGCGCCAGTTTAAAAATAGTGTGTTCTGATTGGTGCTGTTATTTTTATTTATTTTTTGCCTTGGGCCATTTCAGTCCCACTGAAGTCAGACTCCCACGAGAACTTTGGCTGCGGGATACATGAGAAAAGTGTTGCTGGAAGCAATTACAGGACTCAGGGCACTTAGTCCCCCTCCTGAAGTTATTCTAAAAAATAGTATAAGGGGTCAGGTTAGGGATACCCTGACCCTGTATGCCCTGTGGCAGCAAAAAATGCAGCAACCCTGCTAGTCCCCCCCACTCCCCCCTACCCCCCCCCCCCCCCAAAAAAAAAAAAAAAATGCCGGTCTGGTTGCATTCAATTACATTATGACACGTGGAGCCACCTCATCCCCTGGGCTGTGTAAAGGAGACAGATCCAGCTCCCCCCACCACCTTCTGACCCTAAAAAGGCACTAGGGAGCCTACCTCCACGCCATAATTTAACTAAAAGGGGAGGGTTGCCCCCCTACCCCAACCTGAAAAGGCCCCAAGGAGCCCATGATGTAATTTGAGATATCATCAGTGATGTCATAAATGATGTCATATGTGAAGTCATTAGCAATGCATGGCGGGGGCACAAGTTACAGTCGGCACTGCTAACTGTAATTGGTGAATTTGTGGTGGTGGTGGTGTGTTTTTTTTTTTTTTTTTTTTTTTAGTTCAAAATTTTAATGTTGTCACTGATAAATTAATCTGACTATGTTACTTTAACCTTTGGGTATTTCACTTTTTTTCAGAGAATTCTGAGGATTTAAAAAAAACAGGTCCATTTATTACACCTAACTATATTGTTACTTTAACTTTAGTTTTTTTTCAGTGAATATATGTGTGTGTACGAGAGATATAGATAATCCAATTTATGCATAAAAGACCACTAGCATACAAAATAGCATTTGTCGGCTGCAGCATTCATAAAAATCTGACCAGGTGCTTTGCTAGTATCTTCTGCAAAGCCAGTTCAAAAAAGTTAATTTGCTTTCATCTAGCTGTCCCACTCGCAAGCTTATAGGTTATAGGTTAACAACATTCTGGGAAGAGAAGTGTTTTTTTGCCCTCTTGCTACTAATAGGGATCTAAGCAGAGCACACTACAATTTACTATGATGTATAAATATCATGTGTAAATTTTTAATGCTAAGTCTCATATGTGAAAGTGTTTGTCTGCTACAGACACCCACTCGTGCGGTTTCAACATTTAAAGTCATGTTATCATACCAATAGTGATGAATGTCATTTTGGTGAGGCCTTCTGAAATACTTTCAAGCTAGTGACGCATTTCACTTACAAGCAAACCATTTTCCGGCGCACACCTCTCCACTAAAGTGGCAATTATTGATCACCGGCTGCTAATATGAGAGGAAGAAGACTTGGAATTAGGGCCAGAGCTGCTGACTTTGGAAATGGGGAAACGGGTTTGAGTCTGGGCATCAGCTCACCATCCTGTGATTCTGGTCAAATCACTTACTGTCCCCGTGCCAATGATAAACATTTAGTGTGATCTTGTGTAATGTCACTGACGCTCATGTAAAGCGCTCCAATCCCTATATAAAACACTATATAAAACGGCAAAATAATAATAAAAGCCTAGAGCTGGAGAACCAGTATTTGTCAGGACTTAAATATGCATAGTTGTACAATAATCAAGCACAAAAGATACCATTCAGTTTGTGCATGGGGGCACCGGAAATCACACTTGTGAGACATGTATGCACATTTACATTGACAAAACCTTGGTAGAGGTCATTAACAGGGTTTGGGAAAATTTGGTTTTGTTGCTTACTGTTCTGTAATCTGTAAGCTCGGTAGTTTTATGAACTGCATTCAATACAGTTCTTTGACTAAAGTAGAAACAGTGATGTGGCCTTAGGGGCATGGTGTTACTTTCAATTATGCTCTTTGTCCACTTGGTATGGTCCCTGAAATCACTGTGCACAACCTTTGGTCTGCGCAATGAGCTCTGGGACTCTGGGTGCAGGATGCGGCTTTTGGCCTCACACTGTAGCCATTTACCAACCCCCGGAGCCTGCTGCACACAGCTTTAACCTCGGGCACAGGAAACGGTAAATAGATTTTGACTCTGTGCAGTGGGATCTGGGGCAGAATCTGGCTTTTGGCGGCACCTTCTAAATTTTTCAGTCTGCTGCACATGATCTTTGGATCCTGGCAGTGGCGACTGCCATGTATATTGAGTGGTGAGGCGGCATTAATATAATAATAAAAAAATGCACTTACCTTCTTGACTTGCTACAACGTCCTTCTCCCTCCATTGTCTTCCCTCCTCGAAGCTCCAGGCCCAGTAAGCTGCACTACCCAATCCTGATGCTGCTCTCGTGCTGTTAAACAGCATAAGAGAAGCATCAGGATTGGCGAGAGCGACTTCTTTCAGTGTTCTTAAGAGCACTGGAGTCCTTTGTTTTCTTAGAGAATTGTAAAATGCGCATGTCTGGCTGACCATCTCAAGATGGCTGACCAAAGGGGCATGCACACTTTAAACAGCACACAGCTCCCTGCAACCACTCAGCAGCATTTGCCCCGTCCCGACGTTCGGTCAAGGATGGGAAGCTGAAAAATAAAACTGTAATAAATACATTTTATTAGCATTTTTATTTTTCAACTGCTCCGGGGCATTTTTTCAGCGGGCGATGCTCTTCCACTCTCACGGAGAAGGCACTCCTGGCTCTTGTTGTAGAACATTACCCATTAGCCTTTGCCTCTGGGTGGAGGTAGTGGCCTTGCCTGTGCCCCTCGCCCCTTTTAGTTCTGGTGCCCTCTGGAACCCACTGGTCATTGCCTTCTCTTTGGCAATGCCCTGCACTCTCAGTCCAGTAAGCAAAGATACTGTACATGGCGAACTGGTACTTGGTGACCATTTTTGGCTTGCAGTCTGCCATTCCTTTTATTTTACCTTCTTTTTTTTTAGGTTCTCTGAACTCACAGTGAGGGCTGTCACTTCCGTATTTGAATGATGGAAACGAATTATAAGATGGTGAAAATGTAGTGCCACCCTGAATTGATTTCAGTCATGTGCTAGCAGTTATGGAAGGTCGCTGTACACTTCCAGCAAACAGATGAGTAATGCTATACGGTAATTGTGATAATTTCAAGATGGAGGCCCGGTGCTTTAATCTTAGAATGACTCTTGTACAATCTAAAATGGCCCCAAAGTGTGTTCAAAAGTTAATGTCTGTCAATCCGGCAACCCTGTGGTAAAAATGTTTTTTTTTTTTTTTTTTTTTAATTATTGCAATTCCAGAATCAAATTTTGCCTATCTAAATGTTACCCTCATTCGACCTTGCGTAGGCAGGGCTGGTTCTAGGATTTAAGGGGCCCCATGCAGCATAGGATATGTGAGGGCTCCTATAAGATGTAACATTGCAGGTAGTGACACCACATGAAGTTACATCAATTGATCATTAATTTTCTGGCATTGTTGAAGCAGCTTTGCAAGAAACTACGTACCTGACATTGATATCACTGAAATGGCTCCCAAAATATAAATAATAACCCAAATAAAATATGTATGTATACCTTAAAGCTGTATTAATTGGAAATAGTTTACATTTATAAAACTGGATAAAAGATCTGGGCCTATCTCTCTCCAAAACTGATATGATCACTCTGATGTTCACTATTTGTTTCCAGATTAGTGCATGATTAAAATACGAAGACAGATGGTCCCAGGGCTATATAGTGGGACTACAGGTGACTCTCCAGCCCTCGTGTTACACCAGTGAAGTTCAAGATAAGGCATTTGGTTTTTAGCAGCATGGGTGATAAACACAAAAGCATACATGCTAGCTCGGGTGAGTGACCTGCAAATGCTACAGTAAACAACAGAAAACATCAATTGCAAAAGTTAGGAAAATATGGCACAAATGTCATGCACAGGTGGGGTGGCTAATATATTGGCAGGCAGAAGCACCAATGGCTGCACCACACCTGCACAGTAAGTGCCTAAATGCAGTAATTACTCTCAAACTTAATTTTTAAGAGGTACAAAGAGCTGTACTAACTTAAAGATATATATATATATATATATATATATATTTTTTTTGTTCTGCTAAAAAGGGACAAATGTTTATGGCCAGGAAACAAAAATACTGTCAAAGGCTACACGGGGACCCAGTGACTAAAGATACAAGTAGTATATTAAGACAACAAAACAAGAGGGACCTAATACAGTTAGACTGTGCAGTATGGAAAGGAAATGTAGCAGCATGGGATAGATTGGTTCAAGGAGATGGTGTTTGTTTTGCAAATAAGACCTAAATGAATCGCATAGATTTAGTGTTTAAAAAACAAGGTTGAGTTACATCTCCCTATATCCAAGAAGAGACTTCCTAAATTCCAGCGTAACCAAAACCATGCCATGAGACTCGCATTTAGCATAAGAAGTAATAACCAGCTTCGGCCTGCTCTCTGGTAAATCCATTGGATCTTGGTTGAAGAGATAATTGATTGCAAGACCATTCACAGCATCCACATGTCACACCCTAGGCAACTAATCAAACCTATTCGATCTTCCAGCCTCTATTGCAAGATCTGCCTCCCTGAACCTACTGGCTACCGACTCAGACAGGTTCATTGATTGGGAGATAATTTCATGTTAACTGTTGTACTCTGTGGAATGCCACATTTTTCCTCAGCTCTCCCACACCTCTTCTTCTGTACACTACCATTTCTTCTCCTCATATCCCACTTAGGGTCAATTCTAGCTGTGCTTCTGAAAAGTAGTAGTTTTCCCGTGCCTTGATGTCACTCTCTGAGGTGTGGGATTATTTGTTGTGGGAGGAGGCGCACATCATACTGTGCTTGCCCACGCTGGCTCATTGTCATTCTGCGCATGACAATAAGCCTGTTGACTTTGTGAGAACAGTCAGACAGACTCTGTCTACAACAACCCTAATTAGGGTAGAACCCTAATGCTGCAGCAGGATTTTAGGTTGTGCACCAGCAGCCAATACAGGAGCCGCATTTATCCACAATAATAAAGCTAGAACACCCCACTAGCTGGCCCCAGCCATAGGTAGTCAGTCAACTGCGGATTATCTGCTTTCCTATTAGAGTCGAGCCTATTGCCTGGGCCTTACAGCACTTATTGGGTATTGTGTCACTAGTAGTCAGAGAACGCATTTTTTGGTGTTTCATTCCATAATCACCTATAAATTGGTCCCTTTTAAAAGACATAGCTAGGCTGATTGGATATAGCTCTTATCGGGTGAGATTAGTATAACATACTATATTTGAGTTCCAATATCTTTACCTCCTCCTGGAGTAGGCTTTTACTGTTCGCTATTGCCACCTTAGGAGAGAGAGAGACAGGTTTGTAAAAGGAGTAACTCTTATCCAAATTAAATTAAACGAAATCATCAGTTCTAAAAAAAAAAAAAAAAAAAAAAACGAAATCGTAAACAACGGTGTCCATCATGATGCTGCCAATTAATCACCTACTGCCCCTGGCTCACAGTAAAGTTCTCACAATATACTTCTGCCCTTTTCCTATTGCATACAATTACTGTGGGGCATTCAAGAAAAAGGCAGTAAAGAGAAGTCAGAAGAAGGTTTTTTAAGGAGAGGAATGACCACAGTTTAATTTTTTTTTTACATGGATAGTAACTGCTGATGAGGCCAAGAAGATATTGTAAACGTTAGTCAGGCCAAGTGCTAATATCTCTAGATCTCAAGTCAAGATATGGGCAGGATGGAGTCCCACTGGGAGCGAGACTTAATAGAAGAGTCAAGATGAGCAATAGAGTACACACAGAACTGGCTGACATTCAGAACACACATGGAGGATGGGTCAAGATAGACAACCCTTGGTGAAGAATGACACATCTCTGGAAAGTAAAGAGATAGGGAGCGGCTAACTTTGGCAGAAGGCTCAACCTCACTGGTCAAAGATATTTTTACCTCTTTTCTAGTCTCTCTTTTTTGATTCTGAAACCCGTACATACAGCTCTCACTCCATGTTCTGCTTTTCATCTAATTTCTTGTCCAGCTTATTACCTACTCATGTTAGTTCAGTCCATGTTGTATCCACTTCCCCTCTGAATTATCTCCTCTTTACATCTCATCTCTCCCCAAAAACTTTACGTTTTCTCTCTCTGATTCTGCATCTTTCCCTTCAATGCCTTACTCTTTATTTCTCCTCTTTCCACCTAGCCTCTCACCTTCTCTTCCTGTTCCTGCCCCTCTTGCATTCACAGCTCCCTTCCCTTCCCCAGCCTAATCTTAAACTCTCAACACAGCCTTTTATCGTCTCTGCTGATTCTGACGTCCTAAATCCATCTATCCCCTTTCCTCTTCTCACTGGTTCTATCCCTTCTACATTGCCCTCTCCCCTCTTCCAACTGGTTCTGCTCCGTTTACATACACCTCTACGTTTCAGTCCTCCCAAAGAATAATTTATTTTCTCACCGAGTCTGACCCTCTTACACAGATCTCTCCCCTTTTGCTCTACTCTCTTTCTTATCTCTCCTCCAGCCTCTAACCTTATCTTGTTAATTATGTGCTTCTTATATCTATAGCTATCCTAGATTTGTCCCTTCTCTTTCTGTTCCTCTTATATCCACTACTGTCCTCATCTCTCCCCATGGCACTTACCTTACTCACTAATTCGGCCCCTCTACATCTATCGCTCACCATTCCCTTCCTCTCCCTTTCGCTTAAGTTCTCCTGGTAGTTCTGCCTCTCTTACATCTCCTGTCCATGTACTGTCCTTCACTTCTCTTTGCTCCCTTTCTTGTTTTCTGATTTATCCCTTTTACATCCACCTCTCCTGTTTTACACCCCCAATCCCCCAGGTCTCGTAACTTGTTTTAGCTTCTTATTACATCCACATCTACCTCCATGCTCTACACAACACCTCATCTCTTCCCCAATCTCATAACATTCTCACTGATTCTTCCCCTATCACATACATCTCTCACATCATGCTGTACATGTCACCTCTCATATCTCCCAGGTCTCTATCGTTCTCTCGCTGGCTCTACCGCTGTAACCTCTACCTCTCCCATGACTCTTATGCCTCAGCATTTTACCTGCTCTTTGTTGTCCTACTCTCTTTATATACACCTCTCACCATTCCCTCTCCCCTCCAATTAAGTTCTCCTGATAGTTCCACCTCTTATATCTACCATTTCTAGCCATGCACTAATTTTCACCTTGGACCTTTCCCTTTAGCCTCAACTTTTTTTCCTGGTTCTGCCCCCTTTACATTAACCTCTCCCTTTTCCCCAGCCTCTTCTCACTGGCCTTGCCCCTCTTTCATCCACATCTCTCCTCCATGCTCTACTCTGTTTCATCACTCTCCTGCCTCTACTCATCTTTTGCTGGCTGTGCTCCACGCTTTCGAGACTGTGGCCTAGCTAAAGCTGCCCATCATGCATCATGGGGATCCAGGCACTAATCCTGGCCTCTGCTCAGCATCCTGATAATTCAGGCAAATATCCCTTTGCCGTTTAAAAAATAAAAAGAATAATAATAACTTACTCTGTGTCTATTGTGAAGCACTCCTATGTCTATGGACATGGTTTGCAGTGTGTATAACTGAAAAATACAATGTGGATCCTGCCTGTCACCCACGCTCCGGTCTCATCCATTAAAAATTAAAGACAAAGCATTAGGCTTTAATTTCATAAAGAAAATCCCATCTACTGGCTGCATTGGACAGGATAAACTAACGGGAATGTCTAAGATTAATCCTGGCTTCCCTGCTGAACCAAATTGTGTGATTCAGGGCATAGGCTTCAGTTCGTAAGTCTCCATTTTGTTCATTGTCAGTTAGAGTACTTTCAAACTTACAGGGTGTTCGCTGCACATACACCTCTTGTGTTTGTATATAATTTCGTACTGTGTTCAATAAGAATCTAGGCCACAATAGAATACACATGTACCATGATGTGCCTCTTAGTTCACTGGTACCATTACCAGAACGTCGACAGGGTTGTTTTACAGTTTATGTTTAAAATGTTATACAATTCTTGTTTGAAACTCAATCAGTGCCTGTTGTGATGCGGGTGGTTCTTTCTTTTGTTGTGAGTCTCGCAGGACACCCTTCTTTTCATTCAAACTGGGGCGGGGCTCTCTTCACACTTAAGGACACTTCAAGTACCCATCTAAACGCTGTTATCGTGCAGATGCAGCCATTAGATTTCTGAAGCCCTTTTAGGCCATGGCTGTGCCTTGTAGCGCTGCACCACTGCTGCTTCCTTAGCCATGTAGCGCTGCACCACTGCTGCTTCCTTAGCCGTGTAACGCTGCACCACTGCTGCTTCCTTAGCCGTGTAGCGCTGCACCACTGCTGCTTCCTTAGCCGTGTAGCGCTGCACCACTGCTGCTTCCTTAGCCGTGTAGCGCTGCACCACTGCTGCTTCCTTAGCCGTGTAGCGCTGCACCACTGCTGCTTCATTAGCCGTGTCGCGCTGCACCACTGCTGCTTCATTAGCCGTGTCGCGCTGCACCACTGCTGCTTCATTAGTGTGTAACACTGAAGTCTTCTTAAAGGTGGTTTAGTGAGCAGGAGCGGGCCCTGGGCAGCTGCTTACTCTGGCTATGCCTAGTGCTAACACTGCGTGTGGGTGTATTGTACTGCCACCCCCACCATAACACTCTTATTGTAATTGAAGCAGTGTCTATGGGACGGTTTTCTGACCCTGTCAATGCTAACGTGGCGGCTCCCAAAAACTTTTTGTGGCAACAGCCAGCCAGTCTGATCAAAAGCTTGTGGACATTGCTTATAAGTTTGTGGATCCCCAGAATGGCCAACAGTAAAAAACTGCTCTCTCGGCCAGTTACATTGGTTTCTCAAAGGGATTAGGTTTGTAGCACCTGCACTTGCCCAGAGACCGTTTCAATTGGTAAATATTACTAGAAATAGTGTTTCTGACGTACCATGGAATAAGGTTGTATACTATTCATCTCGTTGAGCATATGGCGTGAAGAAACAGGAAAAAACTGGCTTGTAGAAGTAGATAGGTGTGTCACTGCTTAAGTCAATAAGCCATTGTTGTGCTAACTGGGAGTGACATTGTGGCAATTTGGCTGACATATTGTGGTTGTTTGAGCAGCCATAAATATCAGTTGCCTTTTTACCTTCGAATATTTTTATTTCTAAACTTTGAGCCACAGAACCATAAAAATATGCAATAATGCAGGATGCGAAATTTAAGAAAAAAACCAGGAATAATGTGCTATCATTGTAACAGACTGACCAAACATCGAGCCGAACTGCTTGTGGACTGCTGTGCCTTACAGCCATGGGAACTAGAGCTATGAAATAGAAGCTGGTCAAGAGGAGCATCTTGTGGCAGCAGATAAACCCACGATGCGGACATAGTAATAGATCAGTTATTTAAACAATTTGTTTTTTCAAATTAATCTGTATTGGGCCCATGGGGGGGGGGGCAGTTGTGGTTCAGTAGCTAGAATGGAATGACTCACAAAGTGCATTGTGTGTCTTATGCCTTGTTATAATATGTGTATTTGTATAGCACACACATGACCCAGGAGGTTATGTTGACTCTGAAGCAGGAGTTGTATGATCCTGGGTCTGGTCTAGAGGAAGAGCCAGAAATTTAGTTTCTTTCAGATTTCAAGACCGAGGAGGAGACTCCGATGTGCAGCAGCAGGTCATTCTATGCTTAAACGCAGCTAAGAGAAGGCATGGCCACCAGATCTGGTTCCAGTATGCAGGTGTGGGGGTGCAAGTGTAAGTTGCTAAATTCCTAAAATTCAATCATATATACAGAGCACATGATAAGGATGGTCGAAGGACTCAAGTTTATTCCCCAGGGCGAAGTCTTAGTCACCCTTGATACTGAAGCATTTAATAGTAATCTCACCCAAGACGTAGCAGTTGTAGCACTGGATAGCTATATGAAACAACATCTTGCAGAAGCTCCGACGGCATTCATTTTGGAACGTTTAACAATTGTAGTCAAAGAAAACTTCTTTGAATTTGGAGGACAACTTTAACAAAGGAGTAAATGTGGGTGCATCTTGTGCGCCCAGCATAGCAAACATCTACATGAGCGCATTTGAAGACAGATTTATTCATAATGAGGTTGCCCCTTTTAGTGAATCAGTGAACCACTGGTCATGTTATATATTTTTTATCTGGATGGGAAAACTGGAAGAACTCAACAAATTCATTATGTGGCTTAACCTATGTGACCTAAATTTGAAATGTATGTTAAACATTAGTAATCCGGCCATCGAGTTTTGGGATATTCTAATACACCATAACAGAGGTGAATTAGAAGTAGACCTATATGTGAAGCATACATGACTGAATGCCCTTTAACACTTTAGTAGCCACTACCTCGGGAATCAAAGCCATAGCATCCCTTTTAGCCAGTTTTTGAGACTCAGACGCAGTTGTACCAGTTTAGCAGATTTTGGCGACAAAGTGACCACAATGAAAGAAATATTCTTAGCAAGTGGATGTTCTCACAGATTGCTCAGAGAAGCATATAAAAGAGCCACATATATCGATAGAGTCCACCTGCTACACGGACAATCACAAAAGAAGGAATCCAAACAAGTATGTATTACAAGACACTCCGCTTTCAATGAGAAGGTTCGTCACGTCCTTAATACTCAGCGGCGTAGTCTGAACACAGATGTGGAACAGGATACAGTAATCCCTAGACCATTATTTGCCCATAGTCGCAATAAAAACCTCAAAGACTGCTTAGTAACATCCCATGTCCCGGTTCTGAGTACATTTGTGCAGAAGACCATAGATGGTAAGGATCCAGTTAGGGGCAATTATAAATGCATGCAATGTAAGGCATGCGAGTTAACCATTGAAACTGAGTCTATCAGGGCAGAAAAGATTAATGCTCTTTGAGTGAAGCATTATTTGAACACAGGACAAGCGTCAGACCAAATAAGGTGGCTAGTTTTGAAGAGAATAGTCAATACAGGAAGCCAAGTTACAGCAGCAATAAGAAAATGTTGAGAGGTGTTTTGGATTTTTATCTTGGATACATATAGGAAAGGATTGAATAGTAAGAATCCGTGGGAGAATGCCATTATGTATAGTAACTGTTAATAAACCCAAAAGGGTGAAGGGTGAATGAGTCAGTAAAAAAGGATGAGGGAGCCCTTTGAGATTCTTACAGTAAGGAGATTTTGTTAATATCCCCTGTAGGTATGAATATTCTAGATATAAGAGATGTTTTTCTAGGGGTGTCAATTAGGATTATAAAATACATGGAACTCGCGGTCAGTGGCATTCTAGTGCCACCGTTGTGGGACTTT
This sequence comes from Pleurodeles waltl, assembly GCF_031143425.1. Lineage (NCBI taxonomy): Eukaryota > Metazoa > Chordata > Amphibia > Caudata > Salamandridae > Pleurodeles > Pleurodeles waltl. The sequence continues at coordinate 1,418,516,805 of NC_090445.1, forward strand.
TATCCATTTCATATATTATGGGAGCGACAAGCCTGGGCGCATTTGTGTTTTTTGTTACACACAGCGAAATGAGTAGGTGTATCCTTTCCAAGATGGTGGACACAGTTCCTTTTTCCATGTTCTTACGCACTGATCCCATTACCTCTAGCATGAGAGCACAGGCATATCTGCCACTATTTCACACGGGAGCAGCTGTATGAAGATTTAATTGTGGTACAGAGTCTAGTTGGTCCCGCAGGACGGTTAAACAGTCAGAAACGTCTTAGTGAGTTTAGAGGCCTTAGATAACTTGGTTCTGTGGTAGGTTTGACACTAAGTGCTGGGCGCCATTGTTTTAGCTGGATACGCACTACAGTACTTTTTACAACAAGGGCAGTTGCAGGATCTCCCAATACGAGTTTGCAGTTTTACAAAGTACATATGTGCATAGCAGCGATTAACATGGTGATTTAGCGATAAGTTCGTAATATACTGCAGGGAATATGCTAGGTGCGCCGATCATTAGTCCAACAGAAACAGTGTGCTGCATAGTTGGTTCCACTGCCTCCTAGATTCGTATTTTCAGACTAAATAATTTCAGGAGATAAATGGAGTTTTTCCACTCTAAGAATTATAAGCCAGTAGTTATTCAGAATTAGGGTAATTAGTTTCGTCAGCAAGAGCTACCTTAAATGCTTTATTGAGTGACATGAAGTTAATGTCCAAAGTAGGTCCATTGAATTTGTCCATTTTTTAAGAAATAGGTTGAGAACAGAAGGTAGGATTTGGCATTATAAACATAAAATAAATATAATATGATGATAGAGGATGTTCCTTTTTTATGTTCCCAGTATTTTTGCGAGCTGTTGTGATAATTGAGGTGACTTATACTTAGAGTGCCATTTTAAGTAATTGACGGAGAGATTAAAAATCAGGAGAGCAACTTATTGTACAACTGCAGGTGCGGTTAAACACCTAGGTGTTAAGGAAATGAGATCTTCTGCCCCCACTTTTGAGTGACACTCAAAGGTAATTTTAGTTACAGAAACAGTTTATGAACCATTTCTGAAGTGCTAAGGATTTTGAGAAAAGTTCATCTAGCGCTTAGTGGTAGGTGCACGAATTTTAGTATATTGGTTATTTCACTCCTGGAATGGTTAGAGGCAATAAGAGGTGCACCACATTATTAATAATTACATGAGTGAATGGTTACAAAAGAGGTTTATCTAACAGCATGTGACATTTAATAGGAAGAAAGATGATACATAATGAAGGAAGTGCAACTATACTAATTCTCTATGGTGTTGGCACACTGAGAAGTGTAAAGAAAGCAGTGAGGATATAGTTTCATATTGGGAACATTATCTTTGGCACGGTGTACGATGGAGATAACCACATAGAAATGGAACACTGACCTTAACCAAGTGGGCCGTATTTTTTCCTTAGAAAATGTATAGAAAATTTGGTATGGCCCTTGAGGTAATGTTGTATTTTATAGATTAGATAAAAGACAAGATATACGTAAATCCATCATCCAAATGAAGAAAAGTGGCATTTTCTGAAGAAGGCAGCTTTGCTGAAACGCGTGTTGAAAATAACCCACACAGAACTTTGTAGATATTGTATGGGATATGAGAAAATAAATCCATTGATTTTTGTTTTTTTCTTGTTAGAATGGAAAAAAGCCACACAAAACCTTGTTGATCTCATATGGGATAAGGAAGTATGAATTGAGTTATGTCATTTTCATGTTAGAACGTATATGAATAGTGATGGAACTATGAATCAAATGTTTTCAGTCAATAAGGAAAAAGGTGGTACATTTGTAAATGTTATGTCTGTCTTTCAAGAAGCGTCTAATTGTGATTGACATAGATTGAATTAGATTGAGAAATATATTAGGTGAACATTCTAATATAAGGGTACTATATTTGTAATAAAGGTCAATATGTATGCTTTTTAATGTTGTGAAAATGAATAGGTGAGGATGGAGGGTGAATGGGTGTGTGTGTGTGATTTATTTGTACATGGTCAATAATTGCAAAACAAGTTGTATCACAGTATATTTTTTGTACAGTTTAGTCTAAAATGGAGTCCATAAAATACATTATATTCTCAACATTCCTTGACCGCCATACCTATATATTTTAATTTAGATATTCGGGGTCACCTGGGGTTTTACATTTGATTTCTATTTGATTAAACTTCTGTTCTTTTAGAGATCACCTAGAAGCATTCACAGCCTACAGGCAGACATCACCAGTAATTAAAGATTTTCTTCAATATATTTGAAAATATATTTTCCCCAATTAAATGCTTGTTCTCTGTGTGGAAGCGGAGTATAGTAAAAGCTAAGGTCCCCAGTCTCAATCCATGCATAAATGTACTCTGTAACCTCTGTCACAGCAGGCAGCTTTTATGGTCTGGCTTGACAGTGCAGCTTTTGCCAGACAATTATGTAAGCATCACTGATGTGGTGCTTTGGCTCCACACAATAGGTGGGAGCCAGGAGTACACATTTTGTGTGAGCAGAAGTTGTGTGCTTCCACAAAAGCATGCTTGCCTTCCCCACAGCTTAGATCATTCTGTTTATTTATCTAGAGGCACACACATCATTGGAATGCTATAAAATTGTGTTAGAAAACTAAATAATGTATTTTGGTTTTCACCAGCAGCATCACAGACAGGGGAAGGGCAGTCATTAACCTACATAGAGTTTTAGGTCTGGCTTGACAGTATAGCCATCACTTGACCTTTCACCAGCACCAATATTATTCTAGAGTTCTTTGCTTCCACACAAATCCATATCTGTTCCCATGCACAAATACATATCTATTCTCATGCTATGTACATGTAATGATTTACATTACCACACTACATTCTTTTAAAGCCAGACCTATTGGAATTGCCAACGCTTGTTGCAGCTGCTTAGTGTGCACAAGGTTAAAATCATGTGGAGTAGAAAATTCAGATTTCCCAAAACAGTAAAGTGGTTCTTAGAACCCACCTGTTAGATCGGTATGGAGTTTGTGGTTGACTAGGGTATACAACTAAGCCAGGCAGAACCCACCACTCTAGTCGGGACGAGTACGTTACATAACCTGTGCTCACCCCAGTAGCTTGGCACAGAGCAGTCAGGCTTATCCCCAGAGGCAATGTGTAAACACGTACATACACCAGTGAAACAATAAATACACTACAAAAAAGAATGCACATCAGGTTAGATAAACTGTATTGCACATAAACGGTAGACTAAAACAACATAAATCAATAATACTTTGCCAAACGGGCAAATGTCTAACCATCATAGGGCAACTAGAAAGAGATATTCTCACATTGCATGTTATGTCATACGTCATCACTGAACAAACCGCACTATGTCACAACATTAGAGTAACGCGAAAGGAGAAAGGTTTCTTAAATGTGTCAAAAACACACCCGCACTATGCAGACAATGCTGATCCGGATATATGCTTGTTGCTATAACCAGGTATAAACAACATAATAAACCAGGGCATAAACCACAGCAGATGTCATGACAGCATAAGACCATCAGAGTGAACTGCAGAATACCTAACTGTCACCCCAAATCACCTCCTGCAAGAAGGTCACAGCGTGTCTGCGCTTTCTTTATAGGTTAAATGGTGGATGCCAGTCCACTGAGTCGGGGCCGGAAGCTCCTATCGCACAAGATGCAATACATTTCTTTTAGCGTTAACAGGCCCTCCATCGAGGTTTCCTCCCCATTCCATGAATGGTTGAATGAAAGCTCTGGAAGGTATGTGAAAGAAAAAGGTGGGTGGAGGGGACACAGTTTCTGGGTCGGCATAGAGACCTCTCTGTGTTCCCCGCATAGTGCGCTTCACAAAGCAGCCACCTGCATCAGTGCGGTGCGGCTACTCACTGATGTGGCTTCCTCCAAAGCTGCTCGTCTCCTCCAGTCCCACTCTCCCTTGTCTCTCATCAGGGCTGGGGCAGGCAGCATGATGGTGGGCCTCCCTCACACCCACCTTGAAGGGGGATTGTGACGAGCCGCAAAAAGGCACCATGCTCAACAAGTGAAGCACTGGTGCAGTAGTACAGATCACTAGGAGCCACGCTCCTATCTGCTGATTGCCTCTGAGCACTATACAACACTCCTCACGATCCAAGAGTCGAGTAAACTACTCACCATGAGCTCAGCAGAAGGGAGCAACGCAAAGAAGCTCTCACCAAGTGTTCGGTCTAATAACAAAAATGAAGATGCTCCTCATGCAGGAAATGGAGTCTACAGTGCCCCGATTATAGACAATGCCAAGGAGCTGGAAATGGGGCTTCTCCCTGTGCTAGGCTCCTTGGGAGGCACTTGAGGGGCACCAGGGAGTGTGGGGGGGGGGTGCAGGCAGGCCAGTACAATGAAGCAAGGTGCTATTTAGGCGGTTCCTCCTGGCAGCCCAAAGTCAGGGAGCAGCTGGCATCAGGCCATGAAACAGAAAAGCAATCCAAGATGAGTCCTTTGCACCACCCAGCCGACACCAAGCAGCAGGGCAACAAACAGAAGTGCAGTCCAGATGAGTCCTTTAAGCAGTCTGGCTGAAGTTCAGTCCCAGTTCCAAAAGTGCTCTAATCATTGGGCAAGAGCCCCTCTACTTATACTCAAAAATGCTTTTATTCGGGGGTAACTTCAAAGAGACTCTTTCAAGTGAAGCCCAATAGCCTGTTAACCCAGCCCTGTCTCCAGACGCCAGAAGCGGGTGATCAGTCCATTGTGTGAGGGCAGGACACAGCCTATTGATATGTTAGGTGTGAACAACCCTCCCTCTCCCTAGCCCAAGATGACTAGCAGTATGCAGATGCCTCTTCTGTCACACGCAGTCCTTCATGTGCTATGGAAGTCTGAAAAGTATGCACCAAGTACAGCTGTGACTCTGCCCCAGACGTGATGAGTCAGGCTACAAAGCACTAGAGGTATAAACACAGAAAAATGCCCACTCTCTGAAAGTGGCATTTCTTAAATAGTAATGAAAAATCCACCAACACCAGTAAGCATGGTTTTTCACTACCTTTCCAAACATACCAAACATGCTGACGCTACTGCTCACAGATCAGGAATTACCACTTAGACACATATAAGGGAATTCTCAATGCAATCCTATAAGAGAAGTAGCACTCACAGCAGTAACAAATAAAATAGACTGTTGGTCACTACTATGACATGTAGCAAATAAAAGTATATTTTTACATAAACAGCACCCTGTCTGGGCTGTCTAGGGCCGACCTTAACGGGGACTTAGGTGTAGTAAAAAGGGAATGCAGGCCTTAGCCAGTATTTAGATTTGCCAAGTCAATGTGTCAATACACTGTGCACACAGGCACTGCAGTGGCAGGCCTGAGACAAGTTTGAAAGTCTACTCCTGTGGGTAGCACAGTCTGAGCTGCAGGCCCACCTAGTTGCATTTGATTTAAAGTCAGTGGGTAGATGGTATATCACTTTACAAAGGACTTGCAGGTAAATTACCTAACCTAAACAAGTGTAAACCAATTATATCAAGTTGTGGATTAGAGAGCAGGTGCACTTTAGCCCTGATTAGCAGTAGTAAAGTGTCCAGAGTCCTAAAGCCAACAAAAAGAGGGTCAGAAGTGATAAGAGGAGAAAGACACAAGTTTGGGGACAACACTGCAGAAAGGGCCATTTTCAACACCACCCCTCTTTTCTACCATAAGTTATCAGATTTGTACATTTATCAATCCCTTCCATAACCCCTATTCTTTACCAGGGGAGAGGTCCGTACGTACGGTATATTTTAAAAGGTAGGCATGGTATTGTTTGAAAATGATGGCACAAGTCTGTCCATTAAACGTTTTGTGAAATACAGCTCCATGCACAGAGATGAATGCATCCAAATATTTTACTTCTAGATGTGTTTAATTAGGCCCACTGCTATGTTATCCATGGGTTGCTCTAAAGGCAAAGCAACTGCAGGACAAATAGCTACTGCGGTCATATTTAGAAACGTTTCCAGTGAGAGAAGTTTGTCAGTCAGCAACCTGGATATCGGTACATATTTGCTAATTAAAATGCGGTTTCAGATAATTACTCCTGGATCGAGGCGCAGGTAGGTCAAATTACCGTGCATACTCTCGTTGGATAACTGTTGTTATTCAAACTGTGTTTTTTTACCGTTCTTATTCCTATACATTTATTGCAGTATTGGAAAATAGAACGTATTATTACGTTCAATGTTTCTGGATATAATGATTTGGTTCTGCATCATATCAATGTTTTCTGAATTCAGAAGCAACCCTCCCTCTTTCCCAGGAATCCGATCAGTTTGAATTAAATACAGCACTGTCGTACGTGAGTTGACGTACTAGACGTCGGGGACAGAGTTTGTCCTTCCTTAATGTTTATAGCCTCCTGACGTCACGGCCAATCCGCATCGAGGGTAGTCGTGAAGTCAGGGGGCGGCGGGAGACACAGAAGGAAAGCGGAGCGCGAAGACGCGACTCGGCGGTGCTCTCGCCGGCTCCTCGTGGGCCTTGTTGTTGGTGGCAGGAAAAGAATAAAGAACGGTTTGAACACAATGCAGCTGCCTCGCATCCTTCATTCTTGCCACCACAAATGGCGACGAGGGTCACAGCTTCTAACATGGCCCACGAGTGAAGCCCTCCATGCCTGATGGTTCCTGATGCTAATGGAGCGCGCTGATGTCTCCCCGCCGATGACCACGTGCACTGCTCTCGGTAAGCTGATGCCGGGGAGCCCCAAGCGACCGATATCTGACGATCCCTGCCACGTGAGGATCAGGAAGTAGGCCTGCGCCCCGGGGTTCCTGCCCACTTGTGCACACCGTATAGGAAGTGGCCCGTATACTGGTGGTTCTCGGCTGTCCGACGTCTTGGGGTATCATCCCGCGCTGCCCAGGAGACTTCCATAGTCGCTGCTGCACCTATATCTAGTGGTCTCTCCGGGAGCGGAGCCCGCTTTTCCGTCATGTCGCAGACCGGTCATATCTGCGTGCCTCCTCTCTTCCTGGACTCTCCTGGTAAGCCGTGCATGAAATGGAAGGGATGGCTGCGCGCATTTGAGAACTATATTGTCTCCATTGATGGTAAGGGGTATAGCCCCGAGCGGAAAAAGTCGCTGTTATTCGGACTGTTGGGGAAGGCAGGCCAGGAGGTTTTTGATAGCTTGCCGGTTTATATGAATGCCCCTGGAGCTACTACTCCTCTAAATGAATACCAGGAGGCTGTTAAGCGACTTGAGCTGCAGTATGCTGAGGAGTGTAACATCATGGTGGGGCGCCATAAATTCGCACTGCGGAAACAGGAGGAAGGAGAGACTATCGAAGAGTACATTGCGTGCTTACGAGTTTTGGCCCAAGACTGTGAATTTGCGGAGATGACTGATACGTACATCAGAGACCAGGTGGTGTTCTACTGCTATTCGAAGAAAGTGCAGGAACGGTTGCTTGCATGCAGGAATCCTTCACTGAAAGAAGTGATGGCCATTGCAAAGGCAGTGGAACGCTCCATGATGTCTTCTAAGGAACTGGCGAGCACTAGTCAGGCTTCAAATGTGTTCTATGTGCAGGACAAGCATAAACATGCGCCCAAGACTCCAGACAGGGCGACGAGTGATAGAGGGGGAGGCAGGAGGTCGCTCGCTTGTTTTAGATGCGGGTCAAGGGACCACTTAGCGGACAGCAGGACTTGCCCTGCCTTGTCCAAAAGCTGTTCTAAATGCAGGAAGATGGGCCACTTTGCGGCCGTATGTAAAGCCAAGAAATACAGTACGGGCATGAGAGTGAGCTCGGTGAGCGAGAGTGACATGGATGCGGATGCGGACATTGTGTTGTCCATTTATGATGAGGACGGAAGAGTGAAGGGGCCCATTGGCTCTGTCATGATTGGTGCGGTTGAATTGCCATTTACGGCTGATTCCGGTTCCCCACTTACCCTGATCTCTGATAGGACATTTGATTTGAAATGGCAGGATGTACGACTGCATGAGACGGATGCGAATCCAAAGGCCTTCGGGGAACATGACATAGTGATGAGGGGGTACTTCTGGGACTCCCTCACCTTTCGAGGGCGCACGGTGAGAACAAAGATATATGTAGCTGAAAAAGGGAGGAGCCTTGTGGGGTGGAAGGACCTGGCGAAGCTGTGTGTGGTGCTAGTCCCTGGGGCAGAAGATCCCATAGTTCTGAGAGATGATTGGGTCAATTATGTGCAGCCTGAGGATTTGCATGAAGGATTAGCTGAGGTTCTCGATGAATTTGATTCCGTGTTCGAAAACAAGGTAGGGTGTGTAAAGGGTTTTGTGCATGCCATACGGTTGAAAGAGGGTGCCATACCAATTAAGCACAAGGTCAGAACGATTCCTCTTTCTGTAAGGGGCGAGCTGAAAGCTGTTCTGGATAGGCTGAAAGTGGAAGGAGTAATAGAGGAAGCAGGTGCATCAGAGTGGGTGTCCGCAATCGTGGTGTCTAAGAAGAAGAGGACAGGGGACATTCGGTTATGTGTTGACCTGCGATCCTTGAACAGAAATATCCTGGTGAATTGCCATCCTCTGCCCAACATTCAGGAGATATTAGCTTCCACATCAGGATCGAGATTTTTCACCCTGATAGACCTGAAGTCCGCATACCACCAGGTATGTCTCACGGAGGATTCCAAGGAATTGACCACCTTTATTACCCCGTTTGGAGCATACCGATACGTCCGCCTTCCGTTCGGCCTTGCATCGGCCTCGGGCGTCTTCCAAAAGCTGATGGATCTTCTATTCCGCGATATGAAGGGAGTTGAAGCCTTCCAGGACGACATTTTGATACACACGGAAGATGTGGAGGGGCACCTGGAACTGCTAGGCAGAGTGCTGGAGGTGCTAAAAGAAAGGGGGATGACGGTCTCCAAGGACAAATGCAAGTTCATGGAAGGGAAGATAGAATACCTAGGGCATGTGCTTACTCCAAATGGCATTGCGCCTAAAGATGATTTAGTGAGGGCCATACGAGATGCCCCTTGCCCAGGAGACAAGGACGCCTTACGATCGTTCCTGGGACTCAGTGAATACTATTCCAAGTTCATGCAAGGATACGCGACCACCGTGGAACCTCTAAGGAAACTGCTACGGAAGAACGAAAAGTACACGTGGGCGCAGGAACAAAATGATGCCTTTGAATCCGTCAAACAGGCAATCGCCGCGGCTCCAATATTACAGCCTTACAACAAGGATCTCCGGAACGTAATCACGGTTGACGCTAGTGCCAAGGGCATCGGCGCAGTGTTTTGCCAATTTCAAGGGAAGAAGGAGAACACAGTGGCATTCATATCCCGATCATTGAACGAAGCAGAGAAGCACTACAGCACCATCGAGCGGGAGACGCTCGCATGCGTCTGGGCCGTGGAGAAACTGAGGAACTATCTGTGGGGCAGGGAGTTCGAACTGGTCACTGACCACAAACCCTTGATATACATGATGGACGGGAAAGGACGTGGCAATGGCAAAGCCAGCTCGAGGCTCCTACGTTTACTGTCCAAGTTACAAGAATATCACTTCAACATCAGACACATCAAGGGTGGCCTCAACTGCAGGGCGGATTGCCTATCGCGCATACCAGTCACGGGTGACGAGGACGCTTCCCTGGATGACACGGAATGCGTGGTAGCAATGGTTGACGCTACAGCCATGTGCGAGGGATCTATATCGGAGGAAGAGTGGTTGACGGCTCAGGAGAAGGACACGACTATTCGAAGGGTGATGGACCACATGACGTCTCGATGGCCCCCGGTCCGGAACTTGCACGGAGCACTCAGGAGTTTTCAACAGGTCAGCCCAGAACTCACCATTGAGGGCGGCTTTGTGAAGAGGCACGAGCTGTTTGTACCTCCGGAAAGTTTGAGAGACAAGTTAATCAGGATTGCCCATAAGGGTCACCCGGGCAGTACCGCTACAAAAAATCTCCTCCAACAGTACTACTGGTGGCCAGGGATATGCAGCGACGTCTGCAGCTTCACTGATCGGTGCGGACCGTGCTTAAGGGCCGACAAGCATTGGAAGACGGCAAAAGGGGAGCTGCAACTGGTGGACATTCCTGCCGGCCCATGGAACAAGATCGCCATTGATTTCGCGGGCCCATTCACACTGCTACCAGACGAGTGTAGACATCTCACCGTCCTCACGGATTACTTCTCCAAATGGATTCACTACAAGTTCGTCAGGGAAGTTACCACTGAACGAGTGATCAAGACATTGACGAAAATTTTCGCGATTGAGGGGCAGCCAAAGATCATGGTTTCCGACAATGGCACCCAGCTAGTGTCCAGGCAGATGAAGGATTTTCTGTCCAGGTTAGGGATTAAGCAGGAGAAGACCCCGCTGTACAGCCCAAAGAGCAATGGGCAGGTCGAGCGGATGAATAGGTTCCTCAAAGAGGGCGTGCAACAGGCAGTCGCCTCCCATATGGATGTGAAAGCGTTTCTAGCAGACAAAGTACACACTTTTCACAACACGCCCAGTGAAGTTACGGGACACACTCCATTCTACTTGATGAGAGGGAGAAGATGCATGAGTGAGCTTACCCCCAAATTCAATAAGTGGTATGACATGAGGGAGGAAAATGAGGGGGTATCTGACGAGAGATTGAGAGTCAAAGAAAGAATAATGGCTAAACAGGAAAGCAACAAGCGGTATGCTGACAATGTGAATAGAGCCAAAACTAAAAATATAGTGAAGGGGGATTGGGTATTGGTGAAGAAACCTAACAAGGTAATGAAAGGAGAGTCTGTGTTTCAAACCCCTGTACGGGTGCAAGGAGTGACAAGAGGGGCAGTCTGTTTGGAAGGAAGGGGATGGCGAAGCAAGGACGACATCATCAGGCTCAAGGCTGGTCAGGAGGAAATCATCATGAGAGGTAGTCGTGCGTGTGGGACCGAAAGCACGGACGATGAGGATGAGTGGCAAGGTCGTGGAGCCAGGGATGTAGTCAGTAGTGATGAGGAGTATGTGAGTACGTCTCCTATGAGAGAGCGAATCGGGCATGGAAGTGCAGAGCGATGTGAGAAAGCATGGCGCGGCTTGACGAATGTCGAAGGACAGAATGGTAGCAGGACCGAACCTGCGAAGAGTGACAATCACAACATGATGAGTTCTGATCAAGAGGATGCATGCGCCGTCGGGGTGGGTTCACCCCAGTATAATACTTCTAGTAGGCCAATGAGGCATATCCGAGCTCCCAAGAGGTTCGAAGATTTTGTTATGAGATGAATCTCCATAAGTTCTTGTTCTGTTAAAAGGGGAGATGTCGTACGTGAGTTGACGTACTAGACGTCGGGGACAGGGTTTGTCCTTCCTTAATGTTTATAGCCTCCTGACGTCACGGCCAATCCGCATCGAGGGTAGTCGTGACGTCAGGGGGCGGCGGGAGACACAGAAGGAAAGCGGAGCGCGAAGACGCGACTCGGCGGTGCTCTCGCCGGCTCCTCGTGGGCCTTGTTGTTAGTGGCAGGAAAAGAATAAAGAACGGTTTGAACACAATGCAGCTGCCTCGCATCCTTCATTCTTGCCACCACAAGCACAAGCAAAATGATGATCTTTATCAAGAGCTTCAAGAAGAACGGGTTTCCAGCTCCCTGAGCAGGCTGTTCCTTAAGGAATAGGGCCTTCAAGGCAACACGCAGTGTTTTCTGTTTTATTTTTTTATTTTTATGCCTCAAGCTTGTGTATGCCTTTCCACTTGTTTGTCTCTATATTTTATCCGTCTTTAAAAAGGAAAAGATTATTTGAGTTTATTAATCTCTACTAGTTTAATATAGCTAGCGAGTTACTTAGATTTCTTAAATTTAAATAAGATAGCGAATATAAAGGGCAATGTGTTACCATCAAGATAGGTTACTTTTTAAATAGATTTATTTCATGTATAAAGTGTTCTGGGATCCCGCACAGAGGCAAAGCTATTCAGTGTTAATAAAATCACACAAGACTCCGGTAGTAGAGAATCAGGCTGGGAAGTATTTAATTTTTGTCTTCAAACGGTTTCCGTGCCATGGTCTGTATGCCATGGTTTGTCAAGCTGAGGGTGAAAACAGAATCGGAATTAAGAAACATTTTCAGGGATTGGGAACGATTCGATAAAGGGGGTATAAGTAGAGACTTTTATGCAGAGGACTACAGTGCTACAAATTATGACAGTACTACAAATTATGTTGCTGGTAGCCACCCTGCTTCATCAGTAGACTGGGTCAGGCTGTTCTGGATGTTCAGAAGCAGACTGATCAGTGGTTGTAGCTGATGGTGTTGGCTAGTGACAAATGCACTTTTCCAGCCAATGCGGCAAAGTTTAACATAGCCTTGCAGAATCCATAGATGCCTATCACACATAACTAGGGTTGCCCATAGAAGAACTAACAATGATAACCTGTTCTTTACACCAGCGGAACTGTCATGGACAAAGACCTTCAGACATGTCTTAATGATGATCCTGATTACACTCATAATCGGAGGCTCTAAATTGGATGTTTATTCCAGACCAACTGCACAAGATTCTTCACCTAATAATAATGGAAGATTATTAATCAAGATGGCCCCCTGTTTAAAAAAAAATAAAAAAATTGTTTATTGGTATTTTCAAAATGTTACTTCTCATAATCAGTGCAGGGATAGCATGTTATTTATGTCCTACACGGAATTCAATAGTATTATTGTATTCTGGCATTTATCGCAATGGGACCAAATCTTTTTCAGATTTATACATTAAGGTCCGTTTAGAATGTCAGCATGCATATACCCACGGATCGTTACATTAGGGGTGTCACGTCTGAGATCCATTATTCAGCACAATCTTAGTGTTGCCAATCAAACGTTTGAACAAAATTTATAACATTTAATCTAGCTCCTGAGGAACATTTCTTTGCTGAAGTATGTGGAGGTACTTGAAGTGTGTGGGGGGCCTTAGTAGGGGGTGTCATCGTCCCTATACTTTACAGTCTTTGTCAGTGGGGTAAGCTCTTTCTAGTTAGCTATGGGGCATGTCCACGGTGGGTGCATCTTATTGGGGTACAGCGCAGTGGTGTATCCCCAGCAGTTTCCACCCATCAGCCTTGTCAGTGTTCTTGTAGTGCGGTCGGTATTGGGCGATTGCCCGCCTCGGGCTCTCATCCACTCAGGGATTGGGTCAGGGGTTGATCAGGTGGTACGCACCCTGTCCACTTCCCGGCCGTCGTCCTGCATCTCCCACATCTCTAGCACCACAGACCGTAGGGGTGCACTGGGCTGCCCAAGTACTCCTCGTGCCTCCTCCCTTTTCAACATGCGCCTCTCAGTCTGTGCCCATTTCGTAACATCCTGTTTCCAGTCTACCAGAGATGGACCTGTGGGGGGCTTGCAGACCATTGCTATCCTGCACCTAGCCAATACCAAAGGGAGATCTAAAAACCTATGACCAACTTTTCTGGAGGTGGGTCTGAGGTATAACCCTAGTAGGAAGAGAGGCCCGGTATTCAGGGCTGGTTCAGGACCTCCCCCAATGCTCCCAGCGCCCAGCACCAGAACTGCTGCACCCCAGGGCACTCCCATGTCATGTGGTCAAAGTCTGGGTCAGCTGCCTGCATTTGAGGCATCCCCTGGGCTCCCCGCTGTAAATTGTCCTAAGTCTTTGGGGGGTTAAGTACATTCTATGGACATAATTATACTGAGTGTACTTAAAGCATAAGTTGCGTGACACCTTGTGAGGATGGGCCAGCACCCTCTGCCACTCTGCGTCTGTCACCTCTCCTCTCAGCGTCTCCTCCCATTTGGTTCTCAGTGAGTGCAGAGATCTCCGAGTCAGCTTGTTAAGAACGCCGTAGAACCGGGCGACTAAGTGAGTGCCTTCCCCTGATGTCAGAAAGAGCTGAAGTATTTTATGCACCTCAGGCTCCGCGTTCACGGTACTCTACAGATCCCTCACCGCCGACACCAGTGTTTGATAGATAAGAAATTTCACCAGTGGTTCTCCAGTCTCTGCAGTGAGTTCCTCGAATGGCATTAGGATACCAGTTGTAAAAAATAGTCTCCCGTGTCGTCGCCCCTACCTCAGTCCATGTCCGAATTTGACCTGCGAATAAGGGGCGTGCTGAGGCTCCATAAGGTATGCCCGTCAAGCGCAGTTCGGGGGCATATGGACCTTCACGCCAGTGCACCTCAGGCTCCGTAGCCAGCAAGTCAGGACTACCTTTAGCAACGTACTCTGCGTTGGGAGAGGAACCCTGTGGTTCAGCATCTTAGCCAACAACAGGTCAGTGTTGACCCTTCCCTTGGGCGTGGTCAGGTCCAGTTGGTTCCTACCCGCAAGCCATGTTCCATCCACTGCAGGTGTCCAGCTAAATAATATAGTTCAAAGTCTGGCTCCCCCAGGCCTCCACCATCGTTGGGTCTGCAGAGGGTAGAAAGGGATGTCGGTCCCAAAGGAGTTCCCAAAGGAGAGTGTCTAGTTCTTTAAACCAACGTACTGGAACATTCACTGGTAAGTTAATGAAGAAATATAGCAAAGCAGGCAGCATAATCATTTTGGACAAGGACACCTGAGCGTCGAAGGGAGCGCCACAATGTTCCATAAGAACGCAGGGACCGGAGGGCTATACTCCGGTTTCCATCTCGGAGATCCCATGGGTCATGGAATATTTGTACCCCCAGGTATTTAAACATGCTGGGAGACCAAGGGTCAGCTCAGAGATGGGGGACGGGTCGCTCCGTGTCTGCTAGTAGTTGGAATATACATGTTTTCTTCCTGTTGACTTTCAGACATGAGGGTCCCCCAAATTCCTCAAGTATATTTAAGGCCCAAGGGATCCCGGTTGTTCCATCCCATAGGTAAATTAAGAGGTCATCTGCATACAATGAGATTATATTATTAGTGGTTTCCCACAGTACTCCCCTGTCATGGCCCTGTGTGCAAAACTGAGCCACGAGGTGTCAATAACTATGACAAAGAGCAGGAGAGAGAGAGGACAACCCTGCCTAGTGCCTCAGAATATTCTATAAGCTTCTGATATTGTCTTGCCTGGCCTCACTCTTGCTACTGGGGAACTATATAGTAGCTCCACCCATCACCATCCTAATCATGACTGCCCTCAGGTAATCCCATCTCAGTGAGATGAATGCGATAGTACCCTGCTTGACAACACATGGAACATTCTAAAAGCAGTCCAAGCAATCCGAGAAGCCACTCCTTGCAACTTGTGAGTCCTCCTGCCTTATGTCAGTAAACCAGCATTCGGTGCACCACACAACCCAGTCTGGCTTCACCTACCAAGGCTAGGAGCAGGCCATGCACTGCCCAGAAAATGGATTAAGGCTGTCCAAAACCTAAACATTTGTCGCTCTTCTCACTCATGGCAGCTGCTTCCAGCATTAAACCTGACCTTTTGCTCAGATGAATAAGCTCACAGTTCACTGTCCTTGCTTCTGCTGGTGCATACGGCTCCCAGACGCTGAGCCACTTTAAAGAAAGTAAAGCACAAACAACTGAACGTGCCAGTTTTCTTCCTTGCCACCTATTTTGAATACATGTATGGTAGAGTTATGCTATATAGACATTTATGTACACATTTCGAAAGTCGGGTACGAGTCTCTAACACACTTCCAGGTCAAGGGCTCTTTGCCTTCATTATTAATGGCTAGTTTCCTCCTGAGCTAGCCCTAATTTTGCTAGTGCCCTGCACAGAATTATGCCACTATTAAACTGCATCAGAGGTTCTGTTGCAGGAAGGACTGATTCTTGCAGAGACTTCAAATAATATTGATTTAGTTAATTACGCTTATTACTAGGTGTTTTTTCACACTTTACTACGAATATGTTTGCTTTAAATCGCATGATGACTTGCGTTTCTTTCTTTAAATTTTCTGTCCGTGTCAATATTCTGTGCTTTATTTTACACTTGGTCATTGGAAGCGTATGTCCCCCATATCTCTATGGCCATTTTCTCATCAATGTTGACAACATGATTGTGGGTTCGGCACCAGATCATGATGGCTCTTTTTGGCATCAGTTGTCACTGACCTTAAAAGTAGAAAGCATAGATTGTGTCTAGCTTGTGGTCATAACCTTCATGTATCCTTGTATGTTTGATAGCTATATCACTTTGGAAACCCATATGATTGATATCTGTGACAGCCTTACACATTGGCATGTTTCTATCTGCCAAGGCAGTGCCAATGCACTGTTTGTCTATATTATTATGATATGTGTATCCTCAGGCAAACGATGTTCATAATCAATCATTTTTCCATGACTTAATAAAAGGAAATACATTAATATTTGTATTTGCAGATTTCTGGGGCGGTGATCCTAGATGCTGAGTGGGAACTAACCAGCTCCCAACTTGACCACAGTAATCTTGCAACATCCTGCTGTTTTGGGGCTGGAAGCAGGTTGTGTGCCCTGAGGTGTAATCTTCCCACAGCCGGTGGTGCATATTTCTCCACTGCCACACAGAGAGGAGCCCTTCCAGGGGGGGTCCCTGATTCTGGTTGAGAAGGTGGATATGACTTGGACTGGTGGTGGCATTTGGAATACCAATCTGGATTAGACATCCTCCCTGGGCAATCGGAGAAGCTGCTGCCGCAATCAGAGGAGGGGATGGGAGCTGACGCAGAGGGCTTGGCCAGAGCGTCCTTCCACCGGCCCCTTTCTTACCCTAAAGAATCAGAGTCGGCACTACAGGGGCCGGGGGAGAAGAGGAGACACCTATCCAATATGACGCTGGCAAAGGCCGTGAGATGCAAGACCTTCCCAAAAGCCAGAGGGAGCCACCACCGCATGCTGCATTGAATGGGGAAGTAGCCTAAAATGCAGTCAGCGAGAGGAAGCGATGCAGTAAGGTTAATTTCCCTGGGAAGGACCACTTCCCTCCACTCCTGCTATTCCCATTTGGAGATCAGATTGTGGCTGGGGTTGTTGCTTATGCAGGGATGAAATACAATTGTCAGTGACCTAAATATGGCGCCCGCTCCCACTTGACGGAGATGACCTGGAGGACATTCCTGACTAGGAGGTGGGGCCAGTGACCATTCCGGTCTATTATCCCCCATTGTGCAGTGTTTTCTTGTGGAGCTCCCTCCTGACCGCCAGTGGATGGACAATGGTGCCCTTGATGGTGATGCCTGGAATCAATACTGAGCCAAGGTATGGTCCTGTCCTGACTTACACAGTCCACTCTAGTTGGGTGATGAGCTCCCATTAAAAGGGCCCAGGTTGGAGTGGATAATGCCCCTGGTTCTGGACACCAGGGCAAAATATATACATACATACATACATACATACATACATATATTTACATTAACCCACCCTCCCCAGGGTTGACTACACAGTCACCAACCTCCCCAGGGTTGACTACACAGTCACCAATCCAGCACACCTATAGCACCCTATGCCCGCACAGATCTCACAGAAATTCTCCTTTAAACCAATCAGACCTTCCGAAAAGACCTTGGAGGAAAAAATTGGGGGTGGGGGATGCTGAGGTGGAAGTTCACTTTACTCCGTCAGAACATGCAAGACCTGTCAGAATGCACAAAAGAGGCACAAACCCACATTTTCTAAGTCTAGGATGAACTTTGTTTGCGGTCCCAGGCCTTTAGGACCAAAGGGTGAAACGCCTTGCTGCAAATACATACATGTGTTGAAACTCCCAGAGGGGAAAGAAGGCCCTCATCTATGGGTCTATAACCTTTTCTATGAAGGGAGCTGCTTTTGATCAACAAATATTACCCTAAGCTATTCATGAACATCATCACTGCTACAATATGACTAGGCTTGGGTGAAAAGGTAATTAAAGAGTGGTGGTTTCTCTTCTAGGGTGGGGGAGCATCGCCCCCTGCCCGCTGCAAGCTGAGCAGGAAGAAATAGAATGGCAATGAAAAGATTTTGTTGCCATTTTATTTCTTCGTACGCAGTGTGCACCATCCCAGAGACATGCTGGGCGTGCCTTCTGTTGCCAAAAGCAGAGGTAGGGGAGGACTACCTCTGCTTCCGGCAGCAAAGGGCTGGGGCAGTGCTTGGACTGGATGCTCCAAAGTGTGCGTCACTTTAGCCTGCTGCTTTGCGCTGGCCAAAAGTGACACGCACTTTGAAGCTCTCCACCCAGCTGTCTTAAAACAGCTGGGTATAGACCAGGCACAGGTCTCCAGGTCCTGAAGGAGCGTCCAGCCAGGACACTCCGTCCAATCCAGGTGCTTCTTTAATGCTGATTAACAGCATGAGAGCAGCGTCTGGACTGGTTATGGGAGCTCTTCCTCTATTGGAGAGCAGAAGCACATGAGCAGGACGCGCAGCCCATGGGTAAGTAACTTTTTATTGTGTGTGTGTGTAATGCATGTGTGTAATGTATGTAAACATGTAGTGCATGTAAGTGTAGTGTTTGTGTTTTAGATAGTGTTATTGGGGCTTTTTGTGGGAGTTTTTTTTTTTTTTTTTTTGGAAAGTGATGGGCCACTTCACTTGCCCCACCACTTTAAAAGGATACAGGCCGCAGCTGACATAAACTGTCATTATTTGCTTGTTACAGTATTAAAAATTACACCACTGTGCCACATCACCTAATTACATCTCACTGGATAAATGTGATCAGCCAGATGCAAGCAGCTTCTGTTTACGAAAGCAAAACCACTTTTGTGTCTTCTGTCATTCTTTCATAACGAGTGTTAATTCACACACTTTGATTGAAGGAACATGGCGTGCAGCATGGCCAATCTCTATCCAACTTTGATGGACTGCAAGGAAAGACGTGTGGTCAGGTTGCAGGTTTTCTCACTGCAGAGGGCTTTCACAGTATGTTTTGGTTAGTGTGGAGACCTGCCATGGTTTGGGTAGCTGCAACTCCAAGCATCTGAAAATGAGCATCACTATCTCCTTTAGTGTGCCCAGACACGTGCTCTGACCTCCTGGGCTGGGCTTCCATGAGCTACTTTAAGCGAACTGATGAGTTACCAGTAGCTCCTGAGCTACTAGTTGGAAACCCCTGCCCTAGTTTTGACAAACTGGTTCAAATCCTGGTTGCCCAATGAGGAGCTATTGTCCTGTTTCTTTCTGGAAAAAAATGCACAGGTCATTGGCTCCTAAGCTCCCTCCTGACACCCCTGCCCCAGACCTCAGAATGTCGGAATTCTGTACAATACCAAACAAGATCTGATCCTGTATGTGGCACGAGAGCGAGAAGAAGCACAGTTTGACTTTTCCAGAATTATGATTTTTCCCGACTGCACAAAAAAGGTAGCGCAATAGCACAAATCCTTTTAAGTGGTGAAACAAAAATTTAGAGCAATGCATTTACAACACATGCTGATTGTACCCTGCTAAACATAAACTTGCAGCAACAATAAGAAAAGGCTGCATGACGTTGCTCATATACCTATAACCGGATTACTCATTGAGAGGATGAAGACATCTTCTAGGTAGGAGGAATGTTCAACGGGGTTTGCTACAAAAGCGAACCCTGCTGAGAGATGCTCAGGCCTCCACAGGCTCCTGTGATGAGGCAATTTTCATTCCAATTCTTTGTGGTCAAACTACCTCTAATCAGGAACATTGACAAATCCCTTTACAAAAGCATTAAAAATGTAAGTCTTCCTGACTCCGAGACACAAGATATTTCATGTTAGCCCAGACACCCCGAGCCCCCATTCTGCAAATAACAGCATTTGCTCATTGAAAATGTGGTCAGTTGGGTCACTGACCCTTCTGAAGTCTAAATGTTTTGCTTTTGGCTGACAGATGCTTCATGTTGGGAAGTATGGAGGAGGGGAAGGCAGGGGGGTGGGACATTGTTGTTTATTGTTTACACTGTACATATGGCATAGAAACTTTGGCAGATACCCAAACCTTTAGGAATTATGAAGATCGTTATGGGGGTAGGTAAGTACATCAAAGTTATTTGATAGAATGTCAAAGACCTCAAGAACAAGGTTAAAGGAGGAGTTGCCCTACATTACTCTTAAGAAACACACACCTCATTTGCTCTGCTTACAAGAAACCCACCTGTTGTGCATGCAGTGTAAATTCCTTGGCTGTTATGGCTTTACCAGGGTTTATCACGCAGGATTCACAAGAGGCTCCAATCGACTATCCATCTTACACCTAAGATATTTCCCGCTAATGGTGACTGCTCTTCGACATGACCCCTTGGGACAATATGTGTCTGTGCTAGGCTAGTTAGAGGGAACTTCTTGGTAATTTGTGACATCTGTGACTCCCTTACCGTAATCAACTGTATCATGATAGCACTGTCAGCGGTGCTCCTAGATGACCATTGGGAAATTGGAGGTGGGATAGGATTTTAATTCTGTCATACATCCGGGGGTGGACTCGAAGGGAACGGGTGATGTCACACAATGCACAGCTGTGATGACCTGGACAGACACACTTGGACTGAGTGGTGTCTGGAGAGTTGTCCACACTTCAGACCACACCTTTGCTTTTTTTACTCCGGAGCACACCACTCTTACTGTAGACTGGACTACGTTTTTTCCAGAAGCAGATGTGAAAGAGATATCTGGTTCCCAAACACTGCCTAGTGGTCTGTTGTACCACTCCCAATCAAATTATGTTGAAAGGACCCTCAGGAGGATCGTAGAGGCAGTGGTCATTTTTCTGATAAAGTATGAGATGAAATTGAGGAATATGTTCAGTTAAACAGACCCACCGTCTCCACTTCCCTCATATTTGGGAAGCTATAAATTAGTTTGAGGCAGTATAATCTCATATGCTTTGGGACAGTGGGGGTGTGGCCTGAGGCCGATGGAGCAGCACGCTTGAAGTGGAGCTCCCGGCGGCCTTCCGAGGGCCTGACATATCCTGCATCATCGGCCCATGTGGGAGTGCGGCCGGGGTCCGCCGGGCAATGCCAAGAGCCAGGTGCACTGAAAAACACCTCTCATGAAGACCTGAGAGGCTCCTGTGTTCTGACGGCCGCACAACGGAGGTGAGCGGGGACGCAGCGGTGGAGCTGAGCCCCGGGAGCGCTGCTGCGAGCTACAGGTGCAGAGTGAGGGCACTGACGAGGGGGGGGGCCCCCTTCGAGACTGGACAAGAGAGGGTTTCCCCCCCCCCCCCGACCGGCGACCCCGAGAAGACCTGCACCGGGGGTGAGTGACGGCAGTAAGCCTCTGGCGGCTGGAGAGGGGGTGTGTCCTTATTACTGGCACCCCGGATACAGGTAAAAGTTATTGATGCCCCCATACTCCCCCTCCATTTCCTGCAGAGTATGAGAATGTCGTGGGGAGACGAAGATTGACCCCTCCCTTGCATTGATGAACCCCTGAAACACCAGCACGCTGGGACGAGGGGACCTGCGCTACCACTAGCACCGAGAATAGCTGAGACCCGAGGAGCACTGCCGCGGGCGTGCTGACTGGATGGGCGGTGCCGGCTGGCATGCCCCGTCAGGCTGGTGAGAACCCGAGTTAAACAGAGATTGCCCAAACCCTTGCTGGGGGCCCCGGGACTGTGCTGTGAGGTGCTGGGTTGGGCCCTGTGGAGCGCGGGCCTGTACGGCGAAACCCTGGGCCCGAACCATGGAGCCCGCATCCCGGACAACCCGAGATCTGCTCTCTTTCCTTGACCGAGTGGTGGTGTTGGACCCTGAACACTATCTGGTCCCGGCGGCCTGCCCTCACAGCAAGAGTGAGAACGACAGTCGAAACAATGGGCAAGCCCAAAGAACAAGAAGGCCCAGACGGAGAACCTGCAGGAGAGAACCTTCCGGAGGGGCAAGTCGGCAAACAAATGGCCAGTAATCACAACATATCCCAAGAGTCCACCCTGGACACTATACTCCAGGTGATTCAAGCATCTCAAGAGGCCCTGGAGCTAAAGATTGACACCTTAATGGTAGATCTGACCCTGCTCAGAGACGATCATCGCCGCCTGACGGATAGAGTTGTATCGAACGAAAAATCCCTGGAACAACTTGCCCCGAACTGTCAAACACTGACCAACAACTTATCCGAACTCAGCTCACGAGTCAAAACCCTAGAGACACAGGCGGAGGATGTAGAAAACCGGGCTCACAGAAGCAACCTACGATTGGTGGGACTCCCAGAGAGGGCAGAGCAGGGAGTAGCAAACATGGAGGTATTCTTGGAGCGGTGGATACCGAAGGCGATGGTCCCTGGGGGAGGTCTCACCTTTTTTTTTTTTTTTACAATTGAACGGGCTCACAGAGTGCCAGCAAGATCCCCACCCCCAGGGGCGAGGCCACGTCCGGTCCTTGCCAAACTGCTCCACTTCAAGGACAAGGACCACATCCTGACCCAGGCGAGACTGAAAGGGGAGATCAGAATGGGGGACCAGCGAATAATGATCTTCCCGGACTTCACCAGAGAAACACAAAAACAGAGGGCGTCTTTTAGTGAGGCTAAGAAAAAGGTCAGGGAACAGGGAATCCAGTATGCCATGCTGTTTCCAGCTAAACTAGGGATAACCACCACCAACAAGGTCCATTTCCGCACCACACCCCAACTAGTGTGGGAATGGCTTGAATCGGATGACTCTGCCTCTGCGGAACCACCAGCGGGGACAAATCGGGCAATCACCAGACCACGTGGAAGACCCGGAAGGCGACGAACGGCTGCGGCGCTTCTGCGCCACCAAGCACTACAGGAAATGCGAGACGTGGTGGACATTGCAGCATCCCTGAACGGGGGGGTCACAAATCGTCTCACCCCTCTGAGGTCTTGCCTGACCACGACTCCACATTTAGCAGTGCTTCTTTCTCTTCCCACGACGCGTCCGACATCCTGCCGAAGGTAACACCGAGGATGAAATACTGTAAGGAACTCCGAGCTATAAGATTACAAACTATCACCTCATCCACAAAAGGGAAGGGAATAACTCCACTGCCTCAATCTGGGTGGGCCGGTGGGCCTACATCATGGCTTGGAAGGCACCCACAAGAAACTGGACAATATGTTGAGACCGCGCTCCACCGGGGCCCCACCTAACCTGCTGCGGTCCTCTGGCGCTAATGACGACGCGGCATGGGGATGGAACACGACTCTGGATAAATGGGCTCCGCGGGGCATGCCAGTGAAGCTTGCTCTTGGCCTTTTGTACCACGACCCTGAACATACAATGTTAGTTCAGCTGTTGAAAGTTTGGACGGGTATAGTTTTAGATGCTGGTCTTGGGGAGAGGGAGTTGGGGTTCTGGGGTTACTGTTTAGTTTATTACAGTTTTGTCACTCTCAGCTGTGTCGGCTCCATCATACCTGTCAATTCCAAGGGCACATCCTTGTCAACCCACAACCATTGGGTGCGAGGGGTCAGAGATAAATACACTTCATGTAAATACTCTTTATGGAACCACCCCCTCCCCCACCAAACCTATACATTTCTTACTTGGAATGTCAGGGTCTGAACAGTAGGAGTAAAAGATACAAAGTCTGTAGTCAACGCAAAAGAAGAGGGGGCTGTATAGAAATTATTCAAGCGACACACCTGACAGAACAGGAAGTTAAGGCTATCACTAAAAGATGGCAAGGCCAAATATACGCAACAACCTACTCAGCATTTGCTAGGGGGTGCTGCTGTTGATCGGACTGGGAATACCGTTTCAAAAAACACATGAAATTGTAGATAAAGAGGGTCGTTATGTCCTGGTAACTGGGAGACTGGAGGGCAGAGATATAACACTCGAGGAATTTACGTGCCAAATCAGGAACCGGGTACCTTTTTTACAGTGCTCACACTCTGGGACCCCATATCACCCAAGCAACCATTATAGGTGGTGATTTTAATTGCATTGCTTACCCAGAACTGGACAGATACCATCCTCCCTTGCAGCGCTCCCCAACTAATAGGCTGGCCAAAACATTCTCAAGCTGGCAACAACACTGGGACTTCAGACTATTGGAGACACCTCCACACCACGGAGTGAGACTACTCCTTTTACTCTCACATACATGACCTTCATGTCCAATTGGATCTGTTTTTAGCGTCCCCAGAAGTAAATAGTGTAGCAATAGCGGCGGAATACCTGTGTCGCACGGTCTCAGATCACAACCCCTTATTACTTATGTTGGCCTGGAAAAGGGACCAACCACGAATACCAAACTGGGGACTCAGAGTGGAGTCGCTTGAAGATGGTGCCCTTAGGCAATCCATTAGTTTAGTTTCGAGGATTTGTAGAGCGCATGGCTACCCGAAAGCCTCCCAGTGCTGAGGAAGATCACCAGGTAAGAGGAACAGACCTAAACAGGGAACAATACAGTTTTCAGTTTTCTACGAAAAGAAGATTCTGACGTTTCATGACGAAGTTCCAAGGGGAGGGAGATCCAGATCTTAGCTGCTCTACAGGCGAAGGATTTACCCCCAATCTAACTTTCTTAGCATGAAAGGAGTTAATTAGAAAAGCTGACGAAGATCTGAGTATTCTCTGGGGGGTATAGGGATTGATCATTCGTCAGAGGAAGACTGGACCCTTGTTTCAAAGGGCTCGGTGAATGAAACCCATAGCTTTAAAAATAATGCGTTCAATCGGAAGGCAATGGTGGGAAGCCAAGGCTGGAGTGGCAGATGAATGTCTGGGGGTGTCTGTGAGTAGGCAAGCAGCAGCGTTCTGCACCACCTGAAGTCTCTTTTAGAATATGCGAAGGAAAGCTCAGGAGCAGTACGTTCCCATAATCGAGACGTGAAAGTATCAGAGCCTGAGTAAGAAGTCTTTTGGCTGAAAATGGAAGTAATTTAAATATTTTCCTGAGGATTCTTAGAAAGCAGAAACGGGTAGCTGCCAGTTTCGTAGAATGGCATTCCATTGTAAGATGCGGGTCTAGCCAAAAGCCCAAGCTTTTTATGGAATCTTTAGGCGGAGGTAGATCCTTAGGCAAGTTCACGGCTAAGGATGGGGACTTAAGTAAGGAAGGATTCCCGACGATCATAACTTCTGTTTTCCCATCGTTGAGCTTAAGCTTCCTCTCTAGCATCCATCTGGCGATATCTGTGAGACCGTAAGATAAGGTAGCCTGTTCTTGGGTATTCTTAGCAGAGAAGGAGTAGACCAATTGAGTATCATCTGCATAAGATACTAGAGATAGTCCATGTGGCTCAATAATTCTTGCCAGGGGGGACATATAAATGTTAAAAAGAGTAGGGCTCAGAGAGGGGCCCTGTGGCACCACACAACTGAGTGGCAGAGGTTTAGAAAAAAAAGATTGATCAAGGACTTGAAAGGTCCTGTCCTTCAGGAAGTCAGAGAGCCACTGAAATGGGGTCCCTGAAAAACCCACCCGAGAGATTCTCTGAAGGAGAATATTATGATCTACAGTATCGAATGCAGCACTCGGATCCAAAAGGATAATTGCTGCATAGGCACCTGAATCCAAGTGTTGACGGGTGTCCTCTGTTACCGCCAACAAGGCAGATTCCGTGCTATGCAAAGGTCTAAAACCCATCTGAGTGTGATGTAGAAGATTGTAATCCTCGAGGAAGCCTGAAATTTGTTTAACATGTTTTTCGATAATTTTAGATTTTATTGGCAGAAGGGCAATTGGTCTATAATTGCTCAATGACCTTGGATCAAGCCTAGGCTTTTTTAATAAAGGTTTGATGACAGCATATTTCCAGTTTTGTGGAAGCTGACCAGAGGTGAGAGAATTATTGAGAATCCTAGTTAAAACAGGCACAATAACGTCCGTGCCGAGGATTAATATAGACGGCGGGGCAGAATCAAGGGGAGAGCCTGATTTTATGGTGTAGTGAATCCTAGTTTGTTTTAACGGGTTAACAGGAGTTGGCTTAGCCGTAGGCTTGTATACTCGTGCCCCCGTCACCCAGTGACTTTTAACCTACTTAGCTTGCTCTGGCTTAGTCCATTTAATTATTTATTTCCTTTAAAATGGCGGCCTTGTTTATAGTTAGGCCACTTGTTATGGGTTCTATTATCAGTGTCACTGCGCCAAGGCGTCAAGATCAAGCACGAAAGACAAACATACAGTAGGCATTCACACTTAGGGATTTTCCCTCTCTATACTTTCGAGGGATTGTTGATATTAATTGCCGTCCCAAGCATGCCTGTTATCTATTGTTATGAATAACACTTGTGTCAGGGGACCTTGTAGATCTGTATAAATACAACACACTTTTAGACAGATAATCAGAGGGATTCCGACCAGAGGGCATCGCCACCATCGCTGATACCGATGCTGCAGTCATCTTGACACTGACCCAGCCTTCGTGTCCCTGCGGAGTCTGAGATAGAGACCTCATTCCAAGGTAACGAGGGTTGGGGGCTCCTCTCATGGACACAGCTTTGGCAGATTAGGTTTAACGAACCCAGCTCTTCCTTTTTTAGGTAGGAGTTTAGACCTACTCTCCTTAGGGTATTAGGGCTTATTCCATCTTTTACATATACATATATTTCTTTCGTATATTGCATAATGGTGGGGGTCTTTATAACAATGACTCTCCTCTTTACAATACTGTTGCTTGGTATATTCATTATCCTAATCATTGCAGTTCATGCAACTTATCACAAATTGCAGTTATGTTGAATAAAAACTATTATAGCTTTACTGCATCTGTGTTATTGCCTTTGTTTGTACGAGACATAATAAATCTGTGAGAAAAGGGTAATTTCCGTTTAACCACGACAACCCTGAGATATTGTACTTTGAGTCCATGCGTAAGCGACTGCTACAAATCACCTTTTACTATTGTGTTTCTGGTGAGGTACTGCTAGTAAGCTGGTAAGGTTTGGACAACAGTTACAAATAGTTGTAGGTAGAGACTTAGTCACCTACAAACGAAAGTACTGTCATCCTGAGACCAGCAGTCTTGCTCAGAGCAAGAGTCCAAACTACGACATGGCGCCACCAACGATGGTGTTTAGGCACTAATTTACGGATACCCTGACTATCACTGTCTCACAGACAACAGGTACCCTCAGTGCCATTATACAGAGACGTCCGTGGTCTTTGGGAGAATCCTCCTCAGCCAAACAGGTAACACCCGCTTAGGCTGTAGGTTGTTCGAGCTCGAACTCACAAAAGGAAAGACTTCCCCTATTTTGGTGTTCCGTTTCTCTAAAGCAAATATGGCCAATGCCATAGACATTCCTGCAAATGCTAGAAATGCACTTACACAACATTTAATAGCGCATGGCCTTACAGAAGAGGGCGGGATGTTACTATGATTTTAGAAGCGAGTGAAGCCTACCAAACAGAAACATTTTACTGTTGGGTTGCCTTTCCTGAGGCTGACCAACGGTCGCACACATTTCACATATATGACATTGCGGACGTGCCCGTAAGATACGAAGCATACCAGTATCATGAAATATCGCTCACATATCAAGAACACCAGAACTGGTTTGAAGGCGCCCTACCACATGTACTAAGACGGGTGAGGCTAGGTCCTTTAAGTAATGAGGGACCTACATGGCCTATGTTTGCCACATATACACCTCACCCAGGCATCCAGAGTATGCCGATCGCAGATTTGCGAATATTATATAATGAATTAGTGGCATTTTATAGACGATTGGTTCAGTTTGTGATGCGAACATTGAATACTACCCCAGCGTGTCCAGCACCGCCAGTAGCTGGTGGATATCAATTAGCTATCGGGATTAATCCACAAACAGTGCATACTATTATGGGTAAAGTGCCCACGGAACAGGAAAAAATACCGTTCTGGATTGCCCAGAAAACAAATCAGCTGGAAGCTGTGTTCCCCCATACGGGGCCGCAGGACAAACATAGATTGCTCACTACGTGCTTGCCGTTTGGGATGGTTCCCTCGGTGGATGAATGTGCCACATGGGGTACAGTCTTCGCTGCCGTTTATACTTCCACACATGGTACCCCTACACTTGCCAATTTACCGGAAGTGTTGAAACAAATACAAAATGAACATGGGGCCGCACCGGCCCTGGATCTGGGGATGAAATTGATGCGTAACTTTGATGCTGTCTCTTCGATAATACTAAGTAATATTAAAGGGGAAGCGGTGGCACTGGCAATACGCCAGCATCTCCGGGAAACTCCAAATATGGAACAAGAGAGACAGCTGCCGAGAATAATATCCAATACCTATACTAGTATGGGATGGTTTGGGAGCCAAACCTAAAAAATTAAACATACCAAATACCACCCATAAGGAAGGTACGAAGCAGGCACAAGAGGGCTCTAAGAAGCTCTGGGAAAAACAAAAAGATTTCAAGGATAGGAGAAACAAAAGAGCTGATTCTCCTCATCCGGAGTACTCTGAAAGGAGGTATAATCTCAGAAATAGGGATAACATTAGAACTCCAGAAAGATATACTGATTCACGTCCTTCTCGTTCCTTTCAGGATGCACCGGATAGACGTAGCGAGAGAGGGGGCCGTCAAGATCGACGTCCGGAATACGTGAAAGAAAAGAAAGACTCGCCACAGTCTACTGTTAAAAAAGAAGAAGACTCCTCAACAAAAGCCACAATTTAAAAAAAAGAAAGTGGCTGCACTGACCATTAAAAATGCTGGTAGTATTGAGAAGACTGTTGAGGAACAAGAGGTGGGCAGTGAATCTGTTGGACAGCGCGGCAGAGGTCCCGATATGTCGCCAGAGTCTGAAAGATCATCTGGATGCGACAGCAACTAGCGATTACATCGCAGTTGAAACGGCGGATGGCCGCGTACTCCCACCCGATCGGGTTTTTGATTTAACAATTCAGATAGAGGGAGACGTAGAACGTATTATTAGTGTAATATTTTGGGATGAACTTACTAGTGATATCCTGTTGGCCGAGAGGGATTGGCCACTTGAACATGTCCGCAAGCTCCCACATGGGGAAGATGTCATTTTGCCTTCTTTCTCCGATCTTGTTCCGGAGGCAGACAAACAAGCCTATGCTGCTGAATGGGCTTTAGCGCAGGCACCTGCATTATACCATAATCATGTAGGATGGGACAAGGACTCTCCTTGTCATGTAATTCCCGTTCGGTCTACACCGCACCCGCAGCCACAATACCCTGTTAAACATGAAGCAAAAGCTCCAGTGACGGAGATACTGTCACAACTTGAGTACCAGGGAGTAATTGAGCCCTGTACATCGGCAATGAATAATCCGCTATTTCCCGTTGAGAAACATGATCATTCATATAGAATAGTGGTTGGTTATAGGCACTTGAATAGTCATGCACGCACGTATGCTATACAAAATTCACACAGCACAGCGCTAATTAATAATATAGTGCGTAAAAAATACAAAACTACATTGGATATATCTAATGTTTTTTTCTGCCAGAATTTAGCACATGAAAGTAGAGACCTAAGTGCATTTTCCTTTGGTTCTCAGAAACGCTTTTGTCGTTTACCCCAAGGTTATAAGAACAGCCCAGGACTGTTTTCGTCCCGTGTCACATCAATCTTGCACGAGCTTGATTCCGAGGCATTATAATATGTGGATGATATCTATCTCACTGATGACACCCTTGACATTCATCTTGCAAGGGTCGATCGGATAATTCTGGGATTTGCTGCCTACGGATATAAATTTAATTTTATGAAAAGCAAGATTTCCTTTCTTAGTGTATTGTTCCTGGGATACGTGCTATCAAACGAGGGGAAGAGCCTGGCCCGCACTTCCTGGAGAAGTGTGCTCAGCTACAGTCTCCGAACACGCTTAAGAAATTGCAGTCATTACTGGGTTTCTTTAATTTTGGCAGAACATATATTCCAGATTATGCTGAACGCGTAAAACCATTATATGACTTAATTAAGCCCAATTATTCTAGCAGGCGATGGACAATTGAACACACACACATCCTAAGGGAAATACAACGAGACATGCTGGAAGCTAGACACTTGTACACACGGGACAATAAAACAAATTTGGTCATCAGAATAATAGTTGGTGCCCTAGGATTTACCTATGTCACCTTTAATGAGGGTGACACGGTGCCAATTGCATACAAATCATATTTGTACTCCAATGCAGAGAAACGTTTTGCTCCTACTGAAACAATTCTGACGGCAGTTCAGATTGCCGTCCTAAAGGAGAGACCGCTTGCCCAGGGGAAACGCATTATTGTTGTCTCCCCGGTTCCGGCCTTAGAGGCTGTCACTAAAGCGAGCATTCCTAACGCTAAGGCATTGCATCCACGCTGGATTCAGTGGGCAACGTCTCTGACTGCCACTGATGTTGAATATGTGTTTGACCCAAGACTTCAGACACAGGAGTTTCTCCAGTATGAACAGGAGTACCCCGCTCCCTTACACATATTGCCAAAAGACAGTTATTGTATTGTATTGTATTGTAATCGTATTTATATAG
The DNA here is from genome assembly GCF_031143425.1 of Pleurodeles waltl. NCBI lineage: Eukaryota > Metazoa > Chordata > Amphibia > Caudata > Salamandridae > Pleurodeles > Pleurodeles waltl. The sequence continues at coordinate 1,418,547,052 of NC_090445.1, forward strand.
CGCTTACTACCCCTGACGAGGCGTTGAAGCGCTTTTCGATGAGTAGCACGCTACTCCGGTACCCAACAAGAATTAGTGATGGATTAGTATAATTTAATAATGAGTACAGTTTTAGTATTATTATGAGTTAATTTGAGTTGCGGATATGAGAGTTTGTTAGTTAGATTGACTGTAGTAATGGAGGGGTGGAGGAGGAATCATTTATACTGACGGATCGGCACAACCGGCTGTGGGTACTAAACATTAATACTCTGCAGCTTGCGCAGCCGTGTGCGGGGTAATGGAAGACGGAGTTTTCCATCCTCATAATACCTACACACATACCTTAGGGGACTGCACAGCCCAGTTGGCCGAGATTAAGGCTCTTCTTCTAGCGCTCGAAAATACAGAGCCAGGAACACAGACTTTGATTGTCTGTGATTCGTATTACTGCGTCCAGTCATACAATGAATACCTCACTCATTGGAAACTGAACGAGTTTAGAGACTGTAAAGGGAACACCATTAAACACAAAATGTTGTGGGGAAGGGTGGCTGATCTTAAAGATAAGCTGCCATGTGTCCATGTAGTACATACATTAGGGCACCAACGTGTAGGAATACATGTTGCCGGTAATACATTGGCTGACGAAGCAGCCAAAGCATCAGTAGCTACGGCTTCTGTGGCTGCAGTGACTCGTTCTAGGACGAGGTTGGATAATGAAATACTGATTGCTGTTAAAGCCTCGGCTGCAGGCAAGTCCCTTCCGAAAGGATACCCTTCGAACTATACCTATCATATCAGTGCACAGAATGTTGCTTTTGCAACAATTCCTGATGTTGGTGATCGAGTGATCCCAAATGAAGACCAAAGATTGGAACTGATTACAGCTGCACATGAGGGTGTCGCTTCTGCACATGCTGGTATACAGGCCACTATCACCATTCTACAACAACGGTACTGGTGGCCTGGTCTATGCAGACGGACTAAACAGTATGTCCTTTGCTGTGACATTTGTCAGCAGATTAAGGGCTCGAATATCAGACGTCCTCCGCAGACATCTCTCTTAGTGTCAGACAAGCCACTCCATTGTGTGTACCTGGACCATTGTGGTCCTTTGCAACCTGATGGTGCATACAAATACATTTTAGTGGCTGTAGAATCCTGTTCTAGATTCCTGTGGGTATGGCCACAGCGGTCGGCTGACGCCCGGACTGTTATAAAAGATTTGCTGATCTTTATCGGTACATATGCGGTTGCAGCATTCCATTCGGACCAGGGCCCTGCATTTGCCTCTAAGGTTTTCAGGGACACCATGAGGACGATGGGTGTTGAACTCCATTACTCCTCACCATACCATCCCGAGGGAAATTCGGTCGTGGAGAGGCGGAATCGTGATCTAAAGCAGTCCTTAACAGCTCGAGTATTAGGTTCAGGCGCAGTTGGTTACATCACCTATATGGGGTCCAGAGAGCACTGAATAATCTGCCAAGACGGTCCTTGAGGGGAAAGTCTCCATATGAGGTTCTCTTTGGGACAACTATGTATGTTCCCGATCTTGATGCCGCTGGTATGGTGGCAGCAGAAACACCATTTGACATAAAAGAACGTCTCGCTGTTTTACAGGAGCTTCAACAATTCCGTGATGATAAATCATCTGCAAGCGCTGCCACCTTGGGAATAAGGGATTTGGCAAAAAACTTCGACTGGCTGGATTCCTAATGTTGGGGATCTGGTTCGTGAGAAGATCGCTGTGAAAAAAGAGTTTGGTCCAGCATACAGAGCACCTGTACCGGTCTTGGGGATAAAAGGCACCAGGACTGTCATCCTTCCGCCATTGTCTGGTTCCAAATCAAACAGATTCATCTCCATTGATGACATCAAATTACACCATGTGGCCGATTCTTCACAGTAGACCAGGAGGTCCCTTGGGTGGTTCCCGATCCCCTTTCACTACCCAACAGGACATCCATCTACATAGTAGGATGAATATCACTACTACTGACTTTGCAACTATGTCGACTGCTGTTCCAGACACTTCCTCGACCATGGGGAGGGCGGAAAATGAACTTTTGTTGGTTCCTGTAACAACTTCGGAGAACACACCGCTACAGGATTTGGCTGTATTTTACACAAACACTTCCACGACTGGTAACGTCATCTATCATGAACCTCCACGAACAGTGGATGGGAATTCGATGAGTCCTGTGTTTGCGGAGACTTCCTCTGGCTATTTTGCGGACATTGATGATTTTTCTTCAGATTCATCCTCAACTGAGACTGACAAACTTTCCAGAGGTGGCAAGTTCTATCAATGGCTTAAAAATAACTATTTGATATATCCATGGAACTATCTCTGGTTCTGTTTGACATTTATTGCATTGTTTTTATGGATTGGTTTTGTGACTGTTTTCTTTTTACTAATTAATGGTCACTATATTGCTGATCGCTCCTCAGTGGAGCCTGTTGATGTAATTTTAACACATCATTCATCACATAAGGTTCGACGTGATTTGTCCCCTGTCAATATTACGGCTATTCCAATTTCTGATGGGATTGTTTGGGACAAAGTTCTGTTCGATATATACGGGCCTACAGAGATAATTCAAATACTATACGTGTTCAAAATTTCTATGTCTGATTTTATTACACCTAATGTTGTCTCTGATGATTGGGATGTCCAAACAGTGGATTCCATGCTAACTGAAATGAAGGACTACTCCGCTTTTGGAAGTGATGATGTATATGATTTTACAATGAATTATGGTGAAATGTTCTGCTTTAATAATTGGGGACATCACTACCTGCACCGTGCAACTAGATATAGGCCTCTTTTTAACTACACACAATGGGAACATTGTTCAACACCACGGGTGGGGAGTCCAAAGTACTACATTGACAAATTCACATACTTTTCTGAGCATGATACAACGAAAGCTGAATCTTATTATTTTAAAATACCCACGACACACATTGGAAAATTGTTGCTAACAGATACAAAACTGATTTATTCAGATCCGTTTGTTTCCCGACTTTCGATTGAGGGTTATGAATATTGGAAGAACACTATCGATTTGAAGAGTGTATGGGGAACGCAAGATTGGCAGATACAGGGTAGGGAGGCTTTGTTTCGAGCTTGCTTAATTCCTGTGCAAATGATTTTTTTAAATGACACTATTGAGCAGACATCATGTCTGGGATTAGCTAAAATAAAGGATCTAAACACACCCAGTATCCCTACACCGACAAAATTTAAAGATTGGCAACACTTTCTAAATGTTTCTGAGGAAAGGCTAGATGCATTGGTTAAGGCTGGTGACTATAATTCTTCACATTCCAGTCCCGGGGGATGGTTGGTATGGCCCACCGATACTGATGAATGTCAAAGGTGTTTTTTGAACTCTTCAGGGGGTTTTTCCATTCATAGACCAGACCCTCGCTTTTTGTCAGGTCAGCATGCTGGTATAATTACAACATACAGTGTGGGCAAGTTGTGCCAACAATGGGTACAAACGAACACCTTAACAGCGGTGAAACAACACCTGAATACTCTTCTCTTTCTGACAGTATAGACCTACAAGATTTCCTATTAGGTCCTAGAAAACAACGCTCAAAACGGTTTTTATATGCCATGTATAATGAAATTTGGAAACTTTCTCAAATTGAGGCTGCTGCACGTTTACGGCAACTTGATAAAGAGAATTTGGAAAACACATTGGCTGTTGTCGACAATGGCATGAACACGCTATCCAACAGGATTTATTCCCTGTCGAATATAGTGTCATCTGCTATTGATATCACTCAGACTGATTTGTCTCGGTTATATCATGGGCAAACACAGCTGCGTTCCATCATGCAGCTGAGTTGGGCATTGCAGATGCTGAAAAGTGGCCACATTCCATGGAAATACCTTAATGGAAGTGAACTATTCGCTGCTTTTAATTTCTCCAGGGAACAAGTGACAATGGCTAAAAGAGAGGCTCGTTTCACCTTGTTCCAAGTAGAAAAATTAGATAAGTTGCCCTTCACGGTAGCAGAGAGTCCTTCAACTATCTGTCTCTTACACGGCATTATTAATTTACCGTTTTCATCGTTTCGTTTCTCAAGCTGCCTGAAACATTTTGCAGTGGGACGATATGAACGGCTAGGAGGTAGCTTTATTAAGGAAGAGTGGGAGTTGCCCTTTGAGTATCGATGTCTGAACGGCGAACAAGAGGTCTTTCTTAGCGGAAGTGAATGTGAGACTACTGTTCGTCATTCCATGATATGCAAACAGGTGTCTCTTCACGGTCTTTGCAATGCGGGGGTCGCGAATTTGGCCTGTTTTCTGAAGGGTACTCCCGTCCCCTTGATTCGTTCAGTGTTTCATGTTCTTTCTAATGGGAGTTATGTTCTTCTGAGCGATGACAGCTGTTGCGGCTTGCGACCTGGAATTGCCTACGCAATCTCAGTCACGAAGGTCGTTACGTGTTGTGGCCATGTTTTGTTTCCCCCCACACGAGAGATACAAGTATCTGAAATGTGACCCCACATTGATACTATTAATGTGAACTATGACAAGTTGAGTAGACTGAAGGCCCTATTGTTTCAAAAACAGGTCGCCTTGACATCCGCAAAAGAGACGTATGCTCTCCAGGTTGCGAGATCATCAGCCGAGATACAATCCCTTTTAAATACCGATTTCCCCAAACACTTTGGAGAGTTGGTGTCCAGAATATTCAATGCTTCAAGCACAACTGGGATTGTTCATTTCTTTAAGGCTGACGGGTCTGGTTTCGTGTCCATCTTCCAGACTGTCTTCGGAGTCATCCCATCAGCCATCCATTCTCTCTTTTCCAGTGTGTTTGGTGGCTTTCCAATTATTTTGGCTTTAATTGGCGGACTACTACTGCTATTTTTTCTGATTCGCGGTGGTTGTTTTTTTCCAGTGACACAGATCCATGGAGCCGCTCCCGTCAACGCCGCTGTGCCGTGAACGCATGGTTCGGATCTTCGGTACACCTTTGCTGGTGGAACTGGAATTTGACTGGTCATTGTCATTCCGGCCTCTACTGTGGTGCGTACAACCGGTGTTCCGCTGCATATGGTGTCTCTTTGAACATCTGCCTATGGTCTGTCTTGCTGTTGCACCGACATCTCCTGTGGACCACGAACTGCTGATGTCCCCGATGAGGGTTCATACACGGTCATGCCCCTTGAGACTGAGGTTGCTCCGCGAGGCCACCTATGAGCCTTCTGTTATACGATCTAACATGGATGAGGACACTGCAGCGAGTGTCGATACACTGATGACTATGGCTCACTTCTGCTCTGTGGACCCGTTTGTCCGTCCAGCTCTCGATTTCACTTCAGACGATGTTGACTCATTTTTGAGAACCTTGAATGGTGACTTCGATGACATTCTTCAAGATCCTGCATATAGCACATAATTTGATGAATTCGCTTGCCAGTTCCCGATTCTAATAAAGTAGCAATTATACTAAAAGTTTGCTATACTTGTCATCGTTGATATTAAAGTCTCTGAAATGTTTTTTAAATGAATTTTATAACACAGCATTTATTTTATCATTAAGTTTTTTGACTTTTTAGTTCGGTAGCAGCTTTTTAGCGATTAGGTTTCTTTACCTTCATCATACCTGTTACGGCAATGGGGAGGGTGTAGTGAATCCTAGTTTGTTTTAACGGGTTAACAGGAGTTAGCTTAGCCGTAGGCTTGTATACTCGTGCCCCCGTCACCCAGTGACTTTTAACCTACTTAGCTTGCTCTGGCTTAGTCCATTTAATTATTTATTTCCTTAAAAAATGGCGGCCTTGTTTATAGTTAGGCCACTTGTTATGGGTTCTATTATCAGTGTCACTGCGCCAAGGAGTCAAGATCAAGCACGAAAGACAAACATACAGTAGGCATTCACACTTAGGGATTTTCCCTCTCTATACTTTCGAGGGATTGTTGATATTAATTGCCGTCCCAAGCATGCCTGTTATCTATTGTTATGAATAACACTTATGTCAGGGGACCTTGTAGATCTGTATAAATACAACACACTTTTAGACAGATAATCAGAGGGATTCCGACCAGAGGGCATCGCCACCATCGCTGATACCGATGCTGCAGTCATCTTGACACTGACCCAGCCTTCGTGTCCCTGCGGAGTCTGAGATAGAGACCTCATTCCAAGGTAACGAGGGTTGGGGGCTCCTCTCATGGACACGGCTTTGGCAGATTAGGTTTAACGAACCCAGCTCTTCCTTTTTTAGGTAGGAGTTTAGACCTACTCTCCTTAGGGTATTAGGGCTTATTCCATCTTTTACATATACATATATTTCTTTCATATATTGCATAATGGTGGGGGTCTTTATAACAATGACTCTCCTCTTTATAATACTGTTGCTTGGTATATTCATTATCCTAATCATTGCAGTTCATGCAACTTATCACAAATTGCAGTTATGTTGAATAAAAACTATTATAACTTTACTGCATCTGTGTTATTGCCTTTGTTTGTATGAGACATAATAAATCTGTGAGAAAAGGGTAATTTCCGTTTAACCACGACAACCCTGAGATATTGTACTTTGAATCCATGCGTAAGCGACTGCTACAAATTCCCTTTTACTATTGTGTTTCTGGTGAGGTACTGCTAGTAAGCCGGTAAGGTTTAGACAACAGTTACAAATAGTTGTAGGTAGAGACTTAGCCACCTACAAACGAAAGTACTGTCATCCTGAGACCAGCAGTCTTGCTCAGAGCAAGAGTCCAAACTACGACAATAGTGCGTAGGAGATCGAGAACTAGGTTCTCGGTCAGAGGCTTAAACGCTATGAAGGTGACCTTCGAAGGGTCTTGAAATGCTGTAGTGGCTTCTTGTGCGGAGAGGTGGGAGAAGCCGTGTTGAATATCAAGAACTTTTTCATGAAAGAAAGCTGTCAAATTGTTAATATGCTCCGAAGATGCTTGAATTGGGCTGCAAGGAGAAGGGTCTTGAGATAATTCCTTAAAAATTGTAAAGATTTCTTTAGGAGGATTGAAGGATTGTTCTATTGTGGCAGCATAGAACAGTACTTGCGCGGTTTTAATTTCTGCTTGATAGTCTCTAATTGCTGCCCTATATTCACGTTTAGAGTCCTCATCATAGGTTTTTCTCCATTTCCTTTCTAACTGTTTACATATCTTTTTATTTTGCTGTATCTTAAGAGAAAACCAAGAGGACTTCTTGGTACGTGCAATGTTATGGATGGTCTTAGCCGGAAGAACATTGTCCAGGGAGTTAGAAATCCATTCATTAAATGTTGATGCGAAGCAAGTCTCATTAGTAGCGGAGAATGGACAATGACGTTCTAAACTAGCTATCCAGTTTTTGTGACTTAACTTAGACCAGGGGCGATGGGTGGTAGTGCTAGATGAGGACTGTGGGGGTGCAGGGGTAGGAGCGAGTGAAAGAGAAATTAGATGGTGATCAGTCCAAACTAGAGGGAGTAGAGGCAAAACTGAAAGGTTTGACAACTTAATAAACACCAAGTCAATGGTGTTTCCTTTAATATGAGTGGGGCCTTGGAACAACTGTGGCAGATCTAAAGCTGCTAGATCCGTCAACAGAGTATTTGCCAGATTGTTATATTCATCATCAACGTGAATATTAAAAACACCCAAAATGTTAAAGTTAGAGTTCCTACAGGCAAAGTCTGATATTAGTTCTGGTAAAGTCTGAAGAAATTTCCTCTCCTCTAGGAAGACCCTAGAGGAGGACATCCGGAAATACGAGAGAGACCTTAGAGACATTGAACAAAGGAGACCAGGTGCCCCGGAATTATCCCCCCTCCGTACGGAAACAAGAGAAAGGGTTGCCGTAGCCGGAGAGAAATTGAGATGCTTTGATTATAAAAACTACATGACCAGACATGACCAGACAGCATGCGGAAGGGGACAGAGCGGGGTTGTTACTGGCCTGGCCTGAGGCTCCCCTGCAGCTTCAGTCTTTGGTAATGGAGATTGAAGACCCTGAGGGAAGAAGGCTTTTCAAGCAGGGGGATATTAATGACAGGTTCACTAGCTACTACTCCCAGTGATATGCCCCAACGTCGGAGGCTCTGCATCCGGCACAACTGCAGGACTTGGACGATCTCCTGCTCCCATGACTGGGGGAGGCGGTTCAGCAGACCTTGTCAGAACCAGGGTCCCATGCGGACATCACCATGGCTGTGGGAGCGATGGCTAGGGGAAAGGTCCCAGGTGGATGGACTCCCTCTGGAGTTATATGGTGCATACCTGGACCTGCTGACCCCGCAACTCTGCGCACTCTACTCAGAGGTGTGGGAAATAGCACTGCCTTAGTCCAAGAACAAAGCCATAGTGATACCACTCTTAAAACCAGGCAGACCCGCACCGGATGTGTGCTCTTACCGTCCTCTGTCCATGCTAAATATGGACTACAAAATACTCAGCCGGATTCTAGCTACCAGGCTTTTACCTCACCTGTTGACACTGATTCACTTAGACCAAAATGGGTTTATCCCTCAGCGTAGCACGGCCATGAAAATTAGACGACTGGTCTTGATCCTACAATCTAGCTCCCCAAACTTGCAAAACGCAGCAATTATAGCGGTGGACATTGAGGAAGCCTTCGATAGTCTCTGGTGGGATTTTTTAGACCAGGTAATGTTGCGAATGGGCTTGGGGCAGGGCTTTCTCCGGTGGACAAAACTGCTCTATACAAAACCTAGGGCGCACGTACGCACGGGTCGAACAATGTCAGAGCCATATCTAGTCAGCAGGGGCACTAGAGAGGGATGCCCTCTGTCGCCTCCGCTATTTGCAATAGCAATGGAGCCGCTCGCACAAGCTGCGAGATCAGGCAACTACTACAAAGGTCTCTATATCGAGGGTCAACATCACCACATCGTGCTTTACGCAGATGATATGCTTCTCTTTCTGGATGGCGCGGAAACGGAACTGCCGGGAGTAATGGCTCTGCTAGAAAGGTTTGGAGATTTATTGGGACTGCGCATTAACTGGTGGAAATCTCATACCTTCCCATTGAGGGAGGGAGCACCAAAGGTGGGAAACACGTGAGGGCTCTACTGGACCCATTCCTCCTTTCGCTACCTGGGTGTACACATCTATCACAAGCCTGAAGATCTATTGGAGGGAAACGTGCACCGGGTGGGTCAGAGAATGCGATCAGATATCCAGTTTTGGAAAACACTTCCACTATCGGTGGCAGGGATAATAGCACTAGTAAAATTGGTAGCATTACCCAGACTGATGTACTATTTCTCAACCCTGCCGCCAAATTGTTCCTCACTCATTATTCCGGGATATTAACTCCACTATGACTGCTTTCATCTGGGGAGCGGGAAGGCATAAACTAGCAATAAGTACGCTCCAAAGACCCGCAGCAGAAGGAGGACTGGCCGCACCGAATGTGGAAATCTACTATCTGGCCTGCCAGCTGCAATGGTTAGCGAGAGCAATACATGCCGAAAGAGAGGGGACAGGCGTGAGACACTACACAGGGCACCCAATTGCAGCCCTCCTAGAAATATTAATGAATCCCAGAGGGCGACATGCACTACATCCGCCTGCAGTACACATCCTAGGTACCTGCTGGAAGCATAGCTTACAGCGCACTCGACCTAAACTACCATGCGCACCGGAAAAGCTGATAGGCGGCCTGACCCGATGGGTATTTCGAGACTAGCCACACATAACATTACATTATTGGGAGACCTGTTCAGCAACAGAGAATTAATGACCTTTAATGATCTGAGGGAGCACTTCGATGTCCCCCAGGGGTTGTTTCTATTATATAGCTCATTAACAAACCTCATACAACGGCACTGGAATTGGGATTGAACGAACTGCCCACACATGCTGGATGTCAGGCTATCTGTACACTGGTGTCCGCCCTCTATAGGGCATTACAAAAAGATACACTCCTCCCACCAGACCAACTACAAATAACATGGCAGACGGACAGAGGGACCCCTATACATGAGCATGAGCAGCGATGGGCTAGAATCACAGCGCATACACACACACTGCCTAGGAACGCCCGTTTCAAATGAATTAATCTGTCTGTCTTCCACAGAGCATACCTTACCCCCTATAAAATAGCGAACATGTTTACAGCTGGACTCGGTGAATGTCCCCGAGCAGACCTCGCCCACATGCTGTGGAGCTGCACAGGGCTTGGGCTCTACTGGGAAGGGGTGTTTAAGAGTATAACTGCAGTCACAGATAGAAGACTCCCGTTGTCTCCTTTGGTGGCATTACTGTGGGACTTTCCTCAACCAAACGCCATGAAATCCACTAACAAGTATATAGATTTGGCATTGATACTAGCTAAAAGGGAGATCACGCTACACTGGAAAGACGCAGGGGGCCCACATCTACAAAAAAAGGCAGGATGCATTAATAAAATTGGCTGACGCAGAGGGGAGAGTGTTACACCAGGTGGCTGCAAGGAGTTGCAGGCCTGTAGAAATGGCACAACAATGGGACTCCCTGCTTGATTGCCTCAAGAATTTGAACGAAACCGTATTAGACCAATCTCAATCAGTTGATGGAACAGACAGTGACAAAGACTGCAACCAATAAACCAGTACTAGACCCGAACTTTGTTCGGATTTGCTGACAGGATAGACAGTCCTAGAAACAGAGCGACCATCTACTGATTGGGAGGGGACTAAGGGAGGGGAAGATCAGACAGATTGTTGCTCATGCCGGTACTTGTTACCTATAAAACTAATACAAATATATTTTAAAAAAATGCTTTGGGACAGCACAAAGGTAGAGAGATGGGAAATTCATGGCCTTCACGCTTCACTGGAACAAATGAGTGATGGATATGAGGTGGACACTAATTGGGAAAAATGTATTAAAATGTTTGTAGTGCGAACGTCCCTCAGACAGAAATTGATGCCTCCAAATGTAGCCTTACTGATTTGCAATACAGAATTTACAAATCGGAGAGTAAAACAGTGAAATTGGTTTATTGGCTTGAAAATCAGGGGGTTGAACTCTGGGTAGTAGCTGAGTTGGTGGACCCAGACTTTGGGAACAGAAGGTACACAGGGAAAACATTTGCTAAATACTATGAATCATTATAAAAAGCTATCCCTGTTCCGACTGTAGAAGTCGCAAACCTGATAATAAAATACCTGCCCACAGTCTCACTCTGAGAAGTCTTCCTACACCAAGTCTAGGTTATGGGTGTGTGTGTAAAGCTGCTTTATTCCAGGATCTGAGCTCTGGTCCAAGTAAATGGGGTGTTGTCTCATCCCTTTCCCATTGAAAGAGGCACCTGAAACGGCTTATGCCCCCTCTGCCTTAGCCAGTTTTTACCTTAACCATGGAGACTTTGGCAAAGTGGATTAGGGTGGATGCGCAGGTATGGGGCATAGATTGAGGAGTGTTGTTGGAGGACCAGATCACTATAATCGCTATCGCTATCTATATATATATATATATATATATATATATATATATATATATATATATATATGAGCAACATGCTCTTGTATGTGCAAAAACCACACATATCCATCCTGAGACTTGTGCACATCTTTGAAATAATCAGTGATGCTTCAGATTTCAGGATGAATTGGCCTAAATCAAGGATTGTTCCCCTGACAGAAATTGCCTTCTTTCAGGAGTTAATCTACATACTATGTAGGGACCTTTTAAATATTTAGGGATCCGCATTTCTCTAACCCCCGAAAGATAATTTTGGAATTTGAATATCCTACCACTTCTGACCAAATTTAAGGGGCAAATTGAGACCTGGGATGAATTTCTGCTTTCTTTTATTGATAGACGGGCCCTCTATAAATTGATATCACTCCCTCAAATCCTTCACATGCTGCAAATTACCTCTTTACACTACTGTTATGGTTTGCACTAGATATCTTGGCTGGAATGCGGTGACAATCACTTTGAGTGAACCGTCAAGCTTCTGGGGGAGATTTAAATGTGGTCAGTTATGATCGGTTCACTGCCTGAGGAGATTGGATAGACATGCTATGAACCTAATAAAGGTTTATGAAGAACCTTTTAAGTGATAAGCGTATTCTAGGAGAAACTGTTGCCAACCTCCTAGATGAATCGGAACCCACGCGACCCATATCAAGTGTCTTTTGAAGTGATATTGTGGACACCCAGGCGAGAGGGGAGCGGCCAAGAGAGTGTGGAACCAATCTGTATGTTTTTGCTGACCCGAGGTGTGGGTAGAACTTCAGCGCATTTTGTGACCGGTGATGGCAGTGCACCGATCCGAGGTGTGAGCGGAACCTTGGTGCATGTGCGATCGGTTGAAGGCACTGAGTCGGGAGAGAGGTGTGCTCTCGTTGCTGTCTGTGAGCAAAATGACATCGTGAGCACGTGATGTTCTGTCCAGCGTGATTGGCGTCATGAGCACGTGACGTTCGGTCAAGCGTGATTGGACAAAGCTGAGGAACGTAAGTAGTGGAGAGCAAGCAGTTTTGTTGCAACGATGTTTCTTCTTATGTACAAGGGAAAACTTGATTGTTAATCCCTACGTGCATTTTTTATTAATCCTTCTCAGGCGGGTCACTTTGCAACAAGCGGTGATCCGCACACCATTGATACTTAATTATTTATTGACACGTGGACCACTCGGCAACAAGCGGTGATCTGCACACCTTTGAGATTAATTATTTGCTGAAAATAAATGAGGCAGAACTTTATTTTTTCATATATGTATATAAAATATGTTTATATCCATGATATTTGCTGGTCTTTGTTTTAGTGATCAGCACACTCTAGTCCTTTTAAACAACTGAAAAGTAGGTAGTTAGCCCAAACTACTTCTAGAGTTACTAACAATTCAAATATTCAGACATTATGGCAGGTGCTAATTTGTCTGAACCGCCTCATTTCCTTTTAGATAAGGGTGATCCTATTTTGCCATGGTAAAGATGAAGCAGATATTGATACATAATTACTTGCGATTGGGGTAGAATTTTTTTTTTTTACAGTTTGCAAACAAGCTGTATTACATAATTTAGGAATGGAAGGGAGATGTGTATGAGCGTTTGGAGGAAATCATCATTGGTCATGGGGAGGGTGAACCAGACAATGTTTTTGACATGTCTGTAATGATGTTGGAGAACCATTTTGGTACACAGATTAATGTTGTTCTGGACAGTTACACATTTTTCACAAGAGTACAAGGGAAACGGGAGAAAATTAGCACGTATGTTGCACTCTTGAAAATGTAAAACTTGTAGATGTGAATTTAAACAACTGATTCTCTTGTCAGAGACCATATTGTCAAGTGCTTGAACAATGTAAAAGTTCAAGAAAATTTATTAGAAAATAAAAAAATCCCACTTTGAAAGAGACTATAGCTGAAGGTATGGAGGATACTAGTAAGTGGGTTTTTTATGTGCGTAATGGAAAAGAAAATGGCAGCACTCTTGTGGATGAGTCTGTGAATGAAGTAAGAGGAGTTGGTAGAAATGCAGACACTGAAGTAGACAAACATGAGAGAACGAAGAACAAGAAGGTAGAAAAAAGCTTGAGAAGAAAGTTTCTCAAAAGTATACTCTAAAATCAACAAAAGGTGGAGTTGTGAGATGTTTAGATGTGGGAGTGAAGGACATCTTTCGAATAGTCCTGCATGTTTCGCAAGGTTGGCAGTTTGCAAGAGATGTGGTAGGAAAGGCCACTATGCCATGGTATGTAGATGGAATAAGCAACAGGCGGTGAGTTGTATTGAAGGAGAAGACCAATTTGAAGAACATTTTATTTTCAGTATAAAGGAAGATGGATGTGTGGACGCAGTCCAATAGAAATGCCGGAATGTGAAATTGTGGTAGGAGTAAAAAGTGTTGTTGTACTTGCTGATTCAGGATCACTATACACAAATCTTGGTGACAAGAATTGGAACTCAATATTTGGGAATGGAGAAATGGAATTACTACCACAAGATATAAATTCTGTTGGGTAGGGAGGCAAGAAAATAGATGTTTGGGTTATTCGGTGATGAGAATTCAATTTGATGAACGTGAAACAATTGGGAGAGTGTATGTATCGAAAAGGGGTGATAACCTTTTAGGTTGGAGACATCAAAGGGACATGGGGATAATATTAAATCCAAATTCCAAACAGAAAGTGTTAATAATGGGGAATGAAGGATTCTCAGATGAGATCGTTTCTGGGTTTCCTTAAGCATTTGGAGATGATTTAGGGTTACTAAAGATTTTTGAACATTGTATTGTTCTCAAGAACGGTGCAATACCATGTGTGTCTAAAATAAGGAAAGTTCCTTATATGATGTTACCACCACTCAAACAAGAATTAAAAAATTAAAGGAAAGAGGAGTAATTGAAGAAATTGAGTGCTCAGAGTGGTTGGCCCACATAGTTCTAGCACCAAAGGATGGGGTAAAGAGATTTGTATGTGTGTTGACTTGAGAGGATTAAATAAACACATCTGGGTTGATTGTCAACCATTTCTGAATATTTCTGAAACTCTGGTTTTATTCAAAGTTGCTAAGTTATTCAGTGTGATGGATTTGTCCTCTGCTTACCACCAGGTTATGCCCCATCCTGATTCTAGGCCATTAGCATAATTTGAAACCCCTTTGGGAGCATTTAGATTAATCCAGATGCCTTTTGGACTGGCTTCTGCAGTGGCATGCTTTCCGAGGGTCATGAAGAAAGTGTTAGAAGGGTTGGACAAAGTTTTGTTTTTCCAGAATGATATTTTGGCATATGGAAGAAACCAATGTGAACACAATGAAATATTGTGGAAAGTTTTAAAGCGCTTACAGAATGCAGGCTTGGTGATTAAAAAAGAAAAGTGTAAGTTCAGAGTATCCACTGTAACTTATCTGGGGCAAACCATCTCAAGTGAAGGTATGAGTCCAAAACTGATTTGGCAAACAGTATTGTAGAAGCTCCCAAACCAGAAAACAAAGACCACGTATGATCATTTCTTGATTTGGCAGAATTTTGTTCAAAACGTATCCAAAATGTTGCTAGTGTTTCTCACCCATTGAGGTTGCTGCTAAAGGAGGATGTCCAGTTCAACTGGACTGAAGAATGTGATAAGTCTTTCAACAGTGTTAAATGCAGCTTTGGAAGATTATCAACTTTGGGACATTTTGATGCTTACAAGAAGGCAATTTTACTGACTGATTCTAGTCTGAAGGGTTTGGTTGCAGTTATAGCCCAAATGGTAAATGGAGAAAGTAAGGGGATAGCTTTTGCTTCTCACTTGTTAAGAGGTGTTGAGGAACGTTATTCAGTTACTGAATGAGAGGCCTTAGGTGTATATTTGGGAATTATACACTTTAAGTTTTTTTTTATTTAACTGGGAAATACAATTTGTTGTCCGTTCGGATCATCGACCACTTACTCGTATTTTCTTATGTAAGGAGATGGAGAAGGTATCTCCTAGGATCAGGAGGTGGTCAGATAGATTGACCAGTTATAATTTTACAGTTGAGTGAGTTAAGTATACACCTGGAGCAGGGACTGCAATGGCAGATTGTCTCTCTAGACTGCCAATCAACCACAGTGTAGATGTTTGTGAAGTAGTAGCTGTAAATTGGGTATGTGAATCAGTCCTGGAGGAAAGTGAGTGGGATACTGCTAATTCAAACGACTTCGAATTATCTACATTAAAGGAACTCATTGTAAATGGTTGGCCAAACAAGAAAGAAATACCAACTAATGTGGAAGGATTTCTTTGTGTAAAAGACAAACGTAGCATTAGTGATGGGAAAGTTTTAAGGGGAGAACTGGGGGTACGTCCTGATGTTTTGAGACAGAAGTTAATCCACTTGGTTCCTGAAGGCCATTTTGGGAGCAATTTCACCAAGGTTTTTTTGCATGAATGGTACAGGTGGCCAAGAATGGATCAAGAGGTTGAAGTTGTGGTAAAGGATTGCTGGCATTGTGCAAATAATGACAAAACAAAGAAAATTCACACAGTTCCTCTGTCACCTGTTGAGGCTCCAGTGGAGCCATGGACTAAGTTAGGTCTAGATATAGCAGGGCCTTTTGATCTTCTAGCCAATGATGAACGATGTGGTATGCTGCTGGTAGACTATACATCTGAGTGGGTGGTCACAAAGGTTGTGGCTATGGTAAACACTAAAATAGTAATCACATTTTAAAAATAATTTTCTAGGGAGGTTGTTCTGAAAACTCTTATAACTTATAATGTGGTACAGTTTATATCCCTGGAAATTTTCTCAAAGAATTGTCAATAACTCATTTTCAGGAGAGCCCTAGCAGAGAGTATGAATAAGGTGATAAAAAATTGTGCACAGTGTGCGCTCTTGAATAAGACATCCATGAAAGAAATGTTGAAAGAAACCCGGTAGGCACACCGTGTCACTTCTAATAGTGTAACATCTATAGCTCCATTTGTTTCCCTTTAAGGCAGGAAACCAAATTGTAAACTCAAACCTGTGTGGTTAAAAATAAGTGGGGAACAAAATGTGAACTTTCCACATGATGACCTTGTCCTGTGTAGGAGCAAACATCAAATTAAATATAAAACTCACTATGATGCTAAGAACTGTGCACATGAATCAAAATTTCAGGTCGGTGCAAGTTTTTTTTTTTTTTTGATAAAGAACTTTATTGGTTTTGCAAAAACAACAAAATTAAATACACACAACATAATACCAATTGGAATCTAGAGACAGTCACCTCCCAAGCCTCAAACAAGCTACCATAGAAGAGGTTTACATCCAATGTACCATTGCACAGACATATTCTAAAGGAGAAAGGAAGAAATGAAAAAGGGGGAAAAGAGGAAGACCCCTCCCCCCACTAATTACTACTAGTGGTAGGCTCCCCACAGTGGATCGTGCAGCTTATGAGCAAGTTAATTACACCACGTGGCCTCCCAATTCCCCCACACTTTGTTGTATTTATTTGGGCACCCCCTGGCTTCATATACAAGTTTTTCGCGTTGAGCACACCAGTCTACTCCTCGTCTCTATCTGGCCAGCGCTTGTGCAGCCCGGCCTTCCAGTCCATCATTATGTCTCTTTTGGCCACCAAACATGCCACACCCAGGAAGATTCGGTCCGCTCTTCTCAACCCCACTCCTCCCAGGACCCCTAGCAGGAGTGGCAGCGGAGCCACTTCCACCTCTTCCCGCAGGACCACAGAGACCTTCCTCGCGACCGCCCTCCAGTATGCCACTATAGTCGGGCAGGACCACACCATGTGGTAAAAGTAGGCATCCGGGCCTGAGCATCGGGGGCAGTCAGCCCGGGGCTGGAGGCCCTCTCTGTGTAACCTAATGGGCATGAGGTATGCTGTGTACAGATAGGTCTGTAACACTCGAAATTGGGTGGCCATGGTTAGGGTCCTAGGGGCCATTAGTGCTTCCCTCCCGTCCTCCTTCTCTATGGGGCCCACCCACTCCTCCCACCTTTGGCGAAGCCCATCTAGTGGCCGAGCGGTGTTAGCAATCAGGGAGCGGTAGATCTGTGAGACCCCACCCTCGCCCAGGCTCCCCATTAGCACCTTCGCCTCCATGGGACTATACTCAGGGATGGTCTCCCCCGCTCGGACGTACACCTGTAATGCATGGTGGAGCTGCAGGTACCTGTGGAATTGAGACTTGTTGAGTGAGAAGAGTCGCTGAAGCTCTTCAAAGGATTGCAAGTGTGCACCCCCCCCCCCCCCCCAGACGTCTCCCAGCGTGGAGATTCCTATACTGTCCCATCTCTGAAATCCCTCCAGCGCTGAAACCTCTGCCAACCACCCCCCATGCCATAATGGGGTCTGTAGGGTAAGACAGCCCCACCAACCCGACACTCTTTGGACCTCGTGCCAGCCCAACAGGACCACATTGGTCACTTCAGGGGTCACTCGGGGTATTGGACGACCATATAATGCTTCAAGAACCTTGGGGTAACCTATCGCTTGGAGCTTCAGTCGGTATGTTGAATCCGTCCAGCCCCCTCCCATCCAATCATTTATTACGAGTAGATGCATCGCAAGGTGGTGATAGTAAATATTGGACATTCCCAGACCCCCATCGTAGACGTCTCTTTGGCAGGTATTAAGGGCCAGTCTGGGACGGGTGCCCGCACCACAGGAACTGACGTGCTACCGTGTCCATTTCCTTGAACAATTTCCAAGGAATTGGGTGCAGAAAGTGGTGACAGAGTTTTAGTGAAAAGACCTAATAAAAAAAGAAAGGGGCATTCAAAATTCATACGTCTCTTTTTGATAGCTTCTCCTAAAAGGAATGTCTCAATTTGAGACTGGGGGGAGCATGTCTGGTTTATATCTAGATTAACAAAATTAAATAAGGTTGGTTCAGAAACTATGCTAAAAAAAGAGCCATGGTGAGGATGATTTGAATGATGAAAAAGAGTTTTTGTTAAGAAGAGAGAGATATAAACCTACTTGGCCCACAAACTATGTATGGGGAAAGTTACAAACTACAGGCATAATTATGTCATGAAATGGAAGAATTTAATTGAATAAGGGAGCCTAATACTGCTATACATAAAGTGAGGGTATGTATATAAGATGTATCATTATCGTTTTTGTACACACATGATTTCCATGATTTAATCTTTTTCATTAGAAGCTTATTATTTTAATATTGATTATTTACTGTTGTATTCTGATATGATATCAGAGAGGGAGATGTGTTGTGGTTTGCACTAGATCACTTGACTGGAATGCATTGACAATCACTTTCAGGTCACTGCATTCCAGGCAGTGTCAAGCTTCTGGGGGAGATCTGAATGTTGTCTGTTACAAACGGTTCGCTGCCGGAGGTGGTTGAACAGACATGCTACAAACCTAATAAAGGTTTATGAAGAACCTTTTAAGTGATAAGAATATTCTTAACAACTACCTTTCCTCTTCTTTAAACCATGGAAATCTAATCGGACTTCTGTCCCATGGAATAGGGTCCCAGCGAGAGGGGCGTTCATTAAATGTGTCCAACCACTCTACGAAGGTGGACTGAGAATCCTGGAGCTTTAGCTCTACTACTGGGCTGCCCCCATCAAGGACTGAATGTTTGGGGACTGCGGAGACCCAATACTTTGGCTGAAGTTACACTACCTGGAATGCTATGGTGTTTTAGCACAACTCTATAATAAGAAGCCCTGGGCCTTTCTCCCACTTCATGCAAAAATAATCAGTAGTTGGTACTGCCACTAACGGTGGTGTCATTGGATAGAAAAACTCACTAAAGAAACCCTCCTCTGGTTCATAACTGAATCCCCGAATGGGCTGGTGGGCCTCCCTGTGATGTCATACATATATTCAAAGTGGGGGAATGTTTGGACCGTGAATCACATGAAATACTACACAAACTTGGCTGCAGAATACAACTTATATAAGTACCAGTTTTTTCTGATTCCTGCAACTTAGACATGCCCTTGACAAATACAAACACAGGTTGAATGCCATACTGGATTTCAGACAAGATCATAACTGGTTTATACCAAACCTTGATAGAAAATACTCTTGGGGCCAGATGTAGCAAAGTATTTGCACGTCGCAAACGGTGAAAATCGCCATTTGCGAGGTGCAAATGCCTCTTTGCTATGCAGAAATACATATTGCGAGTCGGTACCGACTCGCAATATGCATTTCCGACTCGCAAATAGGAAGGGGTGTTCCCTTCCTATTTGCGAGTCTGAGTGGTATGCAATACCATTTGCGACGCGTACGCGGTCGCAAATGGCATCGCAGTTACCATCCACTTTAAGTGGATGGTAACCCACTCGCAAATTGGAAGGGGTCCCCATGGGACTCCTTCCAGTTTGTGACTGGACCCACAAATATTTTTTCAGGGCAGGGAGTGGTCCAAGGGACCACTCCCTGCCCTGAAAAAATACCGAAACTAAAGGTTTCGTTTTTTTTT
Organism: Pleurodeles waltl; assembly: GCF_031143425.1. NCBI lineage: Eukaryota > Metazoa > Chordata > Amphibia > Caudata > Salamandridae > Pleurodeles > Pleurodeles waltl. The sequence continues at coordinate 1,418,566,916 of NC_090445.1, forward strand.
TTTTTAAGTGTAGCTCGTTTTCCTATAAGGAAAACGGGCTACACTTAAAAAAAAATAAAAAACTGCTTTATTTATAAGCAGTCACAAACATGGAGGTCTGCTGACGACAGCAGGCCTCCATGTTTGCGAGTGCCTATACTCGCTATGGGGCCGCAATTTGCGACCCACCTCATGAATATTCATGAGGTGGGTCATTGCGACCCCATAGCGAGTTGCAGTCGGTGTCTGAGACACCGTACTGCATACCAATTTGCGAGGTGCAAAGTGCGAGTCGCATGGACTCGCACTTTGCACCTCGCAAATTTTAAATTTGCTACATCTGGCCCTTGGTCCCTTGATGAAGTTCCAAACCCAAAGGATAGGGGAGGGGGGAAAAAATCGACGACAATGACTTGTGTGATGAAAAGATGCCTGCTCACAAATAGTCATTTTAATGAGGCTGAGACTGCTTCACTTTAAATACTTCCACAGGATTTACTATTCCTGCACCTAGATTTTACCATATGGAAAGAACCCCATCCCCACCTTATCTTTAATGTGGTGGAGCACTAGACGCCTTCATTCATCTGCATGGTTCGGGAGTACCCCATGTTCCAATAGTAGTTTACAACCTCCTGCAGGAGATTATTGACATCACTGTGGATTAGTCCCTAAAAAGTGTTCTCCTGGGGATCCAGGCCATTTGGGAAGGAGACAGGGGTGATAAAATGGTGGGTAAATGGAATATACCTCACCACCAGGGGATACCCACAACACCGACAGCATCAGAATGAATCCGGAGACATGGACTAAAGATTTGGGGGAAAGTGTGGGAATTCTATCGACTGCTCACTCCTTCCCTGCGATATTTCATTTAAGTGTTCCTGGGAATTTAACCTACACCTATGGTGTCCCGTGGTTTATGATCAGATGATTGCTTTCTCAAATGTTGATGTACTACTGCTGTTGTAATCAACTCTCCTTATGCTATGAAGTGAATTGCTAAAAAAAAAAAAACAGGTTTTTAAAGAAATATTTTGTATTTGCAGAAAACAACTTTTAGGACGTTATAGGAGCATTCCTATTGCCAGAGTAAAAAAACCTACAGAATAGGATTTTACTGATTAGAATTCCAGGATTCAATGTTTTTGAAAAACAATCTGTAGAGCAGTTTTTTTTTACTAATTTTCAAGTTTTACTTTATAGCATGAATATAAAAAGACAAATTGCCTTGAAATTTATACCATGTAAAAGGACAGAATGTACTAAAACGAACCATCCCAAAACCAGCAGATCCCACTTTGATTTGCTGACAAAAGCAAGCACAAAAGCAAACAGGCCGTCTGTGTCACTTCTCCATTGCTACCTGCTTCATTTGGAGGTTAATACTCCATCGCAGTCTGGCTTTGACTGGTCCTGAGCTAAAGGAAACCTGCTCTTGCCTGCCATTTGTAAAGTCTCTCTGACATTTATGAGCCAAACATGATGCTTAACTCATTTTGTCTGATCAAAGTTCATCTGTATTATGGGGAGGCACCATTCATCATCTTAAATTTACAAAGATTCTTCCTGTCCAGGATGCCAAAGAATAGCATTATTTATAGTGATTAGCTCACACTGATTTATCTATGTTGGATTATGAAAATACAAACTCCAGTGCCTTCCTGCCATACATCACATACCAGCTCTGCTGACAACTATTACACCCATCTCACCCTACTCTGATTCAAAATGTGAAAAACACCTTTTCAAGCAAGGGCTGGGGGGGGGCTAAACTAAACTAAACAAAACAGTGGCTATTGTAAAGGAACCAAAAGCTCATCTAAAAATAAATGTTTGGTGTTGCTGCATGAGGTATGGCAGACCGCTATATCCTCCAGTAGCAAGACCTACCAAGCATTAGCAAAGCCAATAGGTCTCGCCTATACAAGTGCTATTGGCTTCGGCAATGTGTTTTTGCCATGTTTACATTAGTGTCTGCTGTTCAGCATTGCTAAAAATTAGTGTTGTCGAGTGTCGTACAGTTATGTGGGGGAGTAGAGTTGAGTGAAGGAGAGTAGAGTTCAATGGTTCCGTGGCAGAGAGTGTTGTGTGGGGTACAATAGAGTGGATTGAATTGGTATAGAGAGAGGTGGATTGGAGTAGATGGATTGGACTGAAGTGATAGGACTAGGATGGGGTGGATTGGATTTGGTAGTTTTGAGTGGGGTGAACTGGAGGGAGTGGATTAGACTGGAGTGGAGAGAATTGGATTGGAGTGAAGTGGGCTGATTGGATTGGGGTAGAGTGGGGTGAATGGGACTAAAGTGGGGTGGGGTTAACTGGATTGAATAGGGGTGGCTTAGATTGGATTGGATTGGGGCTGTGGTGGAGTTAACTGGAGTGGGGTAGATTGCCCTGAGGTGGGTTGTATTGGAATGTGGTAAATTGGACCGGAGTGGTGTTAATTGAATTGGACTGCACTGGAGTGGGATGGCCTGGACTTATGTGGGACGGTTTGGATTGGAGTTGACAGAAGTTGGGTGGACTGGATTGGATTGAGGTGGGCTGGGTTGGATTGAGGTGGATTTGATTAGGGTTGGGTGGAATGGGGGTGAAGTGGATTTTATGGAGTGGGGTGGGGTGGAGTGGACTGGAATGGAGTGAGGTGTATTTGATTATTGTGGATTGGATTAGTGTGGGGTGGGTTGGCTTAAGGTGGTTTGGACTGCAGTGGAGTGGTGTGGTGTGTATTGTACAAGAGTGGGTGGATTAAGGTGGACTGAATTGACTGGGGTGGGTGGGTTAAGGTGATTTGGATTGGAGTGGGCTGGATTTGATTGGAGTGGACTGAACTGGGGTTGAGTGGAATGGGGTAGAGTGGGGTGGATTGTAGTAGAGTGGGGCGGATTGGAGGGGGCTGGAGTGGAGGGGACAGATTGGATTTGAATGGGGTGTATTGAAGTGGGGGGACTGGATGGGGTGGATTGGATGGGGTGGATTGGATTGGGGTGGTTTGGACTTTGGGTGTGGTAGGGTGGATTGGAGTGGGGTAGATTGCTCTGAGGTGGATTGGGGTGAGTTGGATTGAGTGAGGTGAATTGGATTGTAGTGGGGTTTACTGCAGTGGGGTGGAGAGGAATGGAGTGCTATGGATTGTAATGGTGTGGAGTGGGTGGATTGGATTGGAATGGAGTGGATTGGAGTGGGGTGAATTAAGGGGAACTGTATTGGACTGTTGTGGATTGGAGTGGATGGACTAGGGTGAGGCGGGTGGATTGGAGTGGGGTAGATTGGGTTGTATTGGAGTGGGGTTGGTTGGAATGGTTTGAGTTGGAGTGGGGTGGATTGGAATCTGGTGGTTTTGATTGGGATGGGTTGGACTGGAGTGGGATGGAGTGGGGTGGGTTGGAGTGGAATGGGTTTGATTATGGTGGATTGGAGTGGGTAGATTAGATTGAGGTGGATTGGATTGGTCTGGATTGGAGATTGGATTTGTGGGGTAGATAGTGGTGGATTGGAGTGGGGAATTGGAATTGAGTGGGGTGGATTGGATTAGGGGGAGGTGGACTAGATTGGAGAGAGCGGTTTGGATTGGATCGGGGCAGATTGTTTTGGGTTGGGGTTGGGCAGATTGCTTGGGGTTGGGGTCGTGCAGATTGCTTTGGGGTGGAGTGGGGAAGATTGCTTTGGGGTGGAGTGGGGAAGATTGCTTTGGGGTGGAGTGGGGAAGATTGCTTTGGGGTGGAGTGGGGAAGATTGCTTTGGGGTGGAGTGGGTCAGTCTGCTTTGGGATTTGGAGTGGGGCAGCTTGCTTTGGGATTTGGAGTGGGGCAGCTTGCTTTGGGATTTGGAGTGGGGCAGCTTGCTTTGGGATTTGGAGTGGGGCAGCTTGCTTTGGGATTTGGAGTGGGGCAGCTTGCTTTGGGATTTGGAGTGGGGCAGCTTGCTTTGGGATTTGGAGTGGGGCAGACGGTTTTGGGACGGGAGTATCGGAGTGGGGTATGTTTTTGGATTGAGTGGAGTGGGGAGGGTGGGGTTAGTGGTTTGGGTTGGAGTGGGGCGGATTGGTGTGTACTGCACAATGCGGATTGGGGCGTACTGCACAATTATATTTTAGCATAGTTACAAAAAATATACATAAAAAAGAAATAATGCTGTATTAAAATATTTAGACCAAGATAGAAGTCATCTTTTGAGAACAGCACCCACGAGCAAAAAATACAACACAAAACATGAGTGCAAAGTGAGGAAAGAAGACATGGCAAAATAAAAAATGTTAACTATAGAATAAACAATTTTGCTATTTTGTTTGTCCTGCTGGGGATGTTTTTGCCAGCCACGAGCTTTCTGTCTGCAGAGCACTAGAAGTTTAAAAAATAAAATAAAAATAGTACCTCAATCTCATCTGGAGCACAGAATGGATTAAGTTGACCCAATCAGTGCTTAGTCTCTGCTCCACAGATAGGAATGGAAATTATGATATGCCAGCAATGACCAATTACGAGGCTGTAAAGAAGAGGGCCAGGCAATCCAACAAATGATAAGCAACGGGCAGGCTCCAAGCCCTTTTCTAAATGCATCAGTGTATCGCAAGCAATACGCATTTGCTAGCGCATGCTATTGCACACTCAACCCTAAAAATGAATTCGAAATTGTCTGCGTAGCCGACAGGACAAAGAGGCAAACATTACTTGAATGGGTTCATATAGGAATTGTGAATTACCTTGTGCTCTGAAGTGTTCAAGAAATCCTCCTCAGTAAGTTACTGTTCTCCTGTGAGGCACATAGGTTCCGCCTATTACTCCACCAGCATTTTTCGCTTTTGATTGTGTATATTTGCTCTTTACTGTGGGTGAGTCTCCCTATCAGAGTCTCACTCATTGTAAACTCGTAGTAATTGGACTAAGTAGATTTATCACCAGTATACTCCTTTTAAGATGAGGCTGCTGCTGCTCAGCTAGGGTAAGAGGTGCTGCATTAATAACACAGGAACACTTGTGCACACTTGTGTGCAGGCAGCGCACATGAGACTACCATCGCACACAGCCCAGTAATTAAGCATGGGTAGACTTTTGCAGTAGGGACTCTCCAAGGATAGATGGTGACCTGGGGAATTTCTTACAGTATTGATGGTCATCCATAGATAATTCAATAGGGTTTACTGAAAAAATATGTAGAGCTTTCACTATATTATACATATAGGCCAAATCTGCTCTAAAGTGTAGTTTTGCTTCACCTAGGCCAATATTGTCCAGCAAGATGTCAAACTGATTTTGCCAGTCCCAACATTCCAAATAAACATCTAATAGTACTTCAGAAATAGCCATATTTCTCTGGTTCAGCTCATAATCAGATTCCAGGTCTGTGTTCCTCCCTGCTGGGCCAAGTTAATTTTTCTGCTCCATATCAGTGGGAACAAAGGGCTCCCCTCATGAAAGAATCAATTATCAGAGATTGATTCAGTTCCTGAAAGGGATAAGGGACATGGGTAAAATCTGTATCTGATAATCAGCTTTTCACCCTGCACCTGGGAGTTTAGGCAGCACAGGCCTACTAAACAAACTAGGAAGTCCAGAGATCCAAAGCCAACACAGGAGGGTCTCGCCTTTGACATTTTAGTGGGAAGGTGTCAGGCTGTGATGTCCGGTAGGGATGGGGCTAAGGTCCTCAGTAGAGCACTCTTCATAGGAAGCTTAATGGTGCTTTGTTGGATTGTCTCATAATGCTGTGCAAGAGGATTGGCACATGGATGGATGGAGGGATGATATGGCTTCCTGAAATTTAGAACTTTCTACATCCACCTAATAAACCCTGCATAACGAACAGATAGTTGAGAAGACCCTGGGACCTGAGTGGCAACAACAGAGGAACAATGACCAGTTGAAAATAGAAGCCCCATGACATCCTGCGAAGGTGAGCTAAGGACTTTGTTACCAGCTGATCTCAAGGAGTAGGATGGGTCTCTCTACAGCCATAGCCATGGGCCCACTTATGCCCTCTGAGGACAAGTTGAGGGAAGACCTCCTCCAAAGCCCACATGAGTGCCTTCAAGAAAGCCTGACTTCTCTGGTGCTCAGGCAGTGCTGGAAAGAGCCAGCTCTGCTTGTTGACTGGCAGCAGAAGGGCTTCACAGAATGCCTCACCAGCAGGAGAGGAGCGCACCGGGAGCCAGCCACAGGAGATTACTAGCCCAGGGACCAATAAATCCAGCTCTCTGCATAATGCACCCCTTTAGAGGCAAGGAGAGACTGTTGAAAATGCTTCTGGGGTCAAAGCTTGCAATGCAGAGCAAAACTAGCCTAAGATGAACAAATAAGCTCCACAGGGTTGAGGTATTCCTCTTTAAATTTTTTAGTTTTGACTTTTGACCTGATATATAGAGTGTGTGATGCTCTGTTGATCTCTTCAAATTATCCCCGAGGTGGGTACATCTTTATGACATTTAATACTTGTGGGGAGTGGCATAAATCTGCTGATCCAGTCTCTGCTGACGGGGATGGGGAGGCATCTCCTTGGGGATGGTTTAAAGAAAGAGAAAGCAAAGCATTGCAGTACTCAAATCTTTTTCTGCCTCAGGGACCCAACATCAGTGAGCTGGTCCTTCCGCGGGTGTAGAGAAAGGATTTGCTCGTGCGCCTGTGGAGCAGGGAAACAGATCCTGGCTCCAGCATAGGAGCTGCACACGGGAAGCTGGAGGGGCCGCGTAGGCTTTGGGATCCCCGTGAGTCTCAAATAAATATCTATGCCGTGGTGTCCTGGGTTGGACCGGGGCATCTTAAAAAATAAAAAAATAAAAATAAATAAAGGGAAACAAAAGTAGGTCGCAGAGGCTAAAGAAATGCGGAAGACATCAACTTTGAATGGTGTGTTTAGTAAACCGAAATACCTAAAAAAGAAAACAAATTAGTTTCCTAAAAATGACCTCTACTGGAAATAATCCACATGAATGTTTCACCTATATGAAGTTCACTTTAGATTGCAGAACTGTTCTAGTCAGAAGACTGAATTTTACATTTACAACTGTGAATAGTCCAGCAGTAGAAGCATATATTAACATTCTAGAAGTCAAGGGTTGGAAGAAAGTCTTGTGGGTGTAGATGGAAACCAGTGAAATCTTTATAACAGTGCCAAGTCCTTCTCTCCAGTGTCAGTTATTTGAGAAGACAATTCAGGTGGAGGCATTCAACACCACCTCTACCGCGAACATGCACAGCTACTATAACTTAATTGCAGTAATTCTAAGGTAAGGAGGCAGCTGACTTAAACAGGAGGTGGTTAGCTCTGATATGATAAGATAAGAATAGGATCTAACAACATAACCATATATAAGGGTGAAATCTCAGTTTTGAGCATAATGTTTACCAGCCATTGTCTAGGTCTTCCACACCAGCTTACTAGTATTGCCTTTGCGCATTCCCACCTCCAGTCATGCATTGCCATAGTCGAGCTGGGTTCACAGGGCAAATGTAGTTCCCCCACACTATTATTATAACTACTAGCTCCAGTACTGGTCCAGAAAGATGCTCAATGGTGCAAAAGCCTAATCCACTTGTCCATGTCTCACAGACCTTAAGCGTGTTTGGACAATCATCAATTGCTATGGTGACGTCCATTTGCTCTGACATGAATACATAGTGAGAAAGTACTTTGTTTGGTTGTTAGCATTTTGTGTATTTGCCTACATCCAAAAGTTCAGATGATTGCATAGTCAAGAACAGAGTGCGCCAATCACAAAGTTAATTATTGCACTCCAAAAAAATAACTTATATGTCATTAATAATCAAGTTGTGCATAGTGACATCAGTATTTGAAGTATAGAAGACCTGGTGTGAAAACATTCTTAGACTCTAGGGTTCCTGCACAACGTCATTCCAGCTTATGGAATGCTGGTGCTGTGGTGCCGATTGGCCAATTGCCTCCTGTATGGATTCTGTCATCTTTACTTTTGGTTCAGTATTGGAAACCTAATACACTACTTATGCATGGAACCATCCTTAATTGAGAGCAAACTCTTTAAACAGCTGGACTAACACCAATTCTTGAGCTACAGGGTTAGTTAGAATGTGCAGCATTATGGCTAGTTACTTCAAACTGATCCTGAAATGGCTTACCTCTAAATGTGATGGTTTTTAGCCCTCCTCAGATAATTTTAGACCATCAACATGATGTAAGGCCAATGGAGGTTTTAATTTGCACGTTTTCAGCATTTGGACTTTTAAGACTTGAAAGTAGTGACTTCAGTACTTCAACCACACCAGCTTTTTCTTGGTACCTGACGGATTTTAGTCCACATATAGTTTTGATAATTTCATTTACTAGCAATTATTTTACATGGTTTTCGTATGTCGTACTAAATATCTTGTCTTACAGTACTTGTGGTGGAGTTCTGAGATCAACAATGCATTTATCAAGAATGGTTATGCTCTTGGAATGGTTGTGAGCTCCTTTTTCGAGTCAGTTGAACTTTTTCACTTTAAAGGATATTCCAGTTTCCCGTACCCAATGAGTATAAGGAAAGGTTTGAGAAGAAAGAAACCTGACTTACATTCTGCCATGTGCTAATATTTTTGAGATTTCCCAAAATATATTGTGCCCGGCTACAATGCGATAAGGCTGACCGTTGATTCGGTATTCAAATGAAGTCCTGCATGTTTAACTTTGTCAATGTTATAAGAGTGTAATGTGCCATTTTTGTTTATTTTGGGTTATTGAAAGTGTTCTATGTGTAAAAGTAAATTGCATCTCATTTCTGAATCAGTAGATAAAGTTTGTTTTGTATGTACATTTAATTTTTACATTGTTTTTCAGAGCCCCTGATGAATCTACCCAGAGTCCAAAACTTTGGATATTAATTTGCAGAAGAAGGAAGATGTTGTGAATTAAATTTAGCCTTGCACTCCTTATTTGATCCGCAGGCCATGGCAAATTCTAGATCCTCTGGTTCTCATTATGCATTGACTGCATTAGGAATTGGAATGCTTGTTCTTGGTATTATAATGGCAGTGTGGAATATGGCTCCTGGATTTGGCAGCAATGACAAACATCCATCCTCGCAGGGAAACAGTAGCAAACCTGAACCACATGATAACATCCCAGCAAAGAGCAAAACATTTTCGGTAGCCTATGTCTTAGTTGGATCAGGAATTGTATTGCTGCTTCTTGCCATCTGCTTGACAATACGCGAGAAGAAGAAACGACAACTTGAGGATGCTCCGGGAAGTCCACGGGCAACATCTGCCATTCCCCAAGACCGGGATCAGGAAGAAGAGTAAGTTCCTTATTGTGAAAAACATTTACAGTGTGTTTTTTTTTTTTTTTGTATAACTGCACAGGAAAGTGTACAGGTAAGCTTTCAATGCAACACCAATGTGTAAGCCATACTCTTCCAGGTCACGGAATAGGTAATAACATAACTTACTCGTTTCCTTGCTTCTCAGCGTAAAGCAGGAAGATATTGAGCAGCTAAAGATCTCATTGCATAAGTAATCATGGAGGGTAAAGGAAGATAGCCACATTTGCCTTTTAAGTTTGGTGAATTGACGCCCATGCAGCTAGCACACATAATAGTGAACTGATCCTTAAACAGGAGAAATTGAATGTAATTGGTGCACCACCTTCTTGAGTCTTCCTCGTTTTTGACATAATCCTAGAGTGCTTTTGTCTTCATTACCCATTTTTTGTATTACTTCTAGACTAGACCTAGACACTGGCTACCATGGAGTGTTGTAGATGCTTGTGGGTGAGGGGCGTGCCTTCATTTACAGTGTTCCAGTACAGCCTAGATGATTTCATTTTTGTTCTCTCAACCTGCAACTTGGTGGTTCCAGAAAGCCCTTGTCCTAATGGTCTTTTGTAAACAATGGTTGCACTTGCCTCCTAAATAAGTGTCAGACCACTGGTGCAGGAGATGGATTGCTAATCATCCATGGTCTCCATTGTTGAAGCTGCTAAAGTTTTGCAGTGGTGGTTCTGCAAGTTCAACTTCCTAGTGGGAATTTTCTTCTGTTAACTGGAAATCACATTCACAAGATGCTTTATGGGAAGCAATACCAAGTTTTTTTGAGTGCACAATCTGTAGTCCCCGATTTGCTACCTCCTACCCCAGTCACCCCCCATAAGAGTACCTTGTACCCTCATTCTAGAGCTGTGGTGTCCATAATAAGCAATGATGGTCATAGAGAGCTGCTTATGGTGTTTAAAGGAGTTACAGAAATGTGTGTTTCTTTGCAAAATGTTAGGGTTATGTGGCTTTGAGAGTTTGATTGGGTCCTCATGTTAAGATACATCATTCCATAAACCATAGTCCGTTTATTATGTTACATATATCTGTTGATTCAGTGGCTAGCAATGATGAGAAATTGGTGACATGGAAGACTTATTTTTTTTCTTCTTTTTAAATTGCAAAAGTACAAAACGGTTAAATAAAATACATAGAGAGACATTAAATAAGGTTACATTAACTTTAATATGCACAAATCAGTACATTTCACAGTATTGGCTTTGATATCAAGGGAAAAACCAAACAGCCTTACCATGTAGTTTATCAGATCCACTGCATAATATTGTGAACAACTACTATTGGAAAGGTCCTTATCACTGGTTAACCCACTCACCTTATTGATCTTTGCTGATTAAAAATAGTGCAGGGGAGCAGAGCCAAGAGCTGCGGGATCTGCCCAGAGGAGCCTGGAGGTAGCAAGAGGAGGCCTCGTCCTGGGAGAGTGACGAGGGCTTCGTGGGAGACACACGCTGCAGCGAGATAGGCGAGTCCCTAGGTTCACCGGCAGGATCGCGCCGGAGGGGGAGAGGGGGGACTGCTGGAAGGGGGATAATTATAGGGGGTCCTCTTCCCCTCCCCCCCCCCCCTCCCCCGGGGGCCAGAAGAGATGCAAAGTGACTGACAAAGGATTGGAGGCCTACCTGATGATGACTGTGCGTGTGACGGGGTAATAAGAGGTTCCCCTTAGCTTGCCTGTCTGTGGCATTCTTTCACCCACCTCCGGGGGCTCTGCAATCTTTACAAGAGAGACACTGGTGTGGCAGTGGCCCTCAGTGGATAGACCTCCTTGGGGGGGACTCCATAGCACGAATGGAAGGAGGGAGATAGTGGTGGTGGATGACGCCTTAGCATCACCGGCGAGATCCTGTGCGACTCTTCTCCGGAGTTAGGAGCGGCCTTGGGGCTGGTGTCAATTAGCGGATTCCAGCAGCTTGTGTAGTGCAGAGAAGTGCCCAGGAAGGAATGAAGCAGGCCGCCCTCCCCATCATACAGCTGTGAATTGGTTTTCTCTGCATCCGGCTCCCCACCACCTCTGCAGTGGGGCGGCTTAGACGGGAGTGATCTGGTTGGCCTGGGCCTCCCCCAGGGAGACATCTGTGAGCGGCGGAGGCGCCTGGTTGGATTGGGTCTTGGGGGTCAGGGTGTTACGGATATCCTCCCTCCCTGCTACCTACCCTGGGCTCCCTCCCCCACCTCCCTCTCCTCTTGGCTGTGTGCGAGTCGCCTGTTGCTGGAACAGCCTGAGGTTGCTACTAGAGAAGGTCTTGCCGTGGGACATCCCTTGGTGTCTCTGGAGGAGACCAGGTGTGTTGGTGGGTACAAGATAAAGATCCCAAGCTGACCTGGCAGGGCCGCTTGGATCGAAAGGTGGTGACCCCTAACACCCCCTACCGCCGGCAGCCTTGGAGCCCCATGCAGTGCCAGACAATGTTGCTCTTCTGTCTGCAATTCAGTCCTACCGAGAGGCCTTGGAGGGGTGGGTTGGGGAGGTATGATCAGAGTTTTCCCTCCTGTGTCACGTCTGCAGAGACTCCAATATCAGACAGAAGACTCTGTCCACGATCTCTGCAAAGAAATGGCGGAAGTCAGGGTCCTTGATAAGGATATTGTGCAGCGGCTTGAGGACACCGAAAACAGGGCCCGCAGAAACAACCTGAGATTTGTGGACTTCCCGCAGGGGGCCGAAGGGACAAATATGGATTGCTTTCTAGATACATGGCAGCAGCGAGTCCTGCTGGCTGGAAAGTTCTCAGCTGGATTTGTGAATGAATGTGCCCATCAGGCGCTACGGGGAAGACCCCCTCTGGGGGGCCCCCCCAGGTCAATAATTGCCCACTTTCAAGACAGACATGATCTTGAAGGAGGTTCGCAGACTGAGAGAAGTTTGCCATGAAAATTATAAGATTTTGGTCTTCCCCGATTACACCAGAGAAATCCAGAGGCAGCGGCGCATGTTTGATTCAGTGAAGGCCAAACTCCACAGCCTTCACTGCAGTACATGCACATTTTCCCAGCCAAATTGAAGGTCCTGTTCCAAGGAAAAACGTTCTTCTTGCAAACATTGGAGGAGGTGTGGCCGTGGGTAGAGGAGCGTCCTGCGCTCTTTGGGGCGGGGGGTCAGTGGACAGACTGCAGGCCCAAGGACAAAGAGGGAGTGGAAGCAAAGGAGTGGCTGCACCCAGGCGAAGGGGCAGGAAGAGACAGAGAGGGGATAGAGGCACGCCCTGGTGGCAGAAGCAGGTGACAAGGAGTGGAGCAGATTCATCTGATTCGGAAGGAAATCGAAGCTGGTTCACACAGAAGTGAAGATCTTGCTCTAGACCCAAAGATGGCTGGTTCGGGTGTAGACATTGAGTCAGAGACTGAGTCTCCACATACCTTGGTGGAGGCAATTAGTCACTTAGAGTCTTAGGAGGAGGCCCTGGGGGCCAGCGGAGGTGATAGGAATGTGGAGGCAGTACCTTAATATGAGGCCGAAGGAGCATGGTTGGTTTCTTTTGCTTCCCCCTAATGTGGAAAGGACCAGGAATTGGTACTGGAGTGCTCTCCAATCTAAAGTAACTTGGTTTGTTACGTGGGGTGTCCCAGGGAGACTGTTTTCCTCACCGGGTACCCTTGTTTTAGTTCGACAGATCTGAGCTGAAGGGATCGGGCACAGACCTCTCTACTCCTGCTGAGGCGGTAGATGGGGTTTTGTACTCACAGGGGTTTGTTGGAGGTGGGAAGGGGGGAGGTATAGTTACTTGTTTTGAGGAGACTTGTTTTTTGTTGGTTGTTTAGAGTAAGGAATCTGCAAACACAGGCATATTGCAGGTCTCCTCTGATGGGAGGTCAGGCTCTGGGCATCTCGTGGGCTCTTGTGGGGGCAGCAGGTGCACGATGCGATCTCACATACTTTCTCCATCCTTTGAATAGTCATGGCCTCTCTGGGTTATTGGGGCTTCCCAAGGTAGATCCACAGGCCCTCTCTGTCTTATCCTGGAATGTCAATGGATTGGGGGACAAGGTTAAGCGTGGGTTAGTGCCCCAATATATTAGGAGGCTACACCTAGATGTAGTGCTCCTGCAGGAGACACATCTCAAAGGCACAAAGTGTAAGGTCTTGGGTAGAGGGCCCTATTTTACATTGGCGCATGCGGCTGACATCTGGCTTGAGGGAGTGGCGATTTTTATTCATAAATTCCCTCCCTTCTGATCTATAAGGCAGTGTACGGATCCGGCAGGTAGATAAGTAGGGGTGCAGGGGTCTTGGGGTGGACAAGAGATACTACTCCTGAGTGCTTAGGCTCCGCCCGGTCTTCAGTCTCCCTTGCAAGAGAAACTGGCAGAGATTTTATTGGAGGCTGAGCCTTTGCTCCAAGTGATAGGGGGTGATTTTAATTATGTGATGGTGAAGGCAGCGGATAGATCTGGAGTGACCGAGTCTGCCCCCGCTCCATTATACCACTTTGTGACAGCTCTAGGACTGCCTGGCCTGTGGGGGCGGGCTCATCCAGCTGAAAGAGAGCACTCCTATTTTTCTGTAGCCTTAAGGTTTTCTCTAGGGTGGAATATATCTTCACACCAGCAGGAGAGGTAGGATCTGTTCTCCAGGTGGATTATCTGGCCCGAGGTTTGTCTGATCAGTTGCCTCTGCTCATGCAGTTTGGGAGAAGTGGAGAGGGGCAGCGGGGATGGAGACTGGGAACCTGGGACTTGCAGGACCGAGAGGTGGCACATGGGTTGCGGGTGGATACTAAATTCTATTTCAGAGAAAATGTGAGATTGGTTGAGTCTCTGGTAGTGCTCTTGGAAGCTTATAAGACCGTGATCAGAGATAGCACCCAGGCCTTAGTGGCACAGAAGAGAAGGAAAAAGTCAGAAACCCTGACCAAGAACGAGAGACAGCTTCTAGCTTTTGAAGAGGCACTGGGACGAATGCCGGACCCCCACTGCCCTTCGTCAGTTGGAGCTTGTGAATGCTGAATATAGGGAAGTGGTAGAGAAGAATGCTAGGGCCCGGAAATGGAAGACCGGTGGATAGAGGACATAGTGACCTCGAAAGGGCAGCAGAGGACTTACAATAAAGGCATAGCGGAGGCTTTTGCTGGATGTTACCAGAAGTTATATGCAGCACGTCTGCTATAGGATGACCGCCAGATTGGGAGATATCTGCAGGGCCTTAGTGTCCTAGTCTTGGATACAGAGGCTAGGGAGATGCTAGAACGAGAGATCACCCCAGAAGAATCAAAACGGCCATCACCAAGCTGCGCTCTGGGAAGGTCCTGTACCCCAATGGATTTCCAGCTGAGCCATTTAAAAGATTTAGCGGTACTCTATCTCCTCATCTGTTGGATATGTTCCTGGAGGCGAGAGGTTAAGGGGCCCTCCCCCCCCGGACCTGAGAATGGTAGAAATAGTGTTAATCCACAAGGAAGGGAGGCCTAAAACATACTGTTCCTCCTATAGACCAATTTCCCTCCTTAATGTAGAGGTGAAAGTTCTAGCCACGGTTTTAGCGATGCGACTACATAGTTATCACTCCCTTGGTCCATAGGGACCAATCCGGCTTTACGCTGGGACGCTACACAAGGTATAATCTAAGACATACGCATAACTGGATACACACTGTACTACATCACTTGGATTTTGCACCTGTTCCTGGCCCTTTATGCCGAAAAAGCATTTGATGCTGTGCACTGACCCCTCTTAGAAGGTACTCTGGAGAGATTTGGCATCGATCCTAGATACAGAGAATGGGTGAGGCTGCTTTACTGTAGCCCAGTGGCTGCGGTCAGGGTGAATGGCATTCTTTCTTCTGCGTTTCCCATTGCGAGGAGGACTAGTCAAGGGTGCCCCTTATCTCCCCTGTTTGCCCTCACAATAGAATCAATGGTGTGCCAGATTCGGGTGCATCTAGATTTAAGTGGATTTAAATTGAAAGAGGGAGAGATGGAAGAGGAGCGCATTTCATTGTACCCATATGATATACCTTTATATTTGACTAAGCACCTTGAGACCCTCCAATGACTCTTAAGTGTTTGCAGAATATGGACATTACTGTGGCTACCAGATCAATTGGGATAAATCTGTGTTGTACGTCCCACCGGAGGATGTGGTAATTCATTCTCTCCCAAGTCATCTACAATACGCAAAAGAGCGGTTTAAATATCTGGGACTATACATGGCACATAAGGCAGATATTTGTTATATCTGTAATTTGGGGACGGTGACAAGAGCCTGTCAAGCTCCTATAGGGCGTTGGGGAAACCTCCCGCTCACTCTGATGATCCCTCTCCCAAAGCATTATAAGTTTTGCAAAATACGTACTACCGAATCCTGCTAGATTTTTTTTTTCCAGTCTCTGGCAAGAGATACGCAGCTCTTTTTGTGGCAAAGAAGCCTGCATTGCCCTTATAATGCTAAAAAAAGAATCAATATAGTGGGGGGCTGTCTCTGCCAAATCTGGAGACATATTACTAGACAGCTCACATGATTTACATCAATGAATGGATACATGCCCCAGGAGATCATCCTACTTTTCGGTTGGAGAGACTGCAGTGGGAGGGGAAATCATGTCTCCAATACCTGTATGGAGGTGGGCGAGAGAAGCGCTTACTGCGGCCACTGAGGCGACTACCGGGGCATGGACTAAAGCTACCAAAGTATTGGGATGGCTGCACAGGCCCACTAGGGCGACCCCTCTGTGGGAGGGAAGTTGGCTGTCAGAAATCAGTAAGCTGACGGGCTTTGAGGCCTGGAACCGTATTGGTATCTCAAAGATTGGGGATGTGATGGAGGGGGGGGATCTTATGTCCTATGAGTCACTGCAGGACATATATAAGCTTAATGCAAAGCAATTGTTTCAATATTTGCAATTGAGGCATGCCTGGAGGGTGGATGACTTTGCGGGTGAGACCATACCAGAAAATGCCCCACTAGAAGGCAAATTGTTGATGGAGTATCTGTACACCAAAGCTGTGTCCATGGTGTGTAGGACCATTAACAATAATATGCCTGACACACTATCTAGACTAGTCAGACGATGGGAGTCCGATATAGGGGAAATGGAAGCGTTAGACTGGGAGGTGAGAGGTGGCCATCGAGTCACAGTTGTGACTAATTCAGTTCAAGATCCTTCATAGGATCTAATATGACAGGCAGTGGTTGTATACTATGGGAAGGGTGCAGCACCCGAACTGTCTCCGGTGCCAAACTAGTGTTGGGGACTTCCTCCATACTATCTAGGGATACCCTGTGATACAGGAATATTGGACAAGGATTTTAGGGGCGTTACGAGGGGTGCTGTTTGAAAAGGTCCCACTAGATCCCAAATGTATTCTTCTAGGAATCCCCAATGATATCGACCTGCCCCGGGCTCAACTTTTATTCTGTAACATTGGGCTGGTGGTGGCTAAAAGGGATATCGCCGGTCTATGGGGTTCGGAGCTGTGCCCTGAGGTGGATACATGGAGAAGAGGGATGGATGGATTTATGATGGCAGAGAAGGCAACATATGAGAATAGAGGCTGCCCAAGGAAGTTTGGGAAGATAGGGGCGCCTGGAAGACCATTCCCTAGATGCGTAAGATTTTAGTAAATGAGTGTACACCGGCCTGTGCCAAATGCTGCGAATTGCTGACTAGTATGGTCCACAGAGACTGGGATGCTATGAATGTGGGGAAGGCCATGAACTGCTATGCTTCAAAATATGTTTTTTGTGTCTGTAGGTGGATTGGGGTGGTATGGGAAGTGGGTCGTTTATCTGTATTTGTTTTTTACAACATGGGTGTTGCGATTAGCTATTTCTGTGTACCTCCTTTTTGAACGTGGTATCCACCTGTTGAAAAGCAAATATAAAGATTTAATTTAAGAAAAAAACAAAAGATGTAGCAGAAAGGCCCAATAACACCAGTGGGCAAACGTGACGTATAAAAAAGGGCTTGATGACCATGATAAAGGAAGTCGGTGAGCCCACGAATAATGCATCTACTGGATGGTGCCCATGCAGCCAATGAAGGAGCTGAGTTTAGTAAACGTTCTGCTGAAAAAATGTGGCTAGACTAAAGATGGAAATCTATAAATGGGATTAGCATCACTACCGTTCTATGCATGATGGATTATTGGATTTGACGAGGATACCTGTCCTTTTATCGTAATCTTCCCCAACTTTCATGCAGGTCCCAAAATTTTAACTACGTATTATCTGAATAACTGTGAGTTCACAAACTTAACATGGTTAACCCTCTTTTCCAGAGTTAGAAAATTAATTTGAAAAAATACTGGATATGTTTTGTAATCTATAAACCCAGCATTCATCCCAAAGCAGATCAGAAATTCATCCAGAACTTCCCAAGGATCACTTCCTTAAATCAGTGATAAGTTCAGGTACCTTGGTGCCTGCCACTACTTAAAGAAAATCACTGTAGTGAAATAACTGGTAGCTACCTAAATGGTCATCTGAAGTGGGGAAAAAAGTTCCCAATAGCTGGAAGCTGGGGAACCCATCACATTGAAAAATAAACACAACTGGGTCCAGACTTCGCAGCAGAGAGGTGCCCTGTGTGTTGGTTGCATCAGTAGTGAAAAGTTAAAAAGCCTCATGTCCTTCTTCTTAAAGAAATTAGGTTAATTGATAAATGTTAAGACTGTTATATCTGCCTGCTTTGTATGTAACACTTTGATATGGCTTCCGAATGTTAAGCCTAAACCCTACCCTTTCCAGAAATACTACAGGAAAATCCAAAGATGGGCTTTTTCAGCACCTAAAAATATAATCGCTAATATGCAGTCCTTCTAGTCCCGGCCCAAACCAGTAACCCTTCCATGGCACTACTTGGTTGGAAATATCCCAGTCAAGTACAAAGTCATTAACGATATTAGGAAGTGGGGGCCACTCATATCACAAGGTCATAATATCACTTTTTAGTCGAGCATAGCAGTGCAAAGCGCTTCTTTTCCGACGTGTTGGTATGTATCTAGGCTTTTAACCACGCCCATCATTACCACTCGTTCGTGGGATTGCCCTTCAAAAGTCCTTTGACATTGGTAAAAGGTTTGCGTTTGTCCCTCCTTGGGGAGGGGCAAACGCCATTGCCCCTGGTACATGTCTAATTGCACTTTTGTCTATAAGTTTTTCTGAGTGAACTTCTTTTTCCTTCTGTGTGTCTCTTCACACTGATGCTCATGGCATCCGTGGCTCTGTGAATCGGCTCGCTTATGTCAACTGTTTTACTTTTAATTTTCAGTTTATGTTGCAAGAAAAGTCTGGTTAGAAATTTACAATGCTAATAGCTCTAACTCGAGCAAATGCGAGACCCATTGCATTGCAAATGCTTGCTAATATTGAATTCGGATGGTAGGCTGACTATTCTCAAACATTTTTCCTTACTTAGGCAAAAAATAATGGTTAGCATGACATAATGTTTCACGTGAGGGTGCACCCCGTATTAAAGAGACAATAGATCAACAGGACAATGTACTACAAAATATATGAAGTATTTAGATCTTACTATTCTGGAGAGCTCCAGTCAAAAGGAGTGACTTTTCCTATTTGTACGGAATCCATCGTGATTGAGTTAAAGAATTAAGTTTTATTGGTGCCATGTATTCTTGCCTGAGGCTAGATGTTGAAACTGGGGGGCATAAAACAATTCAGTAAATCAGGATTTGAAGATCTGCAGGGTTGTGCTCAGTTCTCTGAGCATTTTGTCCTTGGCATAGTCACTTACACTCTTCCCCTATCTGATCACAGATTTTATAGAGTTGTGGCTTTTATATTGAGCTATTGTAGCCCTTCTCCGACCCAAAAATTAGCCTTTATACTGAGCCGTGAACCTGGTAAATTATTGGTATATCTTATTCCCCTCACTGTATTAGCATCACAATAAATAGGCCATTTGAAATCCACTGTATTCCTGTTAAATTTTGTATCCCTTTGAGTCACAAATCTTACTGCCATCCCTTAAAAATCTTCTTCTGAATCCCAAATCATCTCAACTGGTGCAGACCAAAGAATTGCAGAAACGAGAAGACTACATCTCTGAAATCGGCAGGATCAAATAGCCAATGTTTGTCTGCTTTGGTTTTAACTTGGAGTGTGCTCAGATTGTACCATTGGATGGATCTTCATTTTGGCCTGGCACATCATTCACGGTGAGACGCAAGAACAATCTGCTAGTGTTCCCCTTGAGAAGGAGCCTAGTGGACATATCCTATAACCTCTGAAGGTCTCTTCATGCATAAACCTAGAATATTCATTAATCCTAAAAGCCATTGGCAGAAATTCATCGTGTGAACATTTGGGTGTCTGCTTGTCAAATCTATCTATTTTTATATCTCTATGTTGAAAGAACTGTCAGAAGCAAACTATTCAAATATGATTGTGCTAAACATTCAAGGGTCGGGTCTATTTGACATAAAAAGCTGAGCCCATTCTAAGGTCACCCTCGAAACATGGCTGAACATCCAGCACTATTTTACATCAAGGCAAGATATATCAAATTGTCTTGGGTGTGGTATCAAACACTACCTCCACACTCCCGATGGACTCAGTCTGTGTCAAACATATTTAGGAGTGGTTTCCCACCTTAATGAACAATCCTTCAACTTCACAGTATAAGTGTGTTACAGGTACACAATTTGTGAATAAAGGGTAACCTCCCACCAAAAATGGTTTGAGCTGGCAGCTGAAGCAAAATGTTGTTCTTGCATAATAAAGTTCACCACATATTCCAGAAATGTACTTGGAGTGTGTTTTTTTTCGAGGGAGACCTATAGGAGAATTGATTGTTTCAGAAGACCAAAGCCCCATTGTGACCAAACGGATAAATCCTGAAAAGGTTACACTTTAAAATGTTTTGGATCGTACCACTCCACCCTCTGTTTTAATCTAGTAGTGCGTAGAGTATTGCATGTTTGGTAATAAACTGCGGTTTGGTTGCAGTGCTCACAGTTAGGCTACTTGAACTAATTTTTATATTTTAAAAATGTAACGCCTGACCACATTGTTTATTAGGGTTGTTATCCTCTTTATAGTCTTATTTCTCCTTGATGTGTTAAATTGTCAGCAACATGAGAATATTTCTACTAATCCCTTATAGTGCCTAAAGGTATACAACTGAACTAGTGTGAAGGCACCTTTGTAAAGCGCATTTTTAAAACATTTCTTCATTAAAGATTATGCGAGAGAATGACCCAGCTCGAGGGCCCACCTTCAGCACAGTACCCTGGCCTGAGTGCTCCTGAGTGAGCCCTGACGGGAGCCCCTCCATGTGCTGTGGGACCCCTCAAGTTTCTTTACGCTTCTGATCCGGAAGTCCTCCGCTGTACACCTTTCGCCCATTTCTCGTAACCCGTTGTCTGCTGTCGAGAGCTTGCAACTCATCCTATATATCTCTATCTGCCTTTTGGCCAATAGGATGGTAAAGTTCACAATTGTTTTCCTCAATGTCCTTTTAATGCTCCTTGTTGGTATGCTTTGCAACGGTCCTTGATTTGTATCCAGTAGCCTTGTAGCCTTGGGAATGCCCATACCATATGTAGGTATGTCTTGTCCGTTTGTTTGCATGTGGGTCAGTCTTTCATCTTAGTGTGGTCTATCTTGTTTAGAATGTCGGAAGTGATGTATGTCCCATGCAGAAAGTTAAAATATATGAGGTGTAATCTGGCATGACTAGCGGCGGTGCGTGTGAGCAAGAGCTTAGTCCTGTTGCTTGACTGTAAAGTCCTTCCCACAATCTAGTGCCCATGTCGTGCGCGCTTACAGTTTGGGTGTATTTATAATAACTTTCACCTTTGCACAGACTCTTGTAAGTCTAGTGTATGATCTGCAGGGGAATGGAGGCGTCGGTGACCGTACCTCAGCGTTTTCTGCATGCACTTATAATTGAAAAGTAGTGTACGTATTGTCCAGTTTCTATTTGAAACTTGTCTGTTGCCAGCTCTAAATAAAGTCATGTAATGACTGGTTCCTGAGTCATCTAGATCTGCTTTCATTGTTTCTAAATCTGGGCATCTTCAGTTTAATGTTCGCAACACAGGGAGTTCCCAGATCAGCTGGAGTCATGAGTATGACTAGGTACATCTGCCATGCTCCTAACGTAATGCACACGAGGGGTACGTCCACAAGCGCATGTCACCTCCAGTACAGCTAGAGCGTCTCACTGATCGGTGCTCCTGCCAGCAGTCTGCATTCCGCTCTGCATTTTAACACTCAGTCACAAATTGTAATTGCGCTGTTTGGTAGTATTTCCTAATATCTGGCACTGTCGGTCCCACCAGTCCATATCGGCACTGCACTGTGACCATATGCAATCTGCTTTGTTTTTTGGTCCAGATTAGGTCTATCAGAACAGAATTCAGCTTTTTAAAGAGTGTTTTTGGGATAATGTACATGCAGCCTTGGAATAAGTACAAACACCACAGTGAGTACTAACAGCTTTACTAGTGGTAAACGTCCTGTTGGCAGTAATTTATCGGGATTCTGCTCGAGCCTAGGATGACCACCTGGCATTGAGGCAAATTCTGGTCAGGACTGTAAAAAAAAAATGCAGGGCAAAGGGTCAAAATTCAGGACAAAAATTCAAGAACAAACATCAGTGTTAAAGACACAGCAAGAAAGGCCATGCCTCACTATGTTGTCAGTGCATTTATTCACTCTTTTTTTAACATGGCACTATTAATTCACTGTGGTCTTTTTGTAATTGCCTCCTAGTATGCTACATTCAGGTGTCACATTTTTCCTTGTTCAGTAGTAAATTAATGCCCTTCAGTACTGCGGCAAGGCCATCACCCATACCCAAATCTACACAATCTTTTTTGAAGAGAAAGTACCACCAACATTTTGATTATGTTTCTGAACATTTTAAAACCCCTGGCAAACAGTTTGGGAAACATTAAGGTAATTAACCTTATGCTAGATTAACCCCTTCGCTGCCAGGATTTTTCCCCCTTAGGCCCTCCTAACTTTTTGTCAACATAAACTACCCATGCCAAATTTGTGCCCTTTTTTTCCAACGTCCTAGGGATTCTAGAGGTACCCAGACTTTGTGGGTTCCCCTGAAGGAGACCAAGAAATTAGCCAAAATACAGTAAAAAGTTCATTTAAAAAATAAAAAAAAATAGGAAAAAAGGGCTGCAGAAGAAGGCTTGTGGTTTTGTCCCCCTAAAATTGGCTTGAGTCAGAAAACCTCATTTTTCAACACAATTTTGGCATTTTACTGGGACATACCCCATTTTTATGATTTTTTTTATGCTTTCAGCCTCCTTCCAGTCAGTGGCAGAAATGGGTGTGAAACCAATGTTGGATCCCAGAAACTTAAACAATTCGGAAAAGTAGACAAAATTCTGAATTCAGCAATGGGTAACTTGTGTATATCCTACAAGGGATTCCTACAGAAAATAACAACTGAAATAAAAAAAATATTGAAATTGAGGTGAAAAAAACAGCAATTTTTCCCTACATTTTACTCTAACGTTTTCCTGCACTGTCGTATTTTTTAAAGCAATATACCGTTGTGTCTGCTGGACTCTTCTGGTTGCATGGATATATAGGGCTTGTAGGTTCATCAAGAACCCTAGGTACCCGGAGCCAATAAATGATATGCACCTTGCAGTGGGTTTTAATTCTATACGGGGTATACAGCAATTAATTTGCTGAAATATAAAGAGTCAAAAATAGGTATCAAGAAAACCTTTGTATTTCCAAAATGGGCACAAGATAAGGTGTTGAGGAGCAGTGGTTATTTGTACATCTCTTAATACTGGGGTGCCTATACTAGCATGTGAATTACAGAGCATTTCTCAAATAGACGCCTTTTTCACACACTGTCTTATATTTGGAAAGACGAAATGTAGAGAAAGACTAGGGGCAATAACACTTGTTTTGCTATTCTATGATTCCCCAAGTCTCCTGATAAAAATGGTACCTCACTTGTGTGGGTACGCGACAGGAATTGCCCCAAAAGTGGACACATCACATTTTCTCAAAGAAAACAGAGGTGTTTTTTTGCAAAGTGCCTACCTGTGGATTTTGGCCTCTAGCTCAGCCGCCACCTAGGGAAACCTACCAAACCTGTGCATTTTTGTAAAATAGAGACCTAGGGGAATCCAAGTTGGGGTGACTTGTGGGGCTCTCACCAGGTTCTGTTACCCAGAATCCTTAGCAAACCTCAAAATGTGCCTAAAAAAAACACCTTTTCCTCACATTTCGGTGACAGAAAGTTCTGGAATCTGAGAGGAGCCACAAATTTCCTTCCACCCAGCGTTACCCCCCCCCCCCCCCCCAAGTCTCCCGATAAAAATGGTACCTCACTTGTGTGGGTAGGCCTAGTCCCCGTGACAGGAAATGCCCCAAAACACTATCTGGACACATCAAAATTATCAAATAGAAAACTACCTGTTTTTGCGGGGGCACCTGCATTTTTGGTCCTGGGATCAGCAGCCATCTAGGGAAACCTGCCAAACCCAGACATTTTTGAAAAATAGACACCCGAGGGAGTCAAGGGAGGTGTGACTTGCGTGGATCCCCCAATGTTTTCTTACCCAGAATCTTCAGCAAACCTCAAATTTAGCTAAAAAAAAAAAAAAAACCATTTTTTTCCCACATTTCTGTGTGGGATCACTTCACCTGGACACATTTCCTACCTCCCAACGTTCCCCTCAGTCTCCCGATAAAAATGATACCTCACTTGTGTAGGAGGGCCAAGTGTTTGTGATAAGGAAGAGCCAAAAACACATTGAAATTGAGGGGGAACCAAAGTTGGTCCAAAAGGGCAGTTTGGAAAAAAAACATTTTTAGGCTGAGAAGTGCCGCAGCAATTTTATCGGTATAGATGACAGTGCTGGGTGGTAGGAATTTTGTGGATTCCTGCAGATTTCGGAAGGTTCCATCACAAAAATGTGGGAAAAATGTGTGCTTTCCAGCAAAGTTGCAGGTTTGCAGGACATTGTGGGTAAGGAAATGGTGCGGGTGCCTGTGAAGCACACCATCCTGGAATCAACTCGATGTTTAGTTTTCAGATGTGTCTAGGTCTTGTGGATTTTTCTAAATGGCAGCGTCCCAAAGTAAAAAAAAAAAAAAAAAACAAGTGCAGCCCTCACCATTCCAAGTGGGACGACTTTGAGAGTTACCAAGCTCTCAAGGCCCAAATGTAAACCAAAAACCAAAAATAATCAAATGTCCTCTTGCTTGCTATGGGATAAGATGTTTTAGTGTGTGGGGGAGACTGTTAGCCCCCTCCGTTCTGGTGGGGGCATAACCAGGCCCATACTGGTTGGTAACCACCACCCCTCTATTTTTATTTTTTTTATTCCCTGGCATCTAGTAGACTTTCTGTCCCCCCGGGGTGTGTATGGGGGTAATTGCACAATCTGCCCACTGGTGGGCAGAACAACTTTGGCCCCATTCATTTGGGGTGGGGGTATGACCATACCCCCAACCTCTTATTTTGAAAAAAAAAAGCTTCCCTGGTCTCTGGCAGGCTTTCTGCCCCCCATGGGGGGCAGATGGGCCTTCCAAAAATAGGCCAATCTGCCCCCAAAGGGGGCAGTTATGGCCAACAATAATGTGCCCCCATGGGGAGCGACCCTTGTCCAAGGGGCTGCCCCCCAAAACAAAACACACACATACACACACCAATCCATGGTGTCTAGAGGTTTCTGCCCCCTTTGGGTGCAGATTGGCCTAACAAAAATAGGCCGATCTGCCCCCAAGGGGGGCAGAAATGGCCTAAATACAATTTCCCCCCAGGAGAGCGACCCTTGTCTAAGGGGTCGCTCCCCATACATAAAAACACAAAGTAAATAAAAATGTATATATATCCTTGGTGCCTAGAGGTTTTTGCCCCCCCCCCCCCCCCCCCAGGCAGATCCACCTAATTATATTAGGCCGATCTGCCTCCGGGGGGGGCAGAAAAGGCCTAAAAATATTTTGCCCCCCCCCCCCCCCCCCCCCCAGGGAGTGGCCCTTGCCAAGAGGGCCACTCCCCTTATGCTTTAGTATAAAAAACAAAAAAAAATCCCTGGTGTCTTGTGGTTTAATTATATTAGGCCGATCTGCCCTTGGGGGGGACAGAAATGGCCTAAAAATAATTTGGCCCCCCGGGAGCGACCCTTGACCAAGGGGCTGCCCCCCAAACAAAACACACACCTTTCCTCTTATTTCATGCCTCTCTGCCCCCTCCACGTGATCGGAGGAGAAATGCTTTTGCATTTCTCCTCCGCTTCCAGCCCGGGGGGAAGGCCTCTGAGGTCTAGGCGTGAAAGCGCGCTGATGTCATCAGACGCCACGGAGGTCAGAAACTGGGGCGGGGATGGAAGGGTAAGCGATTCCCCTTCCATCTCTGCCCAGGGGAGGGGGGTGCTCAGCCATCTAGGGTAGCCCTAGCGCTCCCCCTGGGAGCCCATAGCAGGACGAGCTGGTTTCGTCTACGGCACCAGGAACCGGTGCCGAGGGCGAAACCATCTCGTCCGGGGCACCCTATGGGTTAAACAAATTGAACAAAACATCTGGCTCACCCCAACCGCCCATGGACTTTCAACCTAAATTGTTTTTAAAGAGGCATGGCAGATGGTGTGTGTGACTGTCTCGCACCTAATGTCAGGATGTGAGGTACCGACAACTTGTCTGTAGTCTCACAGCACTAGAGCGTATGTCTGGGACTCTACTTTATCTCAGAAATGGGAGCCCGGACTACCAATCAAAGATAATAAAAGAGAAGGATGAAATTGAGATCAAATGGGAGATCCACGGCAAGTGATTCAAAGGGTTGTTGCTAAGAACTGGATAAATAAGGAAGAGAAGAACAAGGTGGGACAATTCCTAAAATCAGACAAGATGAGTCCACCATGACTATTAAAAGGTATTGGGTACCTGGGGAGTTGTCTCTGCACACAGAAGAGGCACTGTCAAGTGGTTGAACAAGCAACCCCCATCCACCTTGGCAAACATATCTGGTGCAATTGTCTGCTGTTCGTGCTTGTGAAGGGTGAGCAGAGGCCAGACCCCTCGCAAACTTGTGTAAGGCAATTGCCCGCTTTGTCCAGGTCTTTAAATGGTTTTGAAATTGAGCAAAAGCCGAACTAGTGATCTGGGTTATTTATAAGTGTCAAGTACACATACAATCTTCAAAATATTTGGGATGTAAATTGCACAAACAAAATGTAAACATTTTAAAATGTAATTAGTGTTTCTTTAACATATGGCACAGTTTTCCCCTTTTATATACAATTAGATCGCAGACTGAACTGGGAACCAGCTACCTTTTGATACCTAGTGATTAATATCTATAATTCTCCCACTGATTTGCAGGATGGAAATCTCAGCTGAGCGTCATGGTCCCTCCAAGACCAGTTTGCTTTTTGGTCTTCTCTTCTGCTTTCTGTAGTGGGCCACGTGGCACTAGAGAAGGTGGTGTGCTGCACCAATGATAGTATTATTTTGCAAACCTTCCCTGCGCGTCCTTCATTCCTTCTTCAGACATGCCACATATCTGATTTGGTCGCTGCAGCGCCATTGGGTAGCTCTTTCTACTCTAAAGCTATCCGTGACTGTGGGTGCATAAGGTCCTCTGGACTTAAAATGCTATTAGTCAGCTGCACAGGTCCAATGGGCAGTTCGCTGTCTTTCTGCCCACCTTCCTGCATGAGATGGGGTGAACCATTAAAGACTTTTAAGGAAGGCTTACTGCACTGCTCACTGTTTCCTACTGACCATTCTACGGATCACCATCCGGGGTTATTATGCACAGCTTTCTCTTGCCTTGCTAGAACCTGTAAACTCACTGACAGGAAGAAACCCTGTGCTCCTGCACTACCTTTGCTAAGCCTTCCCACTCGCACAGGGCAGCTCTGCTCATAGCAATTCCATCAGTGGCATGCTGCAGGTATCTTAAAAATGGGAGATTTGTTTGTGGATGGCAAGCTACTAAATTTCAAAACCCTTGTGGTAGACTTCCATATTCACCCTGGTCAACTCCTTACTTGCAACCACATTAAATAATCACTAAATGTCCTATTTAATGTCTGCCACCTAACACTAACCCTACAAGAGGTGTGCCAGAAGCTCTACACCATAGGAGCTGGTGGCAAACTGATAGAATGGGTGTACAGACCTTTCCTGCAATATGGAAACCACTCCAGGTCTTCTACCTGGGTGATTGATGTGACCAAACCTCTGCAAGATAGGGACTGGACTAAAATACTGGACTTTCCCCACAAAGTATCCCACGGCTATCACTTTAAGTGCATCCTTGCAAATTCATTCGACCGATGCTTGCCGTTGGTCTTGTGGTTTGTAACTCACATTTTGTTGCTTTCAATTTGCTGGCTTTATTTGTTTTAGACTATGCAGCTTGAGTTCGTCCCTTCCCTTGCCAAAACCTTATTTATAGTATCCTTTTGAGTGCTCCCTTGCCAGTGCACTCTAAAAAACTCCACTGTATGCCACTGCCCTTTATTCTGCACCACTGTACTCTATGCCACAGTTCTCTGTACCACTCTACACCATTGCACTGACACTCTACACCACTCTACTCTGTACTACTACATTCTATGCCACTGCATTCTAGGCACTATACTATACTTTACTCTGCACTGCACCACTCTACAATACTCCACTCTGCACCACTCACCACCACTGCACTGTATGCCACACAAGTCTACTCTGCACTCTGACACTGCACCACTCTCCATTACTGCACTCTCTGCCACTACTTGTATGCCACTCTACTTCACTGCACTTTGTGCTACTCTATCCCATGCCACTCTATGCCACTGCACTCTGCGCCAATGCACTCAAAACAGCTGCACTGTACAACACTGTCCTCTACTCTGCACCACTGTACTCTACGCCACTGCTTTCTGTGCCACTCTACTCCACATAACTGCACTGACACTCTACTCTGCAACATTGCACTCTCGGCCACTGTACTGTACACCAATCTACTCTGTGCTACTGCATTCTGCGCCACTGCACTGTCACACTGCTCTACTCTGCATCACTCCACTCGACTGCACTCTACAGCACTATACTCTACTCCGCACTGCACCACTCTACACTACGCCACTGCACTCTCTGCCATGCGAGTCTACTCTAAACTCTATTGTGTGCCACTATACTCCACTGCACTCTGCCGCTCTACTCTACCCCGTGCCATTCTATGCCACTGCAATGTACGCCACTGCCCTCTACTCTGCACCACTGCACTGTATGCCACGGCTCTGTGTGCCACTTGTCACCAGTACACTGACACTCTACTCTGCAACATTGCACTCTCCGCCACTGTATTCTACTCTGTACCACTGCATTCTACACCACTGCACTCTACAGCACTATACTCTGCCATGCGAGTCTACTCTGCACTCTATTGTGTGCCACTATACTCCACTGCACTCTGCCGCTCTACTCTACCCCATGCCATTCTATGCCACTGCAATGTACGTCGCTGCCCTCTACTCTGCACCACTGTACTCTGCCACTGCTCTGTGTGCCACTTGTCACCAGTGCACTGGCACTCTACTCTGCAACATTGCACTCTCCGCCACTGTAGTCTACTCTGTACCACTTCATTCTAAACCACTGCAGTCTGTCACTGCACTCTATGCCACTGCACTCTACAGCACTATACTCTACTTTGCACTGCACCACTCTACACTACTCCACTCTTCACCACTCTGTTACTGAACTTTATGCCACTCCACCACTCTGTATTACTGCACTCTGCCATATTGCACCCTGCCACTCTATTGTATGTCACTCTACTCCACTGTACTCTATGCCTCTAGACTCTGACCCACACCATTTCATGTGACTGCACTCTAAACCACTGCATTATATGCCAGTGCACTCTAAACTGTACTGTACCCCACTACACTGTACTCTGCGCCACTCTGCCACTGCACTTTGCCATGCGAGTCTACTCTGCACTCTGCCACTGCACTACTCTACAATCTCTGCCAACCTATTGTATGCCACTCTACTCCTTTGCACTCTTTGCCACTTTTCTGTCCCAAGCCACTCATGCCACTGCACTCTAAACCACTGCACTCTACGCCAATGCACTCTACGCCAATGCACTCTACGCCAATGCACTCTACGCCAATGCACTCTACGCCAATGCACTCTAAACAACTGCACTCCACTGTTCCTATGCCACTCTACTTCACTCCACCATGCCACTAACTTTTGGCTGTGCTGAACAGCAGCCACTCTGGTATATAACATGGCTAAAACACTTGGGCAAAGCCAATAACTCTTACGTAGATGAGCCTTAGTGGCTTTGCTAATGTTTGTTAGTACTATGAGGTACCGGGGTCCCCGAAAGAACTCTGAGTGTGTAAGTCCTCATTTTAAACATGCATTCAACGCCTCGTCAGGGGGTTAGTGACCGCTATATAAATATATTTACATCATAATATAGGCTGCTACAAAATGCGCAAATACATTAAAGTGCTTCTCAAATACAGATTTGCATAAAATACAGTTTATACCTAGTACTAAACATCTTTATAACACGCCATTAAAACCACAGACTTCACAGCTCACCTTGGAACATCATCACAGTACCTTTCTAAAAGAAAATATCTTTGCCATCAGAAAGCATCAAGTGACTCCTTTGATTAAAGTCAATGCAGGTTTTCAAGCCCCTTTACATTTGCAGATTTACCAGTTGCCCACATTTTCATGTCTTTAGGGAAGGAGACAACCTGGCAAGAAGGCCTGCTTCTTATCTGTCTGCCCCTTCCTCCCTGAGAGCACAGGAGACTCCTGCCTTTCAATCCAGCTGGGAAAACTGATCTGCCTGTAATTTCACCCTGCCTCAGTTGTCTTTTTGGTGAAAGGCTAAAATTACAGACAAATGCCGTCCGTTAAGGCTTTTATCACGGGTGATCACCCTACTCGAGCCAGTTACTTTCCATAGAAGTTATCTGTACTCCTGGATTTCTAAAGGTCCTTAGCCCATGATATCTCCCTGGGTAGCAGGTCACTATTTGGCATCTGGCAGAGGGGACCCCATTGGAAATGGAACTGATTTTTGCTTTCTCACTCTCAGTCCTAACTGGCTGCCAAATCTATCTAGATCCTCTGTCAGTATTTCTGTTTAAAGAGTGGCTGGGTCCGTCAAGTATACTAGCATGTTATCGTCTGTGTAAATAGATACTGCATGCTTTTGTGTATAAGTTGG
Organism: Pleurodeles waltl; assembly: GCF_031143425.1. Lineage (NCBI taxonomy): Eukaryota > Metazoa > Chordata > Amphibia > Caudata > Salamandridae > Pleurodeles > Pleurodeles waltl. The sequence continues at coordinate 1,418,597,320 of NC_090445.1, forward strand.
TATGGCACAATCTGACCGTACAGTATAAGATCTGCATCATATGGCCAGCGATAAAAGCAAGGGTGAAAGAGGGCACCGTGTCTGGTGACCTTCCTTAGTTCCCACTCTTCCGATATAAAGTAATTGGTTCTGACTCTGGTGGTTGGGTTCATGTAAAACAGGGTGACTAGTTTTATATATTACATATTATATTTATAGGCCTACGTTCATCGCTTCGAGCACTGCAAATAAGTAACACCAGCCTACAGAATCAAAGGTGCAGCTGCAAGTCAACCCAACTCACAAGCTCCCTAAATTCTCTCGGAGTACACCATGCATATGTTTGAATTCCATTTTCCATCTCGAACAAAATTTGAATTACTGAAAATGACCTTTGCTTGCATAATTTAAAGTAATTTTGGGGAAAAAATTTCTACCGCAAGAGCACAGAAGCAGAGCTTGAGCGGCTGCTGTTCATGTTCTGTTGCATTTAGGGATATTTTCTTAAAGCAAAATACATCCTCGGGTTCATTTGAAAAGCAGGGTTACGATCATCGCATAATTCAGCATAATCTTGTGTAATTTTGCTGTAGCTTGATGTAAATAGGTACACGGATTCTGTGAGTATTAAGTGAGTACTACTATAAATGTCGGCTAAAAATATGAAATTTCTGTATGATTGTGCCAGCACACTTAATCACACGTTATTAGGATCAGTGCTAATTAATGTACCATACAAAAATGTCACAGTTATATGTAGAACAAAAGTGCTTTCCCATCACTCTACTCCTGGTCCATCTCTACTCCAGTACCAGGCTTGTCTTTCTCCCTCTTTTGCTTTTATAAAAAATTGCATCATTGGAATTATTTGGGAAACTATTTTGAAGATGAGAGGACATCAGTGATTGTCCATTTGTATATGCAAATATTTATCTTTAGAATTCCTGCATTGCTCAGTAGGTACCACAGTGGTAGGGGGATAGGTGGCTTGGACAATTGTGAGTTTAAGCATCATGATTCCACACTAAAATAGCTCATTAGCCCTCCTTTGAAAAACACATAGTTTGTGCTGAGAGGTGGCCCTTCAGTTACGAAGTGAATGACTGCACTCATCTGTGTCTTTAACAATAATTTTCAAAGTAACACATTGTGGTGGAAATTTGCCTCAACCTGGATGCTTTTGCATGAACCCTATTTTTGCGGGCTATAGAACTCTATGCACATCACCCCAGCTAACCAGTGGTAGGGTGCATGTGCTTTTCCTTTCAACATTGTAAGATGGGTGTACTCATACGTCCCTAGTGTATAGTACCTACGTCCCTAGGGTATGTACATGAAATGTTACCAGTCAGCTGCAGTACTCATTGTGTCACCCACTGTAGTAGCACTGTAAAATTTGACTGGGGCCCTATGATTATAGCCTGGCTAGGTAGTTTTAAAACTGTAAAATCGGCCTGTCAAAATAGCCTCTTTGAAGGCCTAAACCTTTGCTTCAAATATCTATGCCAGCCCTGAGCAGGCCCTATTTGCTTATAAGGCAAAGTGCATGGTATTTAAAAGTAGGACATATAACTGTATAATATTAAACATGTCCTTGAGATGAAAAAAAGCACTAACTGCTATTTTCACTGCAGCTAGGATGGCTGTTCCAAAGAAAAACATAGAGATGCAATATTACATTTAATAAATGTTAGCCCAGGCTAAGAAACAGCTACATATTTACTTCTTGGACTTCAGAAATATATATTTCTGGTCCAATTCGTTGGTGAAGTTTTTCATATGGCACTTGGGATGCACTTCTAAGAGACCTCCCCTGTAACAGGCAAATGCTAGCTGAAAATTGGGCAGGGCCGTTCTAGCTCCTCCCCCAGCAGACATGCCCCAATCCCAGTAGGCCTCTTTTTGACATAGGGCATCAAAGCCTGTTGGACAGGTGTGATGGGTTCACATATAACATTCGGGGTTCATTTCAAAGGAAGGAAACAGGATGCCAAAACAATTTGTGTTTTTCCCACTGTCCGGTTGCTGAAAACTCAGCTTTTGTTCTATCAGGTATCTTAGGTTTTTCTGGGTACAGGACCTGATTCAAACTGGATTTTAGGGTTAGATGTGGGAAAACACCAGGATTGGAATAGTACACTCCCCACACACATCAACCCAGCCCCAGAGCCCAGGTCTAGTGTGGTCAAAGACTTTAGCTATCTTGAAAATGTCCAGATTTACTAGAGCTAGCCCTAGAAACCTTTACCCCATTGGTTAGGGTATGCTCAGGAGTCATTCCCACGTCATCTCATGCCAAGTATGTATGTGACATCTCCAGGCACGCACTTTTAAATACTCCTGGACCTTTGTGGAATAGCAAATGAGGACTAGACCTCCTCTCCTGTCTGTGGACTGAGAAGAGCCCTGAAGACTGGACATGCTTTCCCGCTTTTACCCTGGGCAATGAAGAACTGAGCTCTCCAAGGGTGATAAGGCGGACCGCCTGTGAAAGTTACAAGGGCACAACAAGCTCCAGGAGGCCTTTCCCTGTAACTACCCAGCTGACCATTGGCAACTGGACCTGGACTGCACTCTCATGTTGCCCTCTTCCTGCTACTCTGTGAGTCTCTAAGTGCCTCCCTTGTCCTTGGGGGTGGCGGGGGCTGTAGAAGTGTACTCCAGTTAGTAGTTTGGGATTTAAAGGACTAAAGCCAGAAGGTAAAATCTTTGACCGGGAAGATCCTAGTTTTCTGTCTGCCTCGTGCCCCATTGCGGTCAGCGTCAAATTGGATCTAGGTTCTGTTCTACCTCGACCATTGACAATCTTAATCTTTTTCACACCATGGCTTTCCAACCACTTGGCGGTGGTTCTCAAGTGCACTTTCCAAACACCGGGTAAGGCCACTTGGTGGGACTTGGACAACTGTTCTATGGAAGTAGATTAAATTGCTTTGATTACTCCAGAATTTGACAGTTGTTTTAGGGATAATGAATTGTCTGCTGATAGATCCTTGGTGTAGGAGGCTTTTAAGTTCACACTCAGAAATTTTCATACATAGATAGTCCCGCGTGCCTCGCCTATGTTTCATGTGACTCTGCCGATGTGGTGTAATGTATTGTGACATGTAGAGGAAGTGCTTATGAAGTGAGATGGCATTCCCTCTAGATATTGTGGTGTAGCTGGTGTGGTGCACTCTAGTATAAACACTTCTAAACAGGACAGAATAGTTGTTGCCCAGTAGTTGAATTTTCTGAAGTAGTACCACTGGTGGGCAGTGCTTTTCGAGGTGTTGGAATACAGCACCTCACTTAATCTTGTTATTTAGGCCATTGATGTTCCATGAAAGAACTTGTCATGCATTATGGCCATATCAGGTCTGTGGTACATGCTGTCTATTGGAAAGTCCTCATTTGTAGTCTACTTGTTGTAAGTTCGAACATAACATAAAACCGAACTATAGAGCTAACATACATTCTAACTTTCTCCCTCCCTAAACTTCTCAGCATAACGCATCTGTCGCCCTTACCCAACCATAATAACATTTGTCATTGGGGAGGTGGGTTAGTTTCCATGCCGGTCAGTCAACCAGGTGGATCATGATTGAGTGTTTGTGTGGCTGACCCAGCCATTGGGCCGATGTGTGTCATGTTAATCCTGTGAGGTTAAGCCATACACACAGCCGATTGTTTAGAAAAGGAAATAGATAGTTCATTTGGTAGTTGTCTGCCCAGGGGTCTCAGGTGGATACACCTAGGGGGCTCCAGAAGTCAGCGGACAGACTCTTGTGTTGCTGTCATCTTCATCCGTCTCATAGGGTCATTTGGGGTTGGCAGTCTCAACTTGTAGAGTGCTTTGTCAACCTTGTGAGCCTCCTCACCCGAGTCTTTATGCAGTTTACGGAGGTATACGTTTTGAATGGTGCTCTCCAGTGGTGGATCCACAAGTGGGGGTTCCAGGTCTTGGTGTCTAGATGTCCAACCAGTCACATACAGGTTCTGGTGATTCAAGGAAGTGAGTGTTTCCATCTTGAAGGATTTTCAGCTTGGCTATTAAGATATGTCAGCTGCAGGTCTTTTAGTTTTTGCTTAACATCAGAAAGATTCATGTTGGTTTTGAACTTGTAGTGTATAATCCGGATATATGCTGACTGTTGACTCGAGCGTAAAAGGGGCCTGGAGTCTGGTTTGTCTGAAGTTGGTATTTCAGTCTGCATATAACAAAAATCTGGCAATTGGCGGTCATCAGGAAGCCCCTGGAGCTGGCTGTGCCGCCAGTGATCTATGTGCCTTTCAGTGACAAAGCATGTTCAGAGTGTGTCTCTAGGCATCCATGTCTCAAGCCAAGTTGCGAGGAACTCTTCTGGATGATCACTCCCTGCTCCCTCCCGTATGCCAACAAATCGTAGATTTTCTTCGGAAGCATCTCTCCAAATCTTCCACCCATCATTTTAGGTAGCTTAATTTTTCTTTTAGGCAGACAACTTACATGCGTACTGTATGGACCGGGTCCTCTGCCACAGAGATACGCTGTTCAGTGTCTGTAGCCTTATCTGCAACTCTACCTAAGTCTTGGCTGGGCAGCCCCAGTTCTAGTCCAGCTCCCTCAATTTGTGTTTCCATGGTGTAGCACATCCAAAAGATAGCTTGTAGGATTTGCTCAAGTGTGACTTGTGAGGGAGCGACATCTGTTGGCGTGTCCACTTTCCCTGGTACCTTTAGAGTAGAGGTGGCGGAACTGTCTTTTTTTGGTTTGCTGGGTGGTCGTTGTTACCTGCAATTTTCACATCTTTGCGGATGATGGAGGGAGAGAGGGCGGATGCTGTGCAGGATTATGAACAATGCCCCTTTGCCTCCCAGCCTGCCTTTGTTGCATGGACTCCCCCTCCCCCCCCCCCACAGCAGGTGTGTGTCGTCTGTGGTCATGATTTACTGTTTCACAGGATTATATGTGTTGGGTTTGGGAGTCTTCTCAGTATCCGCAGTGCTGCCACCTGTTCTGGGGGTGAGAACAGGGGAGATGGGGGTGGGGGTCAGAGGGGAGCTCCCAGACTACATTGAGGGGTAAGAATTTCTCTGGTATGTATGGGGAGATAGAGCCAGTCATTGGGTTTATCGTAATGCGGCCACTGGGTCTGTTGCCTCTCGCAGCCTGTTTATGACTCAAGTTGTTATCTATAGCCCCCCACTTTCTCTTGTGGGTGAGATGAGGCATGAGTTCACTGTTGGGAGGACGAGACGCTTGTCAGTGTGATATGGATGTGGGCCGGAGGGGAGCACGGCATAAACCTACTTTGCTCGGTCTTTGTGGATGGGCAGCAAGCCTGTCTCAACCACCAGCCTATTTGGAGATCTCCAGTCCCCCGATGGGCTTCATGAAGCAATAGCGGAGGGTGGAAATGGTCGCATTGCGCAACTAGTTACAAAGGATAAAGATGCTCTGCCAGCCCGTGGGAAAATCTATGAGCCTCCCTCACCAGCTTTGGGGCCTCCAGGTGGTTCTTCTGGGTGCGTGCTGGGCGCGCCTGCCACCTGCACCCAGTATGGCACCTAGAGGTGCCAGACATACAGAGGACCGCAGCCCATTCGTCTGGCCCCCAAGGTGTGGATGCCTGCCCTCCTTCATGCGTAGGCCTCCGGGACATCTCCTGGCCAGGGCCACTGATAGGGTTCACAGTCCTGGGTGATCTTCAGGGCCCTGCCCCTGCAACGTGGCCCTGGTAGGTCTGTTGGGTGCTGGGGGCGTTCACCAACCATGGTCCATGCAACTTTGGAATGGGGAGGCCCCTCTTGGTGCAAGCGTGCCATTGATCAGCTATGCACGTGCTCTGCCTCATTGTGCTCTGTGGTCCTACTTCACCCCGTGCCCTGGGTGTGGGTGTTGATTTTGCCCTTGGCGTAGACCTTCTGGAACAGTTTGCGGGGCCTGGGCGGGAGTGGCTTATGAGATTGAATTGCCGCCTCCTGTCATGAAGTTGCAGCCGCCATCATGAACGGTTTGTCACCCACCCCCCCTCATTAAGAGCAATTGTACAAAATTTGGTGGGGACAGATATAAATGATTCTCAGGGTCTTGTGAAGAAGCTGTTTGATGCAGAAAACTATTATTTTAAACTTGGATTTTGGTACAAAGAGTTACACCTGAATCCAGCTTGAATTCTTTGACAGATGAGATTAGAACAGGAACGGCATACAGGAAATCAACTAGGGGAAGCACAGAGGAGAAACCTACTCTCATTTGATCTATTTGAATCTTACGGAAGCCTATTTTCAGTGCATGGCATTTTTTTGATGGATGGATGGTATATTTTACTCTGCATATATTGACCAAAATGTATCCCTCCTGAGCCTCGGAATGCCCCAAATGTGATCTGGATGGGGACTGCCTACAAAGGTTCTTGTTGTGCAATATCTTAAAGACATTTTGGGGAGGTATATTTCAGGCACAGAATAAAAACAATAAGGAGAACCATTCTGGATTCCTCTAAAATGGTTTTTCTTGGCGTATTAGACACAGGGAGCCCGGAAGACCATAGCATGGGATATTTTCTATAGCTATGTTGGTAGCCAGATCATTAATTACTGCCTAGTGGAAGTCTCAAACTACCCCTAGACTGGAGGAATGGGTTATAAAAATGCAATGGGATAGCCAGTGAGAAGCTTCTCATGCTACGTTAAGCCTATTTACCTTAGAAAGTAGAAAATTGGGCATGCCAGTAGGGGACTGGATGTTCTAAATTAAGCCGTCACTTTAATGGCAGGGCATACCTGGGAGGTATCCGATCTGGTATAGGGTATTTTTATGCAAGTACTGTAGGACCACAGTCACTGTTCGGAAAGTATGGCCTCTTTATAATTGGTGAAAAGGCTGGTCCTATGCTTAGTAATTTGGAGCAGAAAATCACTTTAAAGATATAAGAAAGACTTTTGACTATCTAGGTGGGATGAGGAATGGGGCAGGTAACTTTTAGATTGGTATATCTATTCCATTACGTATGGTTGAATAGATTTATGTAAAAGTTGATGGTAAATTAAGATCTTTTTCTACTTTGAACTTACATTTGCCTTAAAAAAAAAAAACTTTATTATTGGCACTTTGTGCATCTTGTTGCGATTAGCTATAAATGAAAAATATATATCTCCGGTTTGCCCAAATGGATTTAGATCATCGTTTTGTTTTTAATTCTACTCTATTTTTCTTGTTCATTTTGGGATTTATATTGCTTTGTATTTTGACTTCATTACTTTTTTTGGTATGGCATTAATACTTTACACATTGCCTGTAAGCCTGTCTTCTCTGTGCCATAGGTAACAGTGGATTGAGCTTATGTTTGTTTAGTGACTTTAATGGTTCACCCTGACTAGGACTGTTATTACTTGAGGAGGGTACTCACCCCCCTCAACTAATCGTATTTCTTACACATTGTATTAAACTATTTCAGACCAATCTGGTTGTCCCATGTATCTCACCAACAAACATATCTATAAAATGAAATTCTGATCTTCAGGCTCATGTTTAATCTCATTGAAAGATTAGGGTAAAAAAAGCTGCAGCTACAAATCGCTATTTCATAGAGTTGAATATGTTCAAGGAAAGCTATTTTAAATTTAGATTATACTTCAGCTACATTTTTGAGACAAATATATAATGAACAGTAAATTACCAGCGTTCGACTTGAGGCTGCGAAGACCAAGTTCAAGATGCAGTCTTTCAATGAGGATGCTTGGATGTGCTCCAAAGACTCTGCTCCAGAATGAAAGTGCCAGAGTTCAGGTTTCTAGTTGGCCCAAAGCTTTTAAGGCTCTATTTTCCTGACCTTTGCACAATAAGATTGACTTCTAATCTGGCTCATGATCTGCACCAATTCTAAACATATCAGTACCTGTCTGCTGGATAATCCACTTAACCTATCTCACTAAAGTAAGAGGAAAAAATGAGTACAAAGTGATTCATAAGCAGAATTGACAATGAAAAGTTAGTATGCAATTTAAAACTTCTTGTTGAAACTTCTTAGAGTGTAAAACAAAGAACCTCACCCAGGCAACAATGATCCTGATAAATCATTATCAATCTACTAGACTTTCACTTCCTGGCAATGTCAAACAAGATACAGGCATAAGGAACTATGATGTATTTTTTTTTGCTGTTTTTACACAGTGTAGACTTGGCCCATAGGCATTTAGAGTGCTTTACAAGAGAGCAAGAGATAAGTGCTGCCTAAAAATATTAGAAAAACATCATATTACCACTAGGAAAGCAAGAATAACTAGTTCATACCACCAGGGACTGTAAAAGATAAGGAGTTAGCTAACTAACATAGTAAGTTACCAGTAAGTGATCATAAGAACAGAAAGAACAAACATTTTGTAACAGGAAAAAGCCAGTCAGTTAAACAGTGGAGTTGCAAGCAAGAATCCCCACTTCAACCAAAGTGCCTTTCAAATAAGGGGAATTGTATTTGTATGTGAGCAGACAGGAGAAAGTATGAACTGCTGGTGTGAGATGGTTCATAAGCCTTGTTGCACTACTAGAGAATGCCGTTCTCATAGAATGTTCATGCCCAACAGTCAGCGACTTGTGCAGCAGGGACTCTGTGTTTCTTGATCCTCGTTGAGCTCCAGAGACTTTCATTTTTACAACCAGGTAGGAAGAAGTAGAATTCTGGTGGAATTGTAAGTATTGCAAGAAGTCTTAAATTGGTATGATGTTCATTCTGTGATTGGAGATCTTGCGGCACTGATATCGAGAAATAGGAATTGGAAAGAAGGTAAATTATAAGTTGGAAGTAATTTTCAGCTCAACGTGCTCCTATGAATTAAATTTGCACTACAACCTTGTCAGATTTCTTGATTACAGTGGAGAATGAAATTATGTTGAGAGTAGAAGGTCTAGGACATTGTTCAAGATGTCATTCAGCTATGCTTCTGTGAGGAACAGGGCGTCAAAGTTGAGGTCCACAGTTCTCTCTGAAAGCTTCAGTCAGTGTTTAGCTGCAGATCAGTAGTTATGTTGCATGTAGCATGTTGAGTGAGTGATATTGCTGACAATTTGAGTGTATGATGGAAACGTGGATGAGATTGGCGAGTCCCACATTCCTGCTTGGAAAGGTATGATCTGGGATGTCTGTAGTTCCGAGTAGTTGGGATGGAGGAGATGCCTTGTGCCCTGTTATGGGTTGGCTTGTTGGTTATGTCGAAGTTCCCATAGTTTTTCCAAGCTACGTAGGATTATCTAAAGTGAGATCTGTTCTGTTAGGTCTCGGTTTGCAGTTGTTTCTTGGGAGATTGAAACCCCAGACCCTTTTCTTCAGGGAGTGAGCGCTAGGTGGGGGATTAGGAGTTGAGCAGTAGTTTAGTGTGGATAATGGGGATGACAGTTGTGAAACTCATTATGAGAAGAAGTCCATTTTGTGTACACTGTAAGCCAGAGAGACAAGAAACTTGGGAAAGAAATTAAGGGGATTTTATATCAGAGGTGATGAGATTCATCTGCATAGATGGGAATCGGATGACGGGTGCGCTAGCTGAGGAGATTGTTTGACATTAGAAGGGAATGGGGGAGCGAGGTTAATGGGTGAGCACTAGGCATTTGCGTGAGCGGTTGGAAGGGAGGAGGGCATAGGGTGAATGCCAAGATAGTAGAAAGAGTGGGTAGGGATAGGAGACAGGAATGGTGGGATATATATATATGTGAGAGGACTGTGGTTGGAATGGAGGGATTAGAATGAGGTTGCCCGGTACATCAGGACGAGGTGAGTAGAGAATATGTCTGGGAAGGGCAGGTTGGGGCTCAGATTGGATTGGACTAGTGTTTTTAGGGGAGAAGGGTGTAGGGAGAGTTGGGGATGGTTGTTTAGTGGAGTGGTAGAGGGACAGTTAGACAAAAGAGTGTGGGAGGGAAGTGAGTCTAATATAGTTTGATCGAGCCCTGTAACATCAAAGATTGGGCACCAAAGAATTACCTTCTTATCAGACTGTGCCTTGTGTGAATGATTGCTGTGTGATTACAGCCTAAACAGCTCTGAACTGAATGTTTCCAGGATTTAATTGTTGCTGATGGCCTGGAATAACATAACACAAAAGGCTGTTCTCTAATATTGGTTCTCGCCATTGGAGGTCACCAGTCTTAAGATGTGATTTGTTCTGTAAAACCTATAGTAATCAGGTATAGGAGACAAGTTTCAAACACCACCACACTGCTGGAATGCCATTTCAAATAGCAATAACCATGCTGCCGTTTAATTCTTTGCGATTTGAAGGAGCGCAAGAGTCTACTATGTTGAAAGCCAGGGTTGAAAAGGCCAGGTATATGCCAGTTCCTTCAGAAATTCTATTGGTCTTAAGGCACAGTATCCTTTCCAAAACTTTGATGTTGGTCTTTAGGTAATGCTGGAGAACAAACCCATTTAAGGAGAAATGAAAAATCTAAAGAAAATTCCAGAAAGCTGTCACCTAGGGTTGCAAATGGAATGGGAGAGTAGGACATCTGTAATATTGGGTACTGATGTCAGTCTCTGATATCAGCTTAGAATGATGGAGTTGAGGATTCCAGGAAGGTTGTGCGAAAATCTAGAAGACCTTGAGGTGGATGGCTGAGCTGTTTCTCACTACATACTTCAATAAATCCTCTCACTTTCAACTACTATGGCATGAAAGTTACTTTATCACACTGACGACGACTGGGATTTAAACGGGAGATTTCACAGCTCAACATTGTCTCAACTGCTGCCTTACCCTAGCACATGGCAGGCCAACCTGGTGAGTCCTCTCATCACCTCGTCGAGATATTTGTTTAGACATCTCCTGGACAATTCATTCTCTTAAACAGTTAATTGTTGACGATCGGTAGACAGTGTATAACGTTGGATTCTCACCGTCTTGGTCCTGTGTTATCTATCCTTTTCCGTTGGATTCACAAGGCCTTCTCCTCGTGCATACATTGTTGTTTACTTTTAAACATTGCTATGTCGGTACGCTCACACTTATCCTTGGTTACGTCTTGGTTACCACAGACGGTCTCCAGTTGCCGTGGAGTCATCTCAGCGTCTCCTCCGATTGACTCTACTGTTGCCTAGAGATGCCTGTGGACGCGTCAGTGTCTCCTCTGATCGACATTACCGGTGCCTAGAGACGTCTGTGGATGCTGTTTCCATTTGCCGTGGCCCTGTTTTCCGTGTTATGTTACACTAGTTGGTGTTTTTTTCCCCTCTGTACATCGCTGATATGCACAGCTCGTATTAAAGGACGTGCACAGGTTTCAGAACGTGGTTTTCTGCATTTACACATCGCTGATGTGCACAGCTTCTTCACATTTATTAAAGGCACATTCCTGACGTGCAGTTTTTAAAAAATCTCTCCTTTAGGACATCGCTGTACACAGCTTCTACTATTCAAGTATTTTGACTTAAAAGAGTACTTGTATCTGCATACTACCTTGTGCACTGTTGGTGAAAAAAAGGAAGAACTTTCTCAGTGTGATTTTATTTTATATCTTGTTCTAGGCACATCATAAAATATGCAGAATGTCACAGCACCCCCATTTTTTGGTCAAGCCCTGGTGACCCTCCTATAAAATGGGGGAAAAAGTTGAATGCTATTCAAGAGTGTGTGGAACCTCTAAGGGCTGAAAGGAGGACTGCATTATTACTTTACTGTCTTGGGTCTGGAGACAATAAGTATTTGATCATCTCCCAGATGTGCCCGATAGTGAAGCAGTTTACCTCAATGAGTATGAAACCTGCATACGCAAATTAGATGTACACTATTTACCCAAAGTAAGCACCATTTTGTAACGTTAATATTTTGGGAAGAGAGTACAGAAAGAAGGAGAATCTATAGAAAATTACGTGGCAGATCTCAGGCGTTTGGCATCCTCCTGTAAGTTTGGCATATTATCAGATGAGAGAATTAGGCATCAGTTCATTTTAGGATGTCACATTGAGAAAGTTTGTGAAGAATTATGGCTCAGAGATGAACCCATTCTTGAGGAAGTATTAACTATTGCTAAAAAGATAGAACATTCTCTGAAATGTGTAGAGGTGATAAAAAGTGATTCGTCGAATCAGGTGTGCACTGTAGTGAGTGATATAGATAAGATTGTAAGCACAAAGAAGAAAGAGAACAAAGATTACACAGTGGTTAAAACTCAATCTAAGGTAGAGAAGAGATGTTTTAGGTGAGATAAATCAGGACATTTCGCTAATGACAGAATCTGTCCTGCCATAAAAGCTGTATGCAAATACTGTTAGACATAGGGACATTTTTCTTCAGTATGTAGATTGAGGAAAACAAAGCAGAAGATTTAAGAAGTCCATATAAATGATAATGAAAATTCACGCACTACTGATTTTGATTGTGGACAGATTGTCTTACAAGTGGAGAATGTGAGCAAAAGTGGTCCTTTAGACTATTTTCAGGTTGAAGGGAAAAGAACAAAGGTCCTGTTCAATTCTGGGGCTAAAATCACAATTGTATCTAACAACTTCTTTAAGGATCAGCTGGAGGGTACTGTAACTTTACTCAAACCTGACATTAGACCATGTGCATATGGTGGTAAGTTAATAGATCTATATCAATATTTTGTAGGTTTGATTGAATATGAAGATTGCTATACTTCTGGCAAAATATATGTATCTAAGAAGGTTGGTAGCATTATAAGCTGGTGGCATCAGAAACATTTAGCAGTCATGTTGGATCCCAACAGTGAAAATCCGATTGTGTTGAAGAGCATTAGTTCCAGCAATATACAGGAATTTATTAAGATAGATACAGACCTGCAACAAGTGTTACAAAATGAGTTCCCAAGTGTTTTTAGGAAAGGTCTGGGTTGTTTAGAGGATTATTATCCCAAAATCAAACTTATTCCCAATCCAGTTCCTTTTTGTAGTAAAGAAAGAGGAGTTCCTATGAACGTTAGAAAGAAGATGCTAAATAAATTGTATAAACTCAAAAATCAAGAGATAATTGAGGAAATTGAAGGCACTACTTGGGTAGCCCCTGTTGCTGCTGCCAAGAAATCCAATGGATCTTTGAGATTATGCATTGATCTCAGGCAATTGAATAAATGTGTTTGTGTATAGATATCCTTTACCCAATATTTCTGAATTGCTTATGATGATAGGAGATGTAGAGGTCTTCCGTACCATTGACCTTGCTTCAGCATATCATCAGATACAGCTAGATTAATTACCAATGATCTCAAGACATTCATAACACCACTTGGAACTTTCAGATATACTAGACTCCTTTTGGGTTGATATCAGCTGCATCTGTTTTTTAACGGGTTATGGAGAAAATATTGCAAGATTAGTTAGGGAGTCTGTATATATATCAGGGTGACATTTTGGTGTATGGAAAAGATAAAATTAAACATGATTCAAGAGTTAGACAAGTTTTGAGTAGGTTATGAGATCATGATCTTACTGTATAATTGAAAAATGCAAGTTTGGCACAAATGCTATTAATTATTTAGGCCACACTATAATAGGCGAGGGTGTAATTCCGAAGGCTGATCTTGTAAATACCATTATTAAAGACAAGCTTATGCATTTTCTGGGGATGGTAGAGTATTATCACAAACTTGTTAAAAACTTTGCCGAGATTACATACAGCATGAGGTGTCTCCTGAAGAAAGGAAGTAATTTTGTATGGAATAATGAGTGCGAGAAAGCATTTGATTAAATGAAATTCAAATTAGCTCAGGCACCCAAACTTAAGAATTTTGACCCAAAAAAAGCTCTATCATTACCACTTATGCCAGTCTCAAAGGACTTAGGGCAGTTTTACAGCAGCGAGGTAATGGTCCTAAAAACACTATTATGTTCTTGTCAAGGAGTCTCAATGGTTCAGAAAGCTAGTACTCTGTGATTGAAAGGGAAGCCCTGGCTGTATGTTGGGCAATTAAAAAGTTAAGGACTTTTTTGTGGGAGATTACCTTTACGGTAAAAACAGATCACAAACCTTTGTGTGAAATATTCAATAAGAAGGGTATTGACTCAGCCTCCTCTAGAATTTCTAAATGAGTGGTTTGATTACAAGAGTATAATTTCAATGTAAAGTACATTTCTGGTGTTGAAAATGTGATTGCGGATACTTTATCTAGGTTAGTGCATGAGGACAAGGATGACCAGGATAGTGATTCTACCGATGATTATACAGAATTCGTTTGTGAACTTGACTGAGATAATATTGGAAAACAGATGGCGTGAGGAACTAAAGGGAGATCCAACTTTACAAAAGGCGATGGATCTTATTAGGCTTGATTGGAAATACAAACTAAGGACTTTTGGTTGGTCAGGAATCAGTTAGCAACCAAGGATGGTTTACTGTCACGTGGCACTAGACTAGTTCCTCCAGTCAAATTGAGAGGACTTGGTGAATCTAGCTCATAAGTGTCATTTGGGCATCTCTAAAACCAAGGAAAGATTACGATCCAGTTGTTGGTGGCCAGGCATGGACACTCAAATTGAACATCTGGTGAGGGAATGTATGCAATGTGCTTTAGTGAGAAGTTTGAAACCAAGAACTCAACCTATGACAATTCAGAATCGACCCAATAAAACGTGGAAAGATATTGCTCTAGACATTTTAGGGCCCATACATGGAGATGGTCAGGAAAGTTATGTCATAGTTGTGATAGATATGTTCTTCCGTTGGCCTGAAATATGCTTCTCTAGAGGCATTGAAACACATCATGTGATCATTTTTTTTAAAGATCTCTTTGTAAGGGAAGGTACTCCTGAAACAATACTAACAGATAATGGAGTGCAACTACTTTCTAAGGAAATGGAGGATTTTCTTCATGATTGTGGAATTATGTACAAAAAGTGCGCTCTATATCATCCTGAATCCAATGGAATGGTAGAAAGGTTTAATTGGGTGTTGGAAGAGACCATTGCTTTAGCTAAAAACAATGGCAAAAGTTGGTGAGTAGAAGTTTAAAAAAAGAATTGGGGTGTACAGGTTCACTCCTCATACAACCACTGGAATGTCCCCTTTTGTACTGTTTCATGGAAGACATCCTAATACCGTGTTAAAACCTTCATGGGTAAATACATTTGTAGGGGGTAATAAATCAAGTGATGAAACCAAACTGTGGAGGATGAGAGAATAAGAAATAGGAAGATACATTTTGGTCAAAAACATTCTGTTAATTTGACTAAAGTAAATGTAGGTGATTTGGTTATGATAAAACATCCTGGTTTGCAGGTGTGCGGTAACAAACTGTCAAAACCAATGAAAGTCATCAAGGTTTTCACTAAGAACTGAAGATCGTCATGTGTGGAATCTCAACAGAGTTGTCTTGTGTAGAGGCAAAATTTTACAGGATACTGGAAATCATGCTCAACAAGGTGGTGATAATGAAGACAAGGTTGGCTCATGTAAAGTGAAGGACAATACTTCTATCAAAAAAGAGAATCTAGAAGACCTTGAGGTGGATGTCTGAACTGTTTCTCACTACGTACTTCAATAAATCCGCTCACTTTCAACTACTACGGCATGAAAGTTACTTTATTACAACATCGCTCCTGCAACCAACATGAATAAGTAAAACGGCACATACTTATTGGTTGAGTATCCCTTCCAGGGATGTGGAATTCCTATCGCCAGACGCCCGGGACATCTTGTTTGGGGTCAAGGGCAACAAGTTTTTATGTTTACTTTGTCCTTGGGACAAGTAGGCCCAACCCCCTGCAGCACAAACCCTTTGGCTGCCTGTTTACAGAGAGTGGAACTCTCTGCAGTTGAGGTAATGTGTTTCCAAAAGATAAAGCTGTTCGAACTTGTATTTATGGTTCATTATTTGAAAGCCTTCATTATTAGGGGGAGTGCTGTAAATAAATGTTTTAAGGTCACACTTCACTACTGACGTTGGTTCCAGTACAAAAAAGAAAAAACGTGTATACACATGTTTGAAAAGTTTAGGCTATGAGGCTAAGTATAATGCTCCCAGAATGCTCTCTGATTATATGCAAATTAAGTGTCATTTAGTAAAATGTGTTGATGCATGCTAGTATTTCCCAAAAATATTTCTAATGGAAAATCAGTGTAACCATTTTCAACACGATTATGGGAAGCATGAAAATAAACAAACACTGACAAAGCCAACTGATCTGACATATTTTTATAAGTCTTTTAGTTTCATCAATGTGTGTCTTGTTTTGACATGGCTTTTGTAACACTTTATTGTTGTGGGAGCTAACAGGCCCTCAACATTGTAACAAACACTGGCAAACCCCCCCCCCCCCCCCCAAAAAAAAGTTTTTGAACTCTAAAAGCACGTGTTGCCACCAGCGGCATAGCAAAGGCCCCACAGCCCCCCTCCAGGGGGCCCCTTCAGCCCAGCACCTGCCCTGAGTGAGTCTGGAGAGGGGGCTCCTCCATGTTCTTTACAAAGGGGCACCCTCCAGTTTCGTTACGTCACTGATTGCCACTGTAGTTCCTGACACTGAACAAAACTACTTTGTGTGGCAATATGCTCCTTGTGGAAGAGCAGAATGCGATCACTCACAGTAAAGCCGGCCGAAAGAGAGAGAAATAGAAGTTTAATAAAAACAAAATGAACTGCAAGTATTCAAGCCCTACTATGGTAGTAGCCCTGGCATAATCAGAGAGGCTATTATCAGAGCACTTACATAATGAGATTGCTGCCATAATTTGTCGCCACACTACATGGCACCAAAGGGACAAGTAGATCTTTTTACAGGACAAGTAGATTTGAGAAGCAACATGTCCAATGGACAAGTAGATATTTTAATAAATTCCACACCCCTGCCTTCACTGGGATTACACACACACATGTACATTCCATTCATCCACATCATTTGTTAATCGCAGTAGATACCTCACCTGCAGGACGATCGTGCGTGTCGGACAAAAGTACTTGGGACTCCGTTCCCACACTGCTGCTTGCTTATCTGGGCAAACCTACCGTGAAATGTAGA
Source organism: Pleurodeles waltl (assembly GCF_031143425.1). NCBI lineage: Eukaryota > Metazoa > Chordata > Amphibia > Caudata > Salamandridae > Pleurodeles > Pleurodeles waltl. The sequence continues at coordinate 1,418,614,221 of NC_090445.1, forward strand.
GTACAACTATGTCATGACGTAGGCACAAAGCAGCAATACTTTCTTGCCATCAGCACACAAAGACATGGAAACCGATTCAGAGGGCCAGAATATAATGTGTTACGGGGAGCTGCTGGCTATGTCAGTCCTGTTGGTGATTTCCTGTTATATTTTCAGAAGATTCCTTAGAAACATAGTTGGTTTTGGTACTGTATTTGTTGCTTCAGAATTCAAAAATAAAAAGAAATAAGATCCTCACCTCTGAGTCCTGACTTACAATTTTCAACATTTCCATAATAAAAGATTGTAAGGAAATGCCTCCTTGGCATGGTTGCCCCCTGACTTTTTGCCTTTGCTGATGCTATGTTTACAATTGAAAGTGTGCTGAGGCCTGCTAACCAGGCCCCAGCACCAGTGTTCTTTCCCTAACCTGTACTTTTGTATCCACAATTGGCAGACCCTGGCATCCAGATAAGTCCCTTGTAACTGGTACTTCTAGTACCAAGGGCCCTGATGCCAAGGAAGGTCTCTAAGGGCTGCAGCATGTCTTATGCCACCCTGGAGACCTCTCACTCAGCACAGACACACTGCTTGCCAGCTTGTGTGTGCTAGTGAGGACAAAACGAGTAAGTCGACATGGCACTCCCCTCAGGGTGCCATGCCAGCCTCTCACTGCCTATGCAGTATAGGTAAGACACCCCTCTAGCAGGCCTTACAGCCCTAAGGCAGGGTGCACTATACCATAGGTGAGGGTACCAGTGCATGAGCATGGTACCCCTACAGTGTCTAAACAAAACCTTAGACATTGTAAGTGCAGGGTAGCCATAAGAGTATATGGTCTGGGAGTTTGTCAAACACGAACTCCACAGCACCATAATGGCTACACTGAAAACTGGGAAGTTTGGTATCAAACTTCTCAGCACAATGAATGCACACTGATGCCAGTGTACATTTTATTGTAAAATACACCACAGAGGGCACCTTAGAGGTGCCCCCTGAAACTTAACCGACTGTCTGTGTAGGCTGACTAGTTCCAGCAGCCTGCCACACCAGAGACATGTTGCTGGCCCCATGGGGAGAGTGCCTTTGTCACTCTGAGGCCAGTAACAAAGCCTGCACTGGGTGGAGATGCTAACACCTCCCCCAGGCAGGAGCTGTGACACCTGGCGGTGAGCCTCAAAGGCTCACCCCTTTGTCACAGCCCAGCAGGGCACTCCAGCTTAGTGGAGTTGCCCGCCCCCTCCGGCCACGGCCCCCACTTTTGGCGGCAAGGCTGGAGGGAACAAAGAAAGCAACAAGGAGGAGTCACTGGCCAGTCAGGACAGCCCCTAAGGTGTCCTGAGCTGAAGTGACTCTAACTTTTAGAAATCCTCCATCTTGAGATGGAGGATTCCCCCAATAGGGTTAGGATTGTGACCCCCTCCCCTTGGGAGGAGGCACAAAGAGGGTGTACCCACCCTCAGGGCTAGTAGCCATTGGCTACTAACCCCCCAGACCTAACCACGCCCTTAAATTTAGTATTTAAGGGCTACCCTGAACCCTAGAAAATCAGATTCCTGCAACTACAAGAAGAAGGACTGCCTAGCTGAAAACCCCTGCAGAGGAAGACCAGAAGACGACAACTGCCTTGGCTCCAGAAACTCACCGGCCTGTCTCCTGCCTTCCAAAGATCCTGCTCCAGCGACGCCTTCCAAAGGGACCAGCGACCTCGACATCCTCTGAGGACTGCCCCTGCTTCGAAAAGACAAGAAACTCCCGAGGACAGCGGACCTGCTCCAAGAAAAGCTGCAACTTTGTTTCCAGCAGCTTTAAAGAACCCTGCAAGCTCCCCGCAAGAAGCGTGAGACTTGCAACACTGCACCCGGCGACCCCGACTCGGCTGGTGGCGATCCAACACCTCAGGAGGGACCCCAGGACTACTCTAAGACTGTGAGTACAAAAACCTGTCCCCCCTGAGCCCCCACAGCGCCGCCTGCAGAGGGAATCCCGAGGCTTCCCCTGACCGCGACTCTTTGAATCCTAAGTCCCGACACCTGGGAGAGACCCTGCACCCGCAGCCCCCAGGACCCGAAGGACCGGACTTTCACTGGAGGAGTGACCCCCAGGAGTCCCTCTCCCTTGACCAAGTGGAGGTTTCCCCGAGGAACCCCCCCCTTGCCTGCCTGCAGCGCTGAAGAGATCCCTAGATCTCCCATTGACTTCCATTACAAACCCGACGCTTGTTTCTACACTGCACCCGGCCGCCCCCGCGCTGCTGAGGGTGAAATCTCTGTGTGGGCTTGTGTCCCCCCCGGTGCCCTACAAAACCCCCCTGGTCTGCCCTCCGAAGACGCGGGTACTTACCTGCAAGCAGACCGGAACCGGGGCACCCCCTTCTCTCCATTCTAGCCTATGTGTTTTGGGCACCACTTTGAACTCTGCACCTGACCGGCCCTGAGCTGCTGGTGTGGTGACTTTGGGGTTGCTCTGAACCCCCAACGGTGGGCTACCTTGGACCAAGAACTAAGCCCTGTAAGTGTCTTACTTACCTGGTTAACCTAACAAATACTTACCTCCCCTAGGAACTGTGAAAATTGCACTGTGTCCACTTTTAAAACAGCTATTTGTGAATAACTTGAAAAGTATACATGCAATTTTTATGATTTGAAGTTCCTAAAGTACTTACCTGCAATTCCTTTCGAATGAGATATTACATGTAGAATTTGAACCTGTGGTTCTTAAAATAAACTAAGGAAAGATATTTTTCTATATAAAAACTTATTGGCTGGATTTGTCTCTGAGTGTGTGTACCTCATTTATTGTCTGTGTATGTACAACAAATGCTTAACACTACTCCTTGGATAAGCCTACTGCTCGACCACACTACCACAAAATAGAGCATTAGTATTATCTCTTTTTGCCACTATCTTACCTCTAAGGGGAACCCTTGGACTCTGTGCATGCTATTCCTTACTTTGAAATAGCACATACAGAGCCAACTTCCTACAAAGATGTTTTCAGAGTTGACTGATTTCTGTTACACGTCGGTTGTTGTAGTGTATTCATTATTTTGAAACAAATATTTCACATATTTTTCCTGCTGTGCCAACAAGGACTAAAATCCAGTATAAAGGTAGAATTCCTTGTAAATGAGTATACTGATGCTCCTTTTCAATGAAGATGTCCTTGTGGCCTTAATTAAATGGTAATCGGAGTCTGCACCCACAATTATGCTTCAGTTTTCTGAATTTGTTTTGGTCACAATTTGAGCATATAAAACATGTTCCTCATCCTCAGAGACTCTTGCAGTGGAGTGTTGATAACTTTTTTTGTTGGAGTAAGGATACCATTTGCTTACAAATCAGCTGGACATAGATGTTCTCCTTTCATCTGTTTACCTTTCGATTTATCTTGCAGTGATTTAATTGAACATTTTTGTAGTGTCTGCAAATTCTACCACAAGACTCCAAAATAGTCACCTTTTTAATGGTTCTGCAACCACAGTTTCTGTTACGGTGAAACCACAAACAACACCAAATTAACCTATGGCTAACCCTTTGGTAGCTTGGCACAATAGCAGTTAGGCTTAACTTAGAGACAGTGTATAAAGTATTTATGCAGCACTTCAGACAATAATAAAATGAAAATACAACACAAGAAAAATACCATGCCAATTTAGAAACTTAGAGTAAAATTTAGTAAATTATTAGACTCCAAAACAACAAAAATCCAATCAATAGAACTGAAGGTATGCAATTTTGAAGATTTAAAATAAATAAAGGACCTAAAAGCACAAAGCGCTACTCGCAGGTATCTGGTCTTGCGAGAATGGATGAAAGTCGTGAGTTCAGGCCGACCACGATGGAGTGCGAGCCCGATACAAGGACCTTTAAAATCCAGTGGGGAGAGTTCCGCTGACCTTGGAAGAGGCTGCGAGGATCAGGGAGAGTGTTGTGCATGGTTGTTGCTGGTACTTTGCGTTAGCGGTCACCGCACACTAATGATGGTGTAGCGCGAAGTGCAAATGTTGGGTCGCTGGCAGTGGCTGTAGAGTTTGGTTCACCAGGGCTTCGCATTGGTAGGCAGAAAGATCTTGATGCAAACTGCCCCATTCGTGAAGATCCGAAAATGTAAAGATTCTTCCTTTTCTTGATAAGAGGGCTTATGTGACGCCACACCAAGGGTCCAGGATCTGAGTGGCAGTTCTTGGGGATCAGGAACTCATTACAGCAGAGGCCAGCAGGGATCAGGCAGTTCCAGGCAGCAGGTCTACTGGACAGCTGCAGGGAGCCTCTGGAACTTGATATGCCCCCTGTAGCTCAGACGATGCGGTCAGTCAGCTGACCATTGGAGTCATTTCAGCGTAATATGAAGGGTGGAGGTCCAATCTTTCTCCTCAGCAAACGGAGTAGCAGGGCAACAAAGTGGCAGTCCAGCACTGCAGTTTTCCTTCTGTAGTGTTCATATGTCCAGGAGTGTACTGAAGAGTTTGGTCTGAGGGTCAACTGTTTATACCTGTGCCCACTTTGAAGTAGAAGCTTCAGCAGGTTGCCCTTTCAGAGGTGTTTGGAATTTCTTGCCTCCCTGCCATGACCCCAGCTTGTCTGGGGTCAAAAAGGACTAGTGTCAGAACCCTTTGTGGGTGTGCTGGAAGAGACTTTGTGATGTGCAAGTATTGTAGGTGACAGTTCATCTGCTCATCAAATCTGAGATGGCCAATCCTGCCAGCTACTATTCCCCTTTGTCTCACTGTCGGAGAACAATACACAAAGGCTAACTGCCAGCTACAGCTAGTCTTGTGACCCCGGAAACCAGCAGCAGACATCAAATGGCTGGGACAAGAAAATGCTAACTTTTTTTAATTGCATTTTTAGAATTGTGACTTACAATCCGACTTTACTTTTAAAGAGAGCTTTACATTGCAGTTCTTTAGGCACTAAACTGGACATTCCTATCTGAGCTCAATTGGAATTTACCATGTAATAAATGTATAAGGAAACCTAATGTTATCCCACAGGAGAGGTAGGCCTAACAGTAGTGAGAAAATTGAGGAGTATTTCACTATAATGACATACAAAACTTAAAAGAATATGTCCAACCTTCTAAATACACTGCACCCTGCCCTCTGGACCATGTAGGACCTATCCTAGGTGTGTGTTACTTCTGTTAAAAAGTTGGCTTTGGGCCTGGCAAGAGGATTGTCTTGCCAGGTCGAAATGGCAGTTTAAAAAAGCATTCACAGACTCAATTGCAGGCCTGAGACATGCATAAAAGGCTACTTCAGTGGGGTGGTGCAATGTGTGCCTCAGGCACGCTAGCACCATTGAAATTACAGGCCATGTGTACATGTAGTACCACTTTGACAGGGTCTTGCAAGTAAATTAAATGTGCCAACTGGGTGTAAGACAATTCTACCATGTTTTCAGGAGTGAGCACAAGCACTCAAGCTCTGATTAGCAGTGGTAGGTGAGTAGAAAACACGTTTATTAAGGCACTTTTCCATAAAGCATTCCAAACAAGCATTAAAACAGTTAAAATTTTAAATGGCTTAACACCCAACCAACCCACCAATAAAACTTAGTTTCGTTTTGCCACATCAAAATAACACATTTCTGACAGCAGTTCCACTGCCTCTAACCTTCACACTGTTCTATATTTAAAAACAATGGTCTTAAAAAAAGTAATCTGTTTAGGAAGATAAAAGCACAGTTCATAAGGATATGCAGCAAATGACATTTTACGTTAATGGGGCGGGGGAAATGCCACTGTTATCCTGGTTTATGGTCCGATGAGGCAGGATGAATAGATTGGATTACATCCCACCCTTAGCCTTAAGATCTAATTCTCACTCAAGTAGGCCAGGTCGAGCGTCCCTGCCACCTTTGCAACCAACTCTTTTACCATCTGTTTACCTGGAAAGGGGACTAGGACGCAATCGTAACACACTCTGAATGTAGGAACTTAATATCTCTTAATATATTACTTACTTCCCTTGCCCACCTTCTTTCATTAGCGTGGATCTCCTCCAAGGCAGTTTGGAGACTTATGTCTCTTCACCATCCTCTGAGATTCAATTACAAAATCTTATGGCCTGGGAAAATGCCAACAAATTCCAGGAGATAAGTTTCAGTTCCCTCCTTATGCCGTGGACCATGGTCCCTGGTGGACGCAACAAGCGCCTTCTAAGAACCGCTCTTCTAGTTGATCCCACTCACAGGAGGGGTCAAGGGAGAAGACCTCCGTGCCATAAAAACCGGGGAAGGGGAGAGTATTTTCCCTTCATAAGAAAAGGAGCGAAGGGCAACCCTCCAAATTTTCAATTAAATCTTAACAAGCAGCTAGCTTGAAACAAAAACCTCTGCTTAATACTGCCCTAGAGTAGACAACCGCCAACGTTATACGGGGCTTCCCCGGCTATCCACACACAGTCTATCCCTCTATTTGGCCCCAGTTGCCCTTCGTCATCTCTTTCTGAAACAGACTGACTAGGAGACGACCTTTCGGAAGTGGCTCCGAGCAATGGTGATGCTGAGGACATTCACCCTACTGCCCTCAGCATCTCTAACTCTGGTGCCCCTTTGACCTTGGCAGATCCTGTTAACCAGGGATCACCCATAAGCACCACGAGCCAAGTCAGCGAGGAATGTATTCCGTCCCTGTCAATTGTTCCATACATTCTGGTGTCCACCCGCATGTCCAACCTACCTAATTCATATATAGCTGGGGCCACATCCAGCGAGGTTCACATGGTACATAGCGAGAAAGCGAGAAAGCCACTGGTCCTAATATACCCGAGGGAATTAGTATGGTTCCTAGCAGTTCCTCCCCCTGTAGGAAATATCCTCAGAATAAGGCAGGGTCCATAAAAACAGAGGATCTCGATAAGGTACTCAGCTGGAACATAGCAGGGTTGGAAAGCAAATTACAAAGTCCAGGATGGGGCAGTCTTATTGATGATCACCTGATCTGCCTCTTCCAAGAAACGTGGGCATTAGAACCCAAATATAGACTAGGCTTTAAAAGCTATTGGATTCCAGCACGCAAGTCCTCTTCTGGGAGACCATCGGGAGGGCTGCTTGTGTGGATCAACACTTCTCTTAGGTGCAAGAAAGAAGAAATAGATACGGGTTGCCCTGACTTGCCAGTCCTATTAATAATGATTTCTGAAGAGAGACCGTTACTTTTAATTATTATCTATAACAGGAATGTGAGCTCCCACACCGATTCTGATGTCCTGTCCATTTTGGACAGTTTTCTTAAAAACAATCCTTCCTTCTTTGTTTTGATTGGAGGGGATTTTAATGTCACTTTTGAACCTAATCCTCTAGTCCAAGGAATATGTAAAGAAGAGGATGCCCATTGGGGCATCCCTCAGCTAGTCTCCAACAAAAGACCAAGGCTGAATAAATCCGCGCGCTTACTGGCCGACATCACACTAGCCCATGGCCTCCGAGCCTGCAACGTTCGCTCACGCTCGGATGTAAATCTACAAGCTACCTTTAGGCGCGGAGGGCTCAGCAGTCGTATTGATTATATACTTCTTGACATCCGACTGTGGAGCCACATGTTTGATATGAGGGTTCAAAAGCAAATTGAGAGTGATCATGACCCGTTGATTTTATCAACCAGAGGACTTTTTCCTTCGTTTACTGTGCCCTACTCCAAGAGCCATGCCTCCCAGCTGGCTCTAACAAATAACAGACGCAACCTAAAATGGGAATCTGTTAATTCTTCCCCTAAACACCTGGCATCCATTTACAACCTGCTTGCCAACCAGATGGAGTGTATGATCTGCCTAAATGAGAACAGGGAGGGTGACAGAGTCTTAGCAGCCCACACTGACTTGTTCCAATCTTTAAAGCATCTTTTCACAAAAAAGTTTCTCAATAAATCTAACAAAAAGCACTGCGCTCCTTGGTTTGACAACTGTTGCAGAGAAGCACAACTGTCTCTCCTGGAAGCAATAGAAGATGGCCATGTTGGGCTGTTAAGAACAGCCAGAAAAGTTTATAAGAAGGAATGTTCTAAGGCACGCAGAAGTTGGGAAGAGGCCAGATGGGTTATTATTTTGGAGACTGCTAAATCTAATGACACATCTAGGTTCTGGAAACTAATAACTGATGACTGTAGCAACTCCCCTGCCGCACCTGGCTCATCAATCCTCTCAGCATCATGGGTAGAGCACTTTGGGCAACTATATGAAGGGCCTTCTGAAGCATCTTTGTGGGCCCCTGATGCCCCAATAAACCATGAGACTACCCCGATCACATTCTCTCTATCCGAAACAAGAGCAGCAATAGACTCATTGAAATGGGGAAAAGCCCCTGGCCCAGACAAGATCCCAGGCGATCTATACAAATCAAGACCAGATATATGGGCACCATATCTCAACCTTATCTGCAATGCTATTGCAGCAGGGGCCCCCGCTCCTCCCACTTGGAAAGGGGCCGAAATAGTACCCATTTTTAAAAAAGGAAATCCGAACATCCCTGCCAATTATCGCCCGATTAGTCTCCTTGATAACGCCCAAAAAATCTATGCAAAGCATCTTTTGCTCCATCTTGAGGAATGGATTATGGAGTCCGAAGCTCTTTCTGACCTACACGCAGGCTTTAGACCTGCAGTGAGTACAGTTGACCAAGCCCTAAGATTCATGTCAATAAAATGGAAGAATGTTGACCTGGGGAGGGGTAATCTCTATGTGGTCTTCATAGATCTCAGAGTCGCATTTGATTTGATCCCCCGGAACCTGCTGTGGTCAACATTATCAAACATGGGAGTGCCATCTGGTCTCCTGAAACTCATTGCTCAACTGCATGAAAATACTTTCGCTCAAATTAGATGTGACCAGGGGGGTGAGTTGACTGACCCCGTAGCTATTAAAAAAGGAGTTAGACAGGGATGTGTTCTGGCACCCACTCTTTTTTTGCTATATATCAATAATTGCATCCACTACTTAGAGAACTGTATAAATGATTCACCTAAATTGGTTGGGAAAAAAATCCTGTGTCTGCTATATGCAGATGACACAATTTTGATATCTAAATCGCCAATGGGAATCCAAAACCTGATCAACCAATTCTGTGTTTTTTGTAGCGACTATGGTCTGGATGTAAACATTAAGAAAACAAAACTCATGATGTATAGTACCTCCAAGAAACGCTCGCGCGTTAGCATAGAAATGAACTCTATTCCACTGGAGAAAGTAGAAGAGTTCGACTACTTGGGTTTCAGACTATCGACCACAGGCAAATGTATGGCAGCCATTGACAAAGGGGCTCTCATTATAAGCCAGAGAGGTGGGGCCCTTGTCCGTAGATCGAGAAAGGCTCCGAGTCGCCCCTTGAACATACTTGCAGAGATCTACAATGTCCAAATCAGAGCAGCGGCCCTCTATGGAGCGGAACTTTGGGGGTCCCACAAAAACCTTGATACTCTGCAAACCAAGGAAAACCATTTCCTTAGACAGATTGCCCGGCTAGGTATGGGCTCACCAATGACCCCTCTAAGGCTAGACCTAGGTCTAAACAGTATCAAAACCACAGCAGCCCTAAGGCCTCTCTCCTATTGGATCCGCTTATGGAAATCTGTTGAACTCGAACCATATAGGCTGGCTATAAGAGAGCTCATAGCCACCCCCCAGGCACTGGAGAAAATCCCATGGCTGAAGGAAATGAAATCTGCCTGGGTCAAAATAGGTTTTCCTTCCTACTGGAACTATCCGGATCAAATCCCCGATAATGCAAAGAAACTTGTCACAAAAAGATATTGGGAGAAAGTTAACGAAGACTCCTTGCACCAAAAAGGGGCGGGCAGGCTAACAATGGAATTCCTCCAATTCAAGCACGAGCCCTGGCCTGAGAACTTCTTGAACCTTCCCATGCCTCCGTACGCCCGTGCTTTATATCTCCAACTAAGATATGGTACACTGCCTATTAATGGTTTTACGGCTCACTGGTCATCTAACATCGCTTCAAATGATAGATGTATCTCTTGCCAAAATTGTAAAGAAACAATAGAGCATATACTATTTTTCTGCCCTCTGTATAAAAGTCCCAGAGGGAGGTGGATCATTCCCCTCTGCAAAAATATGTCATTACATGATAGAGCAAACGCCACTAGAATCTGTACATACGACTCATCCTCCGTGGTAGCTATTACAGTTACCAAATTTTTAGCGGAGGCCTGGTACATCCGGCGTAGGCTTATTGTTTCAAAGGGCATGTGAGCCATCCTGTCATTAGTCGACAGAAGGAGTCTCAACTGTTATTTTTTTTTTTTTACGAGGGCCAGGTCTTATGGGAAAACAATTGCACACATTGGTTTGTCAGTCAGAATTTTATATTTTATCTTTTATCTTTTTTATTCTTAATATTTTAGCCATGTCTTATTTATTGTACTTTTTATCTATAATCAAGTACTTAGTCCTGTTGATCTTATTGTTATTCTGTCCTGATTATTACTGTTTTTTTATTGTTATCTTTTTTTTTTTTTTTTTTTTTTTTTTTTTTTAACAAATACTATTTTATCATGTATGATTGTTATCTTTGTTACTCAAAATGGCCTAGATCTCTAGACCGAATGAACTCAAATAAAAAATACTGCCCTAGTGAGTGTCCCATTTTCAGTTCCTCCTAAACGTCAAAGCTAAATATTACTACTTCCACCTCGTGGGCATATGGATACCAGCAGAAGTTATTAACTCTCTTACCGAAGACTAACACCTTAGTCTTCTCTAAATTGATTTTCAACTGGTTCTGCTTACTATATATTTCAAGGGAGTCTAACTTCCTCCGCAAAACAATTGGGGTGCAGTCCAGCAGTACCAGGTTGTTTGCATAAAGCAGGTAGTCATTACGCTGACTCTGAATTCTGGGAGAAAAGGACTGTGTTTGGGATATGACAGTGGCGAGGTCGGCCAGAAATAAACTGAAAAGTAGTGGGGCCAAAACACACCCCTATTGAAGGCCGTTCTTAATAGGAATTTTCTGGGATAACTGGCCTGATTTATCTAGCTCCAACTTGGCCAGATTATCGGAATATAGAATTTGCAACACACTTAGGAGGACTACAGGAAGCACAGGCTGCAAGCTTCCTCCATACGATATCCCTGTCCACCGAATGAAAGGCTGTCCGGAAATCAACAAAACAGCCACAAGGCCTTTGATTCACTTCCATTGTCTTCTCAACGATAGCCCTTGAAGCGAAGCAATGATCTGTGGTCCAATGACCTTCCCAAAAGCACCCATGCTCAGTTGGTATGATCTTAGGTTCTAAGGCCTAGTCCTCCAACTTGAATAAAATGATTTTAGAAAACACCTTAACCGAAATATCCTAAAGGCCAATCAGGCTATAGTGTGAAGGATCTGAGCCATTCCCTTTTCAGGTCGAGCGTGCAAGTGCTGTGGCCTCTTGTAATCTATCTGCGAGCTTTTAACCACACCCACTGCAAGCACCATCAATATCACTGGTTCGTGGGCTTGCCTTTCAAAAATCCTTTGTTATCATTGGTAAATGCTTTACGTTTGTCTCTCCTTGGGGAAGTTTTGTTACGCCTTTGCCATCGACCCTGTTACATGGATAATTGCACGTTTGCTGATAAGTTTGTCTGCAAGTGAACTTTTTTTTCCTTTTGTGCCTCTCCTTCGCGCTATTGCTCATGGTGGCCAAGGCGCTTTGAATCGTCCTGCTTATGTAAACTGTTTTACTTTTCAAATTCAATTTAGGTGGCAAGAAAGGTCCAGTTAGGATTTTTTTTTAATGGGTTTCCCAGTTGATCCTTTCCAAGAGAGTGTGCCATTGCCTACTAATCACTATTCTATTTAATCATTACCACCAGAATATTATCAGGGCTGGCGGCCCTTGAAAGCTTTATTATGTCAATGATTGCCCTTACCTCTTTTACTGAGAACCAAGCAGGAGGAAGCTTTATGTGGATGATACCTTGGGGCCAATCTGGAGAGGAATGGTTGTCGTATAAATCCACCAGGTACATTGCCCATGTATCTTCAGGAATCATAAATACCAGGGTCCCCAAATTTTGGTCACTGGATTCATTAATTTTTGCCCAAAACTTTTGTTGATCCCCTGATAGGATTATTTCCTGCCTCTCGCCCCACTTACTATAATAGGAGGAGGTTTTTTCTTTTTAATCAACAGCTTATATTGGGACTTAGGTTTGACAAGCTCTGAGATACAGCTTTACCTGGGCATCCCTCTGCTTTCTTAGATGCTCATCTCACTCACAATTTATCTTCTGGCAAGTCAAATCAAACCAGCCCTACCCCTCAATATGACCGGTTATCCCTGATTTACTCTTAATTATTTGTATAGCTTTACAGCCCAACATGTTAGACATTATTAAATTAAACCGCACAATTTTATTAACACGCTGATAGAATTGAAGGGTTTTCTGTTAGTTTGTCCACAGCTAGAAGCTGAAGATGGGCAGGATCTAGATAGGTTGTGAGCCTCAGGGTAAGTTACTTCTAATGGCAATAACCTCTCTGCGGCCTTTGGCTCACAGAGGCTAAGAACTGCCACAGTGGCCCAGTGGTCACTACCATCATACTTAGCCACTTTGAAATCCAAGAAAAGACCAAAGTGCCAGGCAGTCGTAAACCTATAATCAATCGGTCCTCCCAATAGGCCCTGACAAAATGTTGCAGCTGCAGGAATATCATTTTGAAAATGGCAATTTAAACAGATCAACTCATTATTCATCAGCCATTGATTCAGTGGTTTTCGCTCCCATTTAGTGGAACCCGGGGAGGAATGAGGGGGGAGGTAAACATTGTAAAAATCCTAAGCATCTTCCATTTGTATGTCCGCCTGGGCAAGAAAAAAGACAAACATTAAAATCCCCAGTCATAACTATAATTGCCTCTGGAAATTTTGCAATCAAATTCTGGAAAGGTTGTTCAAAAGATTCCAGCCAGCCCTTCATTCTTCTGTATTCCTCTTCATGCATGTACACATTTATCAAAAAGAAAACCCCTACGAATACTACTGGGAAGGCCACGGTCTACCACAGAGAGCTGCCAACTGCTAGACATCTTTATAAATTGCAATGATTTTTTAATTATCTTAGTGCATATCAGGGTTAGGATCCTTGAAGAAGCTCTCCCCTTACCTCGATGCAACCCTATACTGTTCAATACCACACAGCCTTCTATAGTCTTTTTGTCTTGCAACAAGACTCCTAGAGGAACACCACCTGATTAGCAGTGGTAAATTGAACAGAGTCTTAAAAGCCAACAAAAGTGGGTTCAGAAAGCATGCGAATGAAGGTAAAAAGCTTTGGGATGACTGTAGAAAGGGCCAAGTCCAACACTTATGTTCAAATGTATCTGTCTCCGTCCACTCTAATAGAAATTAAATGTTTGCTATAATGAGGGTTCTCTTACGTTCCAACCATTTTCTTCTTGATCCTATATTTAAGCCGGGTTGGGTGGCAATGGAGTTGTCATTCTAGACTTTACTTTCTATGACATAGAAATTAAAGACACCCTATGACAAAGGCTACCTTGCCAGCCATCTGTATTTTGACATAGAAACAAAAACAGGACTATTCGAAGCAGGGGTGCATCCAATAAACTTTGGGTTTTATTTCCTGCCCTGTATGGTGTTAATGTACTTATAATGTGTGTTAGCACATTAAGCCAAGAATATTGTCTTTAACAATGTTTTGTTGTGATGTTTGTTGTCCTTCTATGTGTTCCTTATACTTTTATAAAACTGTTTGACACTTTTTTGTCAAAATATTTTTTCTTTTCTTCCTTACAGTATCATGTTCTTTCTTTAGTTATATATTGTGTGGGTTCACATCCATGATGAGGGCTTTAGCATCTGAAATTCTTGTAAGTCTGCGGCTGATTTTGTGATAACTGTATATTTGTTTTATTAAACAAACTCTGCAGTTCCGTGGTTTGTTACGTTGGAATCCCCAGAGCCCTATAAACCGCGGTGAGTCTGGTTCTGAATTTCGAACTAATTGTTCGTTTTCATTATGTACAAAAGCGCCATATATGACACCTTCCACGAGGCTGCCAATGAGAGACTGCCAGTATACAGGTGCATCATTGTGAGTACAAGAGGCAGTAACCTCCTGCCCCTCCCGCCTGCTTCGATTTCCAGACATAAGTAAATGTGCTCATGCTTAAATCATAGATAGTATTGTCAAAATGAGCTTAGCTCAGAGGTTCAGCTTTGCTCGCTCAAATTTCCTTTTTCAGTGTGATCGGTCCCAAAGCAATTGTACATCCGGCACTATGTTGGTACATCGCCAAGCGTGCATTATTTCATCGACTAAAGAGAGAAGGCTGCGCTTAAAAAAACAGTTCTCTGAAAGTCGTCAGTTCGAGTTTTTGCAGCAAACTCAACCTTCATTCTTCTGCGGTTGGTTAACCTACTTCCATAACTTGGGTAACAGAATAAAGGCGCTCATCGATGTGCTGATTCAACATCTGTTACGTAATTTGCTTTGTATCAGCAGGAGGGCACTTGAAGCACTCTACACCACATTCACCTTTTCCGACTGATATAAAGGTAGAGGGTGAGATATGAGGAAATTCTCTATGCTTGGAGAAAGAGCCCAGTTTTCTCTATAAAGGTGAAGTTGCAAAATGCTGGGCCCCTTTTGATATGCTTGCCACGTTGTTGCTGCTTGTCCTATCGTTATTTTCTCTGTTGCTCGCACCGTCCACATTTGCTGGGCCCATCCCACCCAACCTCCACTTGTTGTTTGCCCTCTCTCATCAGAAAAAGCTCTGTGACGCAGCTAGCACTAGCAGTATCTCAGCAACTTTCTTCCCTAACTTGCAGCAGCGCTGCTCTGCAACATGACTAAAAGACATTGGCATAGCAAATATCTCTCTCATAGGCGAGACCTACTTGTGTTGCTAATGTTTGCTAAATTTAATATGACATAAAATGAATAGATTCTTAGCCCTTGTCCCCCAAGATACTACTTTTGTTGGAATAGGCAACCTACCCCGTGTTTGACTTAAAACTTGATACTGGAGATTTCATCCCATTTTTTTAACCCTTTTCGTAACCACCTGCCGGAGACCCATTTCCCACAGTATGGTTAGTCTTGTGGCTACTAATTAACTACTGAAAATCAGCTGCAAAATGTTGATCTAATTCTTGGTGGTTTCCACTCTGACTCAACAGGCTCCATAATGCCTATTGGCGTACATAGAAATTGTGCAGGTCAGCTCTTCTGTAGTATTTGCCACCATACATGTGCTGTCCTACTTGCAAGTGTTGTGTGGCATGTTCTACCTCAGTGGACACTTTAGTGACTCACACTGTTAAGTTTACTCTGCTTTATGCAGTTGATGAATGCTTTTGTCAGGCAGTAGTTGGGATTCAATCTAGAGCAACGGTACTCAAAGTACGGCCCGCGGGCCGCCAGCGGCCCCACGGACCTAGCTTGGCGGCCCGCGAGACGCACACCAAACGCCACATCATAATGGCAGCAGTATGTAAACATAGAAGAGGGCCGCGGGAGCATGCTCCCGCGGCCCTCCTCTATGTTTACATACGGCGGCCATTGTTTATGGCGTTGCCCTGACGATCCTGGAAGCCAAAGCCCCATAAAAGTCAGCGCTTGCAGCTAACTTTTATGGGGCTTTGGTCGTCTGCTTCCTGTCACCGGCTCCACGTCTGCTGCCCGCCTGCCTGCCTGCTGTTCCACATTTGTGGCATCTTTACAGTGCTTTGAGTCAGGTAAGGCTCTTTGGTTATTTATTTATTTGTTTTTAATGTCGTGTGTGTTACTGGGGTAGGCGTGAGAGCAGATTGCGCTGTGTGTGTGCGCTGTGTGTGTGTGTGTTACTGGGGTAGGGGTGAGAGCAGATGGTGCTGTGTGTGTGCGCGCTGTGTGTGTTACTGGGGTAGGGGTGAGAGCAGATGGCGCTGTATGTGTGCGCGCTGTGTGTGTTACTGGGGTAGGGGTGAGAGCAGATGGCGCTGTGTGTGTGCGCGCTGTGTGTGTTACTGGGGTAGGGGTGAGAGCAGATGGCGCTGTGTGTGTTACTGGGGTAGGGGTGAGAGCAGATGGCGCTGTGTGTGTTACTGGGGTAGGGGTGGGAGCAGATGGCGCTGTGTGCAGATGGCGCAGTGTGTGTTACTGGGGTAGGGGTGAGAGCAGATGGCGCTGTGTGCAGATGGCGCAGTGTGTGTTACTGGGGTAGGGGTGAGAGCAGATGGCGCTGTGTGCAGATGGTGCAGTGTGTGTTACTGGGGTAGGGGTGAGAGCAGATGGCGCTGTATGTGTGCGCGCTGTGTGTGTTACTGGGGTAGGGGCATTGTTTTGAAAAAGGGGGTGGGGTGGTTGTTCCCCCTCTAAGCCCCGCCCCCTCTAAGCCCCGCCCCCCGCTGTCACTTCAGTGCGGCCCTCGGCCGCAAACCATACTGCAATTTTGGCCCCCGAGAAAAAGTTTGTGAGTACCCATGATCTAGAGGTACCCGGAGTACTGTAGGCCATCACGTATTTTTAAAATGAGTTTGGTCTGATTTTGTGAAAACTGTTCTAAGTCATCTGCAGATGTTTTAAAAATGTATATGTAAGAGAGACAAATGTCCATCCGTATTTTTCCAAATCCCTCCACACCTATTGGTTTCTGTCTGCACTGCCATTAAGGTCCAGCGGAGACCCAAGTCTTATTTTAGTCTTCTACCTCTTGAATAAAGCAGCATTCCTCCAAACTGCCTTGGGATATGATGTAATGGTGACCTGACCTCTTGGAAAAAATGGCATTTCCATTCCCCCCCCGCCCCCCCACACACACACACACACACACACACACACACACACACACACACCCACTTAGGGAAAATGCCCGCCTAGAGCTATCAGAAGTGAGTAAGCATTTCTAAGTGTAATGAATTATAAATGTATGATAAATGTCACACTCCTTTCTGGGTGGGAGGCAGAGGGGTCCCACTTCTGTACACATATTCCGGTAGACGGGAAACACAAATTAACTGCACAAGGTTCCAGAAGTGGTTTGCTTCCTTTTTAAATGCAATTTTCTGACTGTTCCTGCTTCTGAGCGAGGTGATTACTCTCATAGAAGGCAGCAGTGGAGCTGGTTTCAAGCAGAAGTTTCCAAAACAAGGACACAGTAAAGGGGGATATCTCTGGACATGGCTGTCCTCAGCTTTCCTGAAGTAGTCGTGAGGGACAGACAGAAGGTTAGACCCTACAGAGAAACGCCCTCACCTTCAGCAACAGAAACCATAGCCTCACCCCTGCCATCTAGCAAATGGAAGTGCACAAGAAGAAATAGTCAGCAGCCCTGTGCTAACAAGGTGCTCATTTAATTTCAAAGGAATGCCCTGTCTCATTCACCCCACACTAGTGTCTGGTATTCCACTCTCTGACCGCAGGAATGCACACAATACACTTCCACAGTCTGTTGAAACTGTGCCCTACTAACCATAGGGAATCCAGAATGAATCCCACTGGTCCAAGTTGTCAGGATCTTCATTGAACAGATCTCTTTTCGTGGTTTTGATGCGAAGAGAAGGTTCACGGTTCCAGATCTTGAAGCTTCTTGTCTACCCAAGGTAGAGGCGACCCTTTCTGGTCGCCACTGTGCTGCTAAGAATGGAACACCTGAGCAGACAGAGCCTTCCAGAAGGAGCCCCCAAGAGGAAAAACCTTAAGGGAAATATCCACTGATGGTAAACGGAAACTCCCAATAGGCGCAACAGGACTGGAGCGGATGAGGAATCCAGGGCTTGAAAAAGGACTCGGAGAATTGTGGACAAGAAAAGTCCATGAGGGAATATGAAGGATCAGGATGGAAAACCAGAATCAGAATTACTAGCAGACAGGATCATAAACAGGACTGAAGAATCGGCAAGACATACCAGCAGTCAGGAGCAAAGAGAAATACAGTTCTGAGCCTTATGTACCCAAAGACAGGAAATATATGGTAACCCCCCATATTGATAGGGAAAATGCAACAGAGAAAGCATTGTAGTGCCTTTGTGATGGATTGGAGTAACAAAAGCCCCTCCTGAGGAATTTTGGGATGAAGAACTACAGAGGACAAGATTATGGCCCCAAGGAGGAGGATGTCTCCTGACCAGTCACCCTGCAAAGCTAAGAATCGGCTCCTGTCGTCTACTACAAGAATCCCCAGTCTTCAGGTGAGTCGAAGGAGATGCCTGCGTACGATGAAGGTACTCTGAGTGCAATCACGGGTCGCTGCATCTCCACAGCACGCATATGAGATGGGGGGACGAGTTGCGGTTCTGTTCACGAACCGCAGCATAACACCAGTACATATACTCATAATTAATACTGACACACACTATATCTCTCTATATACACATACTTGACAAACACAGGAAAGGACAGTGCAAGGCTCTGGGTTTCTCATAACAGTGGAACTTTTCACAAGAGGGCTACATGGTTTGTATTCTTTCTGACAGAGAAGTCTGCTCAGGCTGAACATTTACAAAACGCAGTATGCTGCCACCACTTTGTGATGCACCTTAGGAAGGGCCCCCACCTGGTGCGCCCCTTCAGGTCATATAACAGGTTCTGGGCATTATATTACCAAGAACAGTCCTAGGCCTCTTCACACATGCACAATCAGTGTGATGTTCCACAGAGCCAAAGGAAAAGATCAGAATACCAGATTCACAAGAGACTGACACCCCTGCCATGGGTACATTCCCATTTACTATGCAGGGTATATTCCCGCCCTAACAATAAACATTTAAGATTTAGTATAAACTTGGTACATCCTAACCACATAGTGGCTGTTATGCTGTTGGGATAGTAGGCTTGACGCATAGTATTTCTGATCTGATATTTCATATAGTATACCAGTGGTTTCCAACATGTGGTCCCGGGACCCCGGGGGGCCGCAAAGCCTCCTCATGGGGTCTGCAATTGCTTAGATAATTAAATATTATTAACAGATAATAAGAGAGCGTATATAAAGTGCTAAATATACAAATGAGCATTTTCAAATGTATTGTAAATGTCAAGGAAATTGATATTGGAGACTAAAAATCAAATTCGTATCATCAGATTGATTTGTGAAAGCAGTGCAGGTGAATTAAACAGAATATAGTATGGATGATGTGTGGTTTCAATTGAATATAGAAAATCTTCAACCTTCCCATTAAAATTATTTGTTTTATTTATATGTGTTTGCAAATAAAATAAAATGTGTTATCGTTTGTGTGTGTGTGTGTGTGTGTGTGTTTGATGAATGCTTGTTTCTGTATTTTTGGGCATTGTGTTACAGTTCAAATTATCGACAGTGGTTAGGCTGGGATTCCCCGGCTTCCAATAATGACTCAGTGGGGAGTCCCTGGAGCCTAATAATTATTCAGTAGGGGTCCCCAGGTTCCAGTAACGATAAAGCGGGGGTCCACATAAGTCAAAATGCTGGGAACCACTATACTATACTACTCCTATTGGTGATTGTCTTCTGTGCTTTATTACTGGGCTGATGTTGTATACAGGAGACTCATGGAACCATAGGTTTAAAGTGGTACTATAGATCATTGTTTACAACCCACTGATGTAACTAATGCTTTACAAATGGGTACGTTGCATTTTCAAAAGTAATGTAAACTCTTGTAGGGAATGGACTTGCAAACAGTTATCTAAACTGTATTTGTCTGGATTCAGAGGTTTTGATGGGTACACATTCTTACTAGTGTATGTTCCTTTTGCATAATTTCTTACTTTAGTTTAGTTTTTAAATTGTTATTTTCTTGTTGATAACCTTCTTGAGTAGTTACATTGTGCTACCATGCCCACCTTCTGTTTACCTTTTTGAGACACAATATACTATGCAAGCTAGTCTTTCTCTGTTAAAACAAACTAATCTAATGATTTGGGGGGTTTTCTCACACTTCTTTGTTAATTTGTTTTTTGCTTAGCTTTCAATGTCTGCTGCTATTTAGGGCTGCTCTTTATGCAAGAAAGCACCTGTATTTCCTACTTGAGATTTAATAAGATTCCACTCATGCTGGTCTCTTTCTCTGTTTATTAAATATTGATTCTTTTCCGGGAATCATCTTTTTTTGTTCTTCAACATGTAGGGGGGCAATTCACAAAGGACTAAGTTAAGTAGCACAACGGGAGTGTTACTTCAGACACTAATACATGTATCTGTGGAGTGGCTTGAAAATCCAGCTCCCTATTAGTAAAAGTCCGTGAATTTACCCATTTTAGATATGTTGAGGCTCATTCAGAAAGGTATTTATTACTACATGAAGTAGTAGTAAAAGGATACTCAATTAGCTAGCTTTGTTTCATTTAATTCTGTATCTCCTATATCAGTGGTCTCCAAACCTTTCAATATCGCGCCCCCGCCCCAGTCAAAAAATAAAAATCATTGGGCCCCCCTCAGAATTTTTCACAATTATTTTATAAAGGTGGCAATGTTTAAATATGTCTAGACCTATTTAAACATTACAGTTAGATACTGTTAACTTTTAAAAAATGCAATAACATGCTTCTGCTTAAAACAAAGCCCTGTTATCTGTATAATGCTTCTTTTGGCCAGAGCCTCGCACCCCCCCGGGATCACATGAGGTCCCCCCTCACCCCAGTTTGAAGACCTCTGTCCTATATTCATTCGGTACAGAAAGCAATCCTTATTTGCTGTTTTTCCAGCGCTTTGGCAAAGTCAGTATGGCAGGCTTTCACATAATTTACAGTATTTGTTCACACAAGTCATGTAAAGAGCGTTTGTGAATGTCCGTTTTCTTTACATGCATTGGAACATATAAGCCAGGCCTTTTGGCATTGCCAATGCTTGTTTACTGAAAAAAACAATAATTTTCTTCTCTTTTAATGTCCTTATTCAGGTCACACGTTTTCGATGTGATTCACAAAAAGATGTACACAACAATATGTGAGCACTTTATCAGAATCAGTAATATCAAAAGCTCCACTACCAATATGCACCTTAATTATTACCACCTTCTTCGCTACCAATAGCAGCATCAAAATAAAAATAACACCAGTCGCACCACTGTTTCACACCAATACTACCACTGCAGATACCACGAGTGTTAGCTCTAAATACCACTAGTACCAACATCAATACCACCACTACAGTAAATACCACCATCACTAACACATCATCACAATACCATTGCCACCACATTACCAACATCTGCATCGCTATAGTAATATCACCAACCATACTACTGGTATCACCACTACGAATACCAGTACCACCACCAAAACCACACTGCCAGCAGCACTTCCACCAAAACCACTAATGAGCAGTGGCAAAGCCAATACATAGGACTTTTATGGGCAATTGCTTGAAAACATTGTTTATACATGCCTGTGTTTGGATGCGCTGTCACTTTAAACCCGACCTGTTGGCTTTGCCAGTGCTTGATAAGCTAGGGTCTGGTAAGAGAGACCATTACTCCCATTGTAATGTTGCCCTACTTGAAGAAGCAGCATCTAGAGACCCAATTCACCCCAACTCTGACAGCTCATTGTCTGGAGAGTGTTTGACACAGAACCCACTTCTTTCTACCTTGAGACTCACAGCTGAAAAGGGATGTCAATGTCATTGTCATGTAACTGTTCCTGCCAAGGAACAGACATGTCATAACTCAGAAATAACATGTGTAGCTGCAGAAGAACATACTTGTAAGATCAAGATTGCCCCGGTGTATGATTTAAAATAAAGGACATATTTGTCCTGTGCTTTAACAGCAACATGAACTGCAATCAAAAGGGAGGAACTGAGGTTTTGCACCAGTCTGATAGCCTTCCTGTTGCGCATCAAATGTACATACGCACAGCAGAAAGACTGCTCAGCCAAAAAGGTTTGTACATTTCCCTACTTCATAGCAAATAAAAACGACTAGGGGCCTGATTTAGAATTTGATAGATATTCTGTTTGCCTTGTTACAATTGCCATGGGATATAATGCAGGTGTAATAAGGTGAACCTGATATCTGTTACTTTTGTGACAGAGTAACCAATCTGCCAAACTCTAAATCAGACCCTAAGCGACCAGTTTACCCAAGCTAAGGTTGATTTGTAGCCATTGCTATGTCACAGACTAGCCCCTGAAGAAAACAGAGGTTACTGTTACCCAATTCAGTAGTTCTCATTTATTGACCTCTGTAGGCTGACAGAGCCTGGTTAGGACTCGAAGATTAAAAATTGAAGGTTGCTTACACAGAAGCTTTAACCCACTGAAATATTATAGTGGCTGAAATACTAGCAGTCATTACCACGTGGCCTGTTGCAATTGTAAAACACATCCAGCCATGTTTCATTCATGTATTTTTAACAGTTTTTTTTCTTCCTTTAGTTTTATTTCTTTTTGCTGGCTAAATTGCAACCGAGTTTGTTAACTTTCCGACAGAAAAACAACAGTATTGATGTTCTTTTGTATTAATGGCAGCGACACAGGGAGTTGGAAGGTTGGCATGTGGGGCTGGCTGGACAATCAGACAGACCACGTGCGGCAAACTCTGATGAGCACTTTAAAACACCTGAAAGTAGTGCGGCTATGTGTTCTCTATTTCAATTTTAGCAGATTAGTTTGAGTATCAAAAATGCTGCTTTAAGTTCCTGGCCTTTTATAATCCACTTTTTACTAGAGGAGCAAACAAGTTTGAATTATATGTTTACTGCACTGTTAAAATAGTGCACATTACAGCTTTGTGCTTCTGCCACGGACACATTCTAATGTATTAATTGATTTAATCATTTACTGGAGTTTTTCAAACCACAAATTTGTGTTTGAGAACACATGTACTGTGTGTGATTGTTTTGAAGTTGAATGTAAAAATTACATTTTATTTTGGGTAAATTGCTATCTTCCATATTGTTGTGCAGCCAGGAAGATGAAAATACTCTCCGATATGCAATTCCAAGCTACGAAGACGTTATGGGCCCAGAATTTTCCGAAAATGAAGAGACAGCCTTTGAACGAAATGCAAGGATTAGCATGTCTCTGCCTTCCTACGAGTCACTGAACGAACTTGATGAAAACACACCCACCACAATAAGTCCAAAAGATGGATCTAGCAATGAGCACCGACGAAGCAAACGGAACTCCCGCAGCGAAAAGGAGGTGAAACCATTAAAAGTCCGGAGAATTAAATCTGACAAACTCCATCTCAAGGACTTTAGATTAAAACTATCAAGTAAGGCTGATTTGGTCCAAACTATAGTGCCATTGACGCCACCTCCGGAATACGAGGGGAAAACCATTGAAAATACACCAAGTGCACCAGCTACTTAAACAATAAGAACTTTGCACACTTTACTTGGATCATTTTAGTTTTATTTTCAAAACTGATTAAATTATGAAAGGGTTTTATAAGCGAACCACAGAATGCTATGTTGGCTGCACCCTACCAAACAAGTACTTCAAGCTTCCATTAGACAGCATAGGTGTCAGATTTGTAATGAAGGGTTGGCCGATTCAATGCATCCGAAGATTCAAATGTATAGTCATCCAGTTTCTGCATTTACCATGCCTAGCCTACGTTTTACCTATGTGTTAACTGTAGAACTGAGTAATATAAAAGGGACTGTGACTAGCCAAGGCATTACATAAGGCATTCTTAGATGCGGTTCTGTTTGAACAAACCATGTAACATTGTACAGTGTTCCTTACAGTTTAATTTGTTGTGCTCTAAGGTGATGATCGTTTTGGTCAGCTTTACTTTGCAAGTGCAAGAAAGCTTTCCACCCCAGAATCTTACATACAAAGATCATGTATTTCCAGTCTAAATGCAAAATCTAGAGACTTGGTCATTAAAGAGACATTTTAATATTCAATTCAGATATAAGGAAAGTTAGCTGATAAATCAGCTTGAACACCACCCTTGCCTGACCATGTCCTACCCCCCAAAAAAATCTGACTTTGCAGCAAATGTTCTTTACCTGTTACCCGTGCAAGATGCCTTGTCATTAGAATACTGGAGTGCAAATATTATAGAGGATTGCACTTTAATGAAAGCTGTACAGTGGAGTCCGGTATTCCAGTAAATTGTAAATAAGAACTGAGAGTGAGATTCCATTAGCCAATTAAAGTGCAAGATGATTTTTACGTTTCCCTGCATAGATTTATGGTATTTTTGATAATGCAATTTGAAATTTCTGCCACATTAGATATTCGCAAACTTGTGATGTTTTTTAACATTGAGGCTCTGAAATATGTCACCCAGACGCATGGATACAGTTTTGTTTATTTATTGGAAATGCCACTATTCTGTAATGCAATTCCAAATCTCACTAGTATTTTAAATTACGAGTGCAGTGTTATGGATACGTTTAAATCTGATTAGTGTTTGAATTTGTAAAGCTAGTGTGCATGAATGTTTTGTGGAATTACATAACTCATCTACTTTTATTTAGTAATCCATTACACAGATATTTTCAAAATTTGAGTTTACTGAATATTGTGTTCCAAAAGTAGTAGGGCAAGTAGTAACTGTTTGCAATATGAGTGTGATGCTGATAGCACAGTTCCATAATGGCTGTCCTATAACAGCATGGTTGTTTGCATGTTATTTTTATGTGCCAAACCTGGAGTTAGATGTTCTTATAGTCACCTGCTGTGTCTCGTATGTATAACTCGACTTGCAAACACAATATATGAAGAAAGAAAAAAAAACAGCTCGTACAGCACAGCTGTTTATTAATATAGTGTTAAAAGGCAAGGTTTGATCTAAAGTTCAGGAAAATAAATATGTGAAATTCAGTATCAAATTAAACCTACTTAAATCACAAAATATTATTTGCATAAGAACCTCCTAGCCCCTTCTACATACTGCATTACCACCCTCACTCCCTTACCACCCATGAAAAATGAAAAAAAATCCATCAATTGTATTTAAATATTTAACTCCAGCATTAGTCTGATTCAGATATTGTGCCACAGCGTGGGTATTTTAGTGCAGAATTTATTCTTACTGTAACATTCACCATTTTACAGGTGCTCATATGATATGTAAACAGTAGCATTCAAGAGTTTCTTTGAGCGCATTTGATAAAAGGAAGCCTAGAAGTTTGCTATCATTCTACAACATTTGAGGGCTAGTTCTTCTGTTATCCCATTTTGTAGGAAAGACGTAGTGTGCCATGAACTATTAGTAATGC
The DNA here is from genome assembly GCF_031143425.1 of Pleurodeles waltl. NCBI lineage: Eukaryota > Metazoa > Chordata > Amphibia > Caudata > Salamandridae > Pleurodeles > Pleurodeles waltl. The sequence goes on from NC_090445.1 coordinate 1,418,639,314, forward strand.
ATGATAGGACTAGGAATAATACGATTGCGGACAACCATGTCCAGCACGAGTTTGTGATAAAATCACATAGGAAACTTGTGAGCTTTTTAGAATGTTGCACAAATATCTGACTTAGAACCCTTAGAATTGTGTGAGAAAATTAATGTAAATATTTTTATTATGTAATAAAAACGAAATTTCAAGGAATTGCTTCTTTAGTCATTTAAAAAATCATGCAATATTAGAGAATATTAAATAACTTGCTTGTACAGATATTTGCGGATCTTTCCGCTATCTTGTATCTGATGGAGAAAATTGCATATGTAGTTTGTTTAGAGTGGTGTGAATACATTAACATATTGCTAATGCAATAGTTCTGAAGTGCGACGGTAAGAATGTAGAATTTGGATATTGAAGTATTATAATATGAATGTTTAATTAAATCGCAATAACAATTGCACAGTACCACCGTACATAACTCCTTATTTTATTGACAACAGCATTGTTCATTTGTATTTAATGTTACAGGGTCAGCATGTGTTTTGACAGGTGAGGTTGTTTTGTATACTGGGTGTACATTTGTAATCTATGATACAGATTTAGTGTTTTATAGATTCCGATGGAATGGATTAAAAAATTGAGCATTTTATATACTCAATGTAATCCATACATGATCCCGTCATGTGCCTTTCAGTATTGAGTGCTAAGTAGTCTCTGTATTCCTTGTTAATTGTCGTCATGGAAAGTGAGTTTTCTTAATGACGTGGAGTTTATTTTAAATCCCTTTATAGCAAATTCTACCAAAACAACTAAACTAATTTCGTTTCTGTGTAATGAGTGTTTTATTATTGCTTACAGAAAGTAAAAGACCTACTGCTAGCTATTATAACTCCACAACATATACAGTATGCATTTCCAAGGCTAGATGGTGATGTTTAGGTTGCAACTGTTTATGATCAGGGTTCGAAAAATCCTGTCAGTCATAAACCACTTTGTATGCTTCTATCAGGAAACATTGGGCGTCCCATGTACTTGTATGTGTGTTTCATCTTCATTTGAGGTGAATGCTAACATTTAAACGACAATTGGTACTGGAACAAACTAGCAGAAAATTTAACAGCAGCAGAGTCAAAAAGATTTCCATACAAACGAGAGTGAGGATGGGTGGATGTGAAGAAAGAGGAATACCAGAGTAATGACACTTCCTCTTTATTGATTGCAAGATCGTTCGTTGGCTCTGCAATGGGAGTATGTATGGACGTAACATTTCCTGTGTTTTAATCATATAATCAATCAATCAACAGTTCTAGTCTGCGATTTAAAATAAAGCATTCTAAAGGTTAGGTTGCTTCAGCACAATTATGAATGCACCTGTAAGTAAACAATGACAGGTATGGATCTATCCCGGCGCTGCTCATCGAGGTATCACAAATGTCACTTTTCTTCTATTGTGAGTACCCTCTGTGGCGATGTTAACATGCATTTCAGAGAACAGTGGCGGAAAAATGTCAGTCGGCATAGCAAAACGTTTTTGGGGTAAGTAGAGGACTGTAAAGTACATACTTTGGTCTTTTGCTTTGAAAATCAGCAAAGGGGATGACACAAATAACTTCTCATACAGTGGAATCATTCTTTTGTTTGCTACAGAGGTCAGTTAATGCTCACGTCTCCTCACTCATAAGTAAGTTAACTGATTAAATACAGGGTGCCACCGGGCTCTCTTCTTAGCACCAAAAATGTTGAACATGTATATGGCCTCCCTGGTTTCTCTGATTTAGTCCTACAGCTTTAGTGTCATCTCATATCAAGACAACAAACATTTGATATTTTCAATTGACAAAAAACCCAGCCATTAAACAGAACACTTAAAGTTTGTCTCGCCAGTGTGATAGCCTGGATGAAACAGGGTAACCTTAAATGCAACTCTGATAAGACTGCTTTTTGGTACTGCACGGGCTAGCTGGTCAAATCACTGGTGGCTGGCAGTCTGGCTTTCACCCTCAGCCGTTTACTGTAGTTAGTGAAATTCCACAACAGTTTATCTTTTCGCCCTCAGATTTTATCCATCACTGGCTCTTGCTTTGCTCTTTTACTTTCTCTCAAGAATGCTCTGGACCTTCTGCCTCTAACAAGGCGCAAAGCAATGGTACACGCTTTGACCATGGCAAGGTTGGATGATGCTAATGCAGCATATCTTGGCCTACTGCTCTCCTTGATCATTCTTAGAAATGGAGTCTCTAGTTGGCAGTGGTTTGCACCCTGTCCAAGTAGGGACCCTTCCTGTAGTCAGGGTAAGGGAGTCACACAGCAAAGATAACCCCTGCTCTCCCCCTTGGTAGCTTGGCTCAGGCATTTAGGCTTATCTCAGAGACAATGTGTAAAGTAGCTGTACACGCGCACGCACACACACACATAGTAACACAGTGAAAAGACCACAAAAGTACTCTATACCAGTTTAGAAAAATAGCCAATATTTAACTGAGTAAAACAAGACCAAAGCAACAAAAATCCAACATACAAAAAAAAGATACACATTTTCAAACCTTTTAATGTAGTATAGCGCTTAGAAACACAATAGATCCAAATGGGGCTATCAAAACAGCTTGATGGAGGCACTTCCAATAGTCCACTGCCACTTGCGTAGGGTTGGCCACGGAGTCCTATAGTCCCTTATAACACTACCTTGGAAAGCGATGAGGAAACAAAGGTGTAACATGGACTCCAGGAGGTGAGATGTCGCTTTGTGCCAGTGCGGCGCCGGTTACTTAATACCACAAGGGAGGTTTTGGTTCCTTACTTCTCAGCAGGGGACGTGAGGTGTCTGTTCCTTATGGTTGCAAAGGAGGTGAATGCGGCATTGGCGGCGAGGCGTTCCTTATGACAAGGCAGGTTGATGAATCCAGCAGGTCAAGAAACAAGTTGTCGACTTTGCAGTATCGCGATCACACCACAGGGCCACAGGTTCTGCGTCAGAGTTGGATAACACAGACCTCAGTGACATGGCACTCTGGACTCACATAGTGGTGGGACTTCAGAGGTGCTGCAGTGACATCAGGTCTGCATTGTAGGTTGCAGTTGTTGCACTCAGTGGGGACCGCAGCTCTGGGGCACGCATTGGCACGGGGTCAGAGAGCGGCACCGGTTCCAAAATCATCCAGGAAGTCAGTGCACTAGTTTCTTCCCTGTTGCACCAGAACTCACTCCCAAGGGTCCATGAACTGAATTAGGCACCACTTGTCAAGTTAGGACTCTCAGCAAGGAGCCCAGGCACTGGCAGGTGAAGTCTTTGATGTCCCTGAGACTTAACAGGAGGCAAGCTCAGTCCAAGCCCTTGGAGAACCTTTGGAAGCAGGATGTAGAAATCCAACTCGAGTCCATTCACTCTCAGGACAGAAGCAGCAGGCCAGCAAAAAAAACAGGCAGAGTGGCTGTCTCCTCTACAGCATCCAGCTCTTCTTCCTTTCAGAATTTCCTCATTCCAGAAGGATTCTAACTATGAGGTGTCAGAGGTCCAGTACTTATACCCATTTCTGCCTTTGAAGTAGGCAGACTTCCAAGAGAAGTCTAAATAGTTCACAAGACCCTGCCTTCCTCTGCTCTGTCCCCAGCCACACTCCAGGGGGTTGGAAACTTTGTGTGAGGACCGGCACCTCCCTATTGTCCGCTCCTCCCCCCACTATAACTCCCGTAAACCCATCAGCCTGGTGATGGACCATCAGGATATGCAGGGCACACGTCAGCTCCCTTTGTTACTGTCTACAGAGAATAGACAAACAGCCCAACTGACATCCTGACCCAGACGTGTATTCAGCAGACAGGCAGAGGCGCAGAATGGCTAAGCAAGGAAATGCCCACTATCTAAATTTGGCATTTTGAAACTTTTCAAAATTCAAAAAACAACTTCACCAAAAGTGTTTTTAAATTTTGAGTTCAGAGACCCCTGCTTCCAATGGAAAATGACACGTAAAAGATATGTCAAGGCAATCCCCATGTTACCCAATGGGAGAGATAGGCCTTGCAATAGTGAAAAAACAAGTTTAGTAGTATTTCACTATCAGGACATGTAAAGCACAGCAGTAAATGTCCTACCTTAATAATACACTGCATCCTGCCCTGGGGCTGCCTTTGGCCTATGTTAGTGGTGTCTTGTATGTAGTAAAAAGGAAGATTTAGGCCTGGAAAGTTTGTGCACTTACTATACTAAAACGGCAGTTTAAAACTGCACACAGTCACTGCAGTGGTAGGTTTGAGAGGTGTTTACAGGCTACTCAGGTTGGTGGCACAATCAGTGTTGCAGGCACACTAGTAGCATTTGATTTACAGGCCTTGTGCACACAGTGTACTTTACTAGGGACGTACGAGGAAATCAAATCCACCAATCGGGGATATACCAATCACCAATACAATTTAGACATGGATCACTTGTTTTGTAGCACTGGTCAGCAGTGGTAAAGTGCCCAGAGTCCTAAGGCCAGGAAAAACAAAATTCAGCACAGGATAAAAGATGGGAGGTCGGAAGCAAAAAGACAGGGGGAAATCACAGCAAGATCTGACAGGTCTAACACATGCCCCCCACAGCTGGAACTGGGGTGAATTACCCACTCTCATGAGAGTTCTCGTCACTAAGGTGGAAGAACCTCGACAGACCTAGACCGTTGGCATGTTCTGTTCCAGGGCAGAGTTCCACCATAAAGTCCATTCCCTGTAGGGAGATGGACCGCCTCAAAAGTTTAGGAGTCTCACCCCTCATCTGCATTAACAATCTGAGGGGCCTGTACTCTGTCTGAACCCAGAAGTGAGTCCCAAACAAGTAGGGTCTTAGCTTCTTCAGCTCCCAGACCACAGCAAAAGCTTCCCTTTTTATTGCGCTCCACCTCTTTTCCCTGGGAAGTAACCTCCTAATAATGAAGGCTACAGGTTGATCTAGGCCCTCTTCATTTAGTTCGAAAGTACGGCTCCCACACCAAGCTCTGAGGCATCTGTCTGCACCACAAATTCTCTGGAAAAGTTGGGAGCCTTGAGCACTGGTGCATTGCACATGGCCGCCTTCAGTGCAACAAAAGCAGTCTGGCACACCTCTGTCCTGATCACCTGACATGGCTGCTTCCTGGAATTAAGCTGTGTCAATAGGGGAACAATGGTGCCATATCCCTTGATGAATCTGCTGTAGTATCAATTGAGGGCTAAAAAGTCCCTCACCTCTGTCTGACCCTTGGTGGGTGCCCAAGCCAGAGTGGTGTCAATCTTGACTGGTACGGGCACTACCTGGCAGCTCCCTACCTGGTGTTCCAAGTACACCACATACCTCTGCCCTATTCGGTACTTACTGGCCTTCATTGTGAGGCCTGAACTCTGCAGGTCCCTCAAAACGTCCTGGAGGTGGTGCAACTGGTCTTCCCAGCTAGAGCTTAAGACAGCAATGTCATCTAGGTAGGCAGCACTGAAGTTCTCCAACCCAGGCAGGACTTTTTTGACCAGCTTCTGGAATGTGGCAGGGGTATTATTCAACACAAAGGGCATAACACAGAACTGATAATGCCCCTCTGGCGTTGAGAACGCAGACCTCCTTTTTGCCCCATTGGTCAAGAAAATCTGCTGTACCTCCCTGTAGGCAAACAGGCATGGTAACAGGATGTCCAACTTACACCTCGTGGGTTCTGAGAGACCCCTAGTCATGCCCTTAAGACTACGGTTGAACCTTTCAACCAACTGTTGGACTTGGCCCTTTTTGCAGAGTCATCTCCAATCTTTTTGCCTCCTTCATCCTATTTTTCTGACCTGTTTGTGTTGGCATTAGGGATCTGGGCACTTTACCACTGCTAACCAGTGCTAAAGTGCATATGTTCTCTGTGTAAATTGTATTGCTGATTTGTTTATCCATGATTGGCATATTTGATTTACTATTAAGTCCCTGGAAAAGTGCACTAGAGGTGCCCTGGGCCTGTAAATCAAATGCTGCTAGTGGGCCTGCAGCACTGGTTGTGCCACCCACATAAGTAGCCATGTAAACATGGCTCAGACCTGCCACTGCAGTGTCTGTGTGTGTGCAGTTTTAAACTGCCAAATCAAACTTATGTTTTTATATGTCCTAACAGTGAAATGCTGCCAAATTCGGTTTTCACCGTGTAAGGCCTATCTGTCTCATAGGTTAACATGGGGGCTGCCTTTAAATATAATTAAAGTGCAGATTCCCTTTGGGAGCAGATAGAAACTTGGAGTTTAGGGTCTCTGAACTCACAAGTTAAAAATACAAGTTTTCTTTTTTAGATCGTGTGTTTGAAAATGCCACTTTTAAAAAGTAGGCATTTTATTGCTTAAACCACTCTGTGACTCAGCCTATTTGTGGATTCCCTGTCTGGGACAGTTTGACAGTTGGGCTGTTTTCACCTCTCTCTAGCCAGAGACACAAAGAGAGCTAGGGTGTAGCCTGCATATCCTGATGAGCCATCTGTGCTGCGAGAAGTGGACACTTACACATGAATGGGATGTGCCTGCCCTCACACAATGCAGTCTCCAACCTCCTGGTGTGTGTCTTGGGCCTGGCGTTGGTAAGGCAGGTTCTTACAAACAAGAAACTCCTTTGAAGTTTGCCTACTTCAAAGGCAGAAAGGGGTATAAGTAGTGGACCGACCCAAAGTCCACAGAGACTGGACTTGTGCATTCCTGCTTGAGAAGAATCTGCAAGAGCTTGCCTCCTGTTGTTGAAGTCTCAGGGCCATCAAAGACTTCTTCTGCCAGCACCTGGACTCTCTACTGAGACTCCTACCCTGCCAAGTGGTGCCCTATCCAGTCCCTGGGCCCTTGAAAGGTAAAGTTGGCAGAAAAGAAATGAAAATCCACGCACAGAATGCTGTGTGGGGGCAATTTTCAGCGCACCTTCCACAACGCGGGTGATACACGATGCTTCGCAGCTGAAATCAGTGCTCCACCTGCATCGCAGCTGGGAGATCGATGCATCGCGGCTGGAGAAACGATGCGCAACACCTGCTTATAGAGGCTGATAATGATGCAAACCCCACGCGGCACGTTTTTTGGATACCATGCGACCGGATTTTCCATGCATCATCCCTAGACATCAAAGTCAACCCGATTCTGTGCGAATCCGAGGTGCCCTACCCGGAAATAGACACATTGCTCTCTTGTAAGGAAGAAAAACAACGCATCGCCAACCCGACGGAAAGGAAACGATGCATGGCCTCACATGCGAGTAAGGAATCGATGCATCGCTATCTTTTTCCAATGCGCCTTTATTTTTTATGCTAACCAGGTACTTTGTGCAACAGCAGCATTCCCACTGTTTTCTAAGGATTAAGACTCTAATTCTTTTTTAAATTCATATCTTGACTTGTGTATGTTGGATTTTTTCGTTGTTTTGGTCTTGTTTGATTTAGATAAATATTACTCATTTTTCCAAATGTGTGTGGTGTCCATTTGGTAATGTTTTCACTGCATTACTGTGTGTTGGGTACAAATACTTTACACATTGCTTCTGAAGTTAATCCTGCCTGCTCGTGCTGAGCTACCAAGGGGGTGATTCGGCGTTAACTGAGGGCGAGTCTCCTTTACCCTGACTAGAGTGAGAGTCCTTGCTTGGACAAGGGTTAAACTGACTGCCAACCAAAGACGCCGTTTCTAACACCAACCCATTGCTTTGGGGGTGGTAAGGTGTGGTGAATGGGCAGGTAATACCACACGCCTTCTACATGGCTTTCCTGTACAACAACATGAAATTGGTACCCTGGTCAGATACCATCTCTGTGGGGGAAACCCACTTGGGTGAAGATCCCCATAAATGCCCAGGCCATGGTGGGTGCAATCACTGTCCTCGGAGGGATAGCTTCCAGGTATCAGGTGGCATCAAGACCAGGATAAAGCAGTTGGCCATGGCTGTCTTTGGATCCAGATGCCCCACAATGTCAATACCCACCCATTCAAAAGGGGTGGTCACAACAGGAAATGGTTGAAGATTCGCCTTGCACCTCTTCTAAGATTTGCCACTAGCCTGCCAGGTTTGACATGTCCTGCACAACGCATCTGAGGTCTTCTCATTTGGGGCCAATAAAAGTGGTTTAAAAGCCTGTCAAAGGTCCTGTTCTTCCCCAAAGGACCGGCCAGTGGCACATCATGAGTCAGGCCCAGTAGGAAGGCTCTGAAACACTGGGGTATCACCAGCAAACTTAGGCTCTCTATACAGGAGATCATTCTCCCAGTAAATCAGGTGAGATCCAGAAGTGTCACCAGCTGCCTGGGCCTCGGCCTGGTTCCGAATACCCTCAAGAGTGGGGGACTCTGTCTTCACTATAGTGGGGCCTTCTTCCTGCTACCAATGGGCCAGCTCAGGTATGTCCCCCAGTTTGGCCACTTCTTCCCCTCTAGGTTCCAGGGCATCACCCTCCAGTTTAGCCTCCCCCTGGACAGTAGGAATCTCAGGAGTGAGTTTTCCCTGCTCCTTGCCCCTCCTCCTTCTGGCAGGCACCTGTACCACTGTCTAAGACTGCAGGTTCTTCTGTGTACCTTCTCTAGCGGCCATAGAATATGTGATCACGCACAGACACTCCATCAGTCCTAACATTTCCAAGTGCAACCTGAGCTTCACCTCCTTCCAGGCGGTATGCTCCATGTCATTCCCTAGCAGACAGTCAACAGGCATGGATGGACTCCCACCTACCCTAAAGGAACCTTAGACCAACCCCTCTCACCCCTGTGTCCCCTGGCCTCTGCCATTCACAGGGAACCTTAGCTACCAAACATTGGCACTCACTGTTGTTTACTGGTTCAGCCTGGTGGACCACATTGGGGATTACCTGCTCTTCAGACATCAGATTGTAATTGTTTTTATATTGCAGTTACTACCCCTGACGAGGCATCAAAGCGCTTTTTGGTGAGTAGCACACTACACCGGAACTCAAAAGGACTAGTGGTGGATTAGTATATGGAAATAGGAGTACAGTATTAGAATATGCATACGGAGGTATGAGTTAACATGAGTCTGTTAGTTGGATTGAATGGAATAATGGAGGGATAGAGGATGGAAGAATCCAGAAGTCTTAGTTGGGAGATCATTGTAGTAAGATGAGGTTTGGGAAGAGTAAAGGAGCGGTGGAGGATGGCAGAGTCTATAGAAAGGGATTAGGGAGATCATAGTAGTAAAATGGGGTTTGAGATGTGTCAAAGGAGAGCTAAATGAGTGAGAATTTAGTACTGTTGTTTGAGAGATCATAGTAAACAGAGGTTTGGGGTGAGCCAGGAGATGTAGATGAGGGAAGAGTCTAGGAAGTGGTATTTTGGAGATCATAGTAGTAGAATGAGCTTGGGATGAGTCAGAGAGTGAAGATGGAGAGATTGATAGTGAGACAGAGTAAAGCTTTAAAGAGAGTAATTTGTTTTCCTCTTGTACAGTAGGACTAAAGTAGTAAATATATAGATACATGATTACATAGTAAGGTAATATAAGCGTAAGCAATAGAATATATTGAGATTTAAAGTTGTATTGTATAAACATAGACACTCAGACTTTCAAGAGTTGCAGTGTTTTAAGTTAATTTGTGTACTTTCATAAAATTTTCGCTTTCCTCTATTTCAATAGTGAAATGTTTGTAGATAAATAGTTGATAATATTTACCTATTGAGATAGATAAAATAAAAAACATTCATAAGCATCTAATCAAACAACTTGTATAGAAACTATGCCATGATTTATGAACATGTCAAGCATAGAGCAATACTCCTATATGTACATACATACATTTATACATAAATATATACACCCACACCTACTCTTACATACATATGTACATTTAACCGTAGCTAAAATATAATTTGTTAAACAGGCCTAAGAGTATGTATCTATTTTTTTAATGAACACATTTTATTTGGTTTTGGCTAAAAAGGAAGGCCAGAAGGGCCCACAAACTCATGGAAGCAGTAAATGCACGTTGAATACCCATAAAGAACAGTAGTACATACAGAAAACATTGCACAGTACCCATCCCTAAGTCTATCCTGCTCTCCATAAGCTCCCCAGGTACAAACATTATAGGATCCCGCTGGGTCTCATGTTGCAGTCCCATACATTTGTATTTCTATAAATAATTGGGCCTCAGCAATGCATATCTGGACAAGGACCACACCTCTATGCCTAACGCTGCCATATCTTTTGGTGTTTCTGTGGACAGCCCCTTGCCTGAAACACTGCAGTCTCAGGACCCATGCAATTATCAATCCCTCTCTTCCACTGTTGGTGGTGAATCCGCTTTCCACAGTCTGATTGTAGGAGGCTGGCCTGGCTTATAGTGGGTACCTTGTGGTACTTACACTTTGTGCCAGGTCCAGTTATCCCTTATTAGTAGAATAGAGGTGTTCTAGCAGCTTAGGCTGATAGAGGTAGCTATAGCAGAGCAGCTTAGGCTGAACTAGGAGACATGCAAAGCTCCTACCATACCACTTATATCATATAGCACTATATCATAAGAAAACACAATACTCAGAGCTACTAAAAATAAAGTTACTTTATTTTAGTGACCATATGTCTAAAGTATCTCAGAGGATATACTCCCTTAGGAGGTAAGTAATATACACAAATTATATGCACACAAACCAAATCAGGTAAGTATAACAGTTAGAAAAGTAGTGCAAACAATGTAGAACACAATAGAATGCAATAGAGAGAAATAGGCCTAGGGCCAACACAAACCGTATACTCCAAAAGTGGAATGCGAACCACGAATGGACCCCAGGCCTAGTGTAGTGTGTAGAGGGTTGCTGGGAGTGTAAGAAAACACTAAGGGTGTCCAAGATACCCCACCCCAAGACCCTGAAAAGTAGGAGTAAAGTTACCCTACTACCCCAGAAAGACAGTAAAGTCGAGATAGGGGATTCTGCAAGGACAACAACTGACTGCAAAACACTGAAGACGGATTCCAGGACCTGAGGACCTGTAAAGGAAGGGGACCAAGTCCAAGAGTCACGCAAGTGTCCAGGGGGGACAGGAGCCCACTAAACCCCGGATGAAGGTGCAAAAGGGCTGCCTCCCGGTGGAAGAAGCCAATGATTCTGCAACAGCGAAGGTGCCAGGAACTTCTCCTTTGGTCACAAGATGTCCCATAGCGTGCTGGAGGATGCAGAGTTGTTTCCACGCAGAAAGACCACAAACAAGCCTTGCTAGCTGCAAGAGTCGTGGTTGAGGACTTTGGGTGCTGCCGGGGCCCAGGAAGGGACCAGGAGGTCGCCCCTTGGAGGAGGAGACAGAGGGGGCGCTCAGCAGCACAGAGAGCCCACGCAGAAGCAAGCAGCACTGGCAGAGGCACCTGAACAGGCACTTAGAAGATCTGAGGACAGCGGCCGACTCGGAGTCACAAAGGAGGGTCCCACGACGTCTGAGTCCAACTCAGCGAGTTGGCCAATGCAGGACGGAGTGCTGGGGGCCTGGGCTAGGCTGTGCACAAAGGAAGTCTTGCAAAAGTGCACAGAAGCCTGAGCAGCTGCAGTTCACAGGATTACTGTCTGGCGTGCGGAGGCACGGACTTACCTCCACCAAATTTGGACAGAAGGGGCACTGGACTGTCAAAGACACTTGGACTCAGCTCCTGTGTTACAGGGACCACGCTAGTCAGGATGAGAGGGGACCTAGAGGACCGGTGATGCAGAAGTTTGGTTCCTACGTTGGCAGGGGGAAGATTCTGTCAACCCACGGGAGATTTCTTCTTGGCTTCCAGTGCAGGGTAAAGGCAGACAGCCCTCAGAGCATGCACCACCAGGAAACAGTCAAGAAAGCCGGCAGGATGAGGCGCTACAATGTTGCTGGTAGTCTTCTTGATACTTTGTTGCGGTTATGCAGGCGTCCTGGAGCAGTCAGCGGTCGATCCTTGGCAGAAGTCGAAGAGGGAAGTGCAGAGGAACTCTGGTGAGCTCTTGCATTCGTTATCTGGTGAGATGCCCAGAGGAGAGACCCTAAATAACCCACAGAGGAGGATTGGCTACTGAGAAAGGTAAGCACCTATCAGGAGGAGTCTCTGACGTCACCTGCTGGCACTGGCCACTCAGAGCTGTCCTTTGTGCCCTCACACCTCTGCATCCAAGATGGCAGAGGTCTGGGGCACACAGGAGGAGCTCTGGGCACCTCCCCTGGGAGGTGCTGGTCAGGCGAGTGGTCACTCCCCTTTCCTTTGTCCAGTTTCACGCCAGAGCAGGGCTGGGGGGATCCCTGAACCGGTGTAGACTGGCTTATGCAGAGAGGGCACCATCTGTGCCCTTCAAAGCATTTCCAGAGGCCAGGAGAGGCTACTCGTCCCAGGCCCTTCACACCTATTTCCAGAGGGAGAGGGTGTAACACCCTCTCTCAGAGGAAATCCTTTGTTCTGCCTTCCTGGGACCAGGCTGCCCAGGCCCCAGAGGGGCAGAAACCTGTCTGAGGGGTTGGCAGCAGCAGTAGCTGCAGTGGAGGCCCCGGAAAGTTAGCTTGGCAGTACCCGGGCTCTGTGCTGAAGACCCGGGGATGCATGGAATTGTCCCACAATACCTGAATGGTTTGGGGTGACAATTCCATGATCCTGGACATGTTACATGGCCATGTTCGGAGTTACCATTATGACGCTACATATAGGTATTGACCTACATGTAGTGCAAGCGTGTAATGGTGTCCTCACACTCACAAAGTCCGGGGAATTTGGCCTGAAAAATGTGGGTGCACCTTGGCTAGTGCCAGGTGCCCACACACTAAGTAACTTTGCACCTAACCTTCACCAAGTGAGGGTTAGACATATAGGTGACTTATGAGTTACTTATGTACAGTGTAAAATGGCTGTGAAATAACGTGGATGTTATTTCACTCAGGCTGCATTGGCAGTCCTGTGTAAGAATTGTCTGAGCTCCCTATGGGTGGCAAAAGAAATGCTGCAGCCCATAGGGGTCTCCTGGAACCCCAATACCCTGGGTATCTAGGTACCATATATAAGGGAATTATAAGGGTGTTTCAGTGTGCCAATGAAAATTGGTAAAATTAGTCACTAGCCTGCAGTGACGATTTTAAAAGCAGAGAGAGCATAAACACTGAGGTTCTGGTTAGCAGAGCCTCAGTGATACAGTTAGGCACCACACAGAACACATACAGGGCATATTTTATGAGCACTGGGGTCCTGACTAGCAGGATCCCAGTGACACATAGGCAAAAACAAACATACATACAGTGAAAATGGGGGTAACGTGCCAGGCAAGATGGTACTTTCCTAAACTGATGATGTCTTGTTTGCCAATGTGAGTCCCAGGAATAACAGATGTCTTTTATATTGGTTCCCCCCAGTCCTTCTGTATTGTGAAGGAGGATGAGTTTTGGATCTAGGGGGATCTCCCAGGAAAGTACCTCTGCAAGACAGGACACCACCTCCCTCCAAAAGAGCCTCAGTGTTAAACGGCTCCAGACTGTATGCATGAAGGTGCCTGCCTCCTTCCCACGTCAAAGACAGAGGAGAGATCCCACAACACCCATACTCCATAGCCAGTGCCTGGTATAGTAAACTTTGTGTAAGTATTTGAATTGAATCAGGCAGAGGAGAGAGAATATAGCTGCCTCGCTAGGGGCCCCAAGGACCTCTGTCCAGTCTTCTGCATCAATATTGTTGATGTGTCTCCTCCATACTGCCTAGAGAGCAGACAACGTGGTGGAACTATTCATGATCAATGACCGGTAGATTAGTGTAATCGTATGAGTGCCCAAATCGCCCAATAAGAGCTTACCCTCCAATGGTTTGAAATCTGGGCAGCGGACCAATGTTGTGGGACTATGATACAGTGGGATCTGGGGAGAGAAAAAACTGCTGAATATTTGAACCCGTTAGTAGCTAATGTCAATCCAGCTGCCCACTCCATATTGCTAGCGGAGCCACCCACGGGGAACACCACTGATTTATCAATATTCATATATAACCCAGAGGTTTCATGGAAGACCTGCATGATCTGTAAAATGCGGGATCAGAAGTCTCAAGATTTGTGAGGAAGGATATTCAGTCATCAGCGTATAGTGCTATCTTATTGGACAACTCAAGCGACCAATCAAAGCCTCTCACCTGGGCATTCACCCTTACCCCTGTTGCCAGAGGTTCTGTTTAAGGGCAAACAGTGGGGGGGGGGGGGGAACAAGGGACAGCCCTGTCGCGTGCCCCTGTGGATCTCAAAAGGAGACAAAACAGAGCCGACCACACGCACCAAAGCAGTCAGACCAGTATATAGGAGGCCAAGATGGGTGCTCCGAAGAAGAGCAAATAGGTATTCTCAACTGACAAAGTTGAAGGCTTTATGTCTGCCAGCAACACTGCTGCTGGCCCCTCCAAGTGGTCCACCATGGCCATAGGTGTAGACACATATGTTATGTCATGTGGCTGTATGGGGCATAAAGCCAGCCTGATCTGGGTGATCCAAGTTGGAAATAAATCTAATAAATCTATTGGCGAAAAGTTTAACAAGCGTTTCACCTCTATGTTGAGGAGTGAGCTGGGGCAGTACAATGAGTGATCCTCATGCGAGCGGCCCGGTTTAAGGAACACAACTAGTTCAGCATGTCTACAATCTGGTGGAAGCATTGATTCCTCTTGCCCCCAACAGTTGTTCCCCAAGTTGTGGAATTTAGGATTTAAGAAATTCACAAGGGAACCCATTGGGCCCTGGAGCTTTCCCAATTTGCTTCTCTGCCAAAGCTGCAGACAACTCTCTCTCAGTTATCCACATGTCTAATTCTTCGCGGGCAGTGTCTGACGAAGATCGTAGGGGCAGATCTTAAACTCCATTATCTAATGTATATCAGCTGTGTCTCTATGAACATATAACTTAATAAAATGCAGCAAAGCTTTAAGCTACCTCTCTTAGACTGGATAGCAACTTGCCCCTGGTATTCTGCACCATGGGCACCGGGGAGACTGCAAGCATGGCCTGGCAGAGCCTATGTAGCATTCTACTTGACTTATCATCCTATTGGTACGCTTGTTTGGCATCCTCAATAAGCAAATGCTGGTACTGCTGCTGGCTGAGGGGTCGCTGTGCCAAAGTGTCTTCACTTCTGCAGCCACTCTCCTCCAGAGTCTGCTTCTGCATTTCCAGAGTCACCAGTGCATGATTTTTATGCTTGCACTTGCCAGAACTATAGCTAATATCTACCCCCTTAGAGTTGACTTGAGGGCTTCCCACAACACTATTTTAGAGAACCTTGCACTTATGTTAAGGTAAAAATATTCAGTGAGCGAACTACATAGGAGCATTTTATATGTCCGGTTCTGTAAATGCCAGGGCGACATGCGCCATCGAAATGATGGCTGCTCTGGGCCCACTTGAAGCCTAAGATCACAGGGGTATGGTCAGACAGACCCTTGGCAAAATATCAACATCAGATAATCTGTGTGTGACCTGTGGGGATTAGTAAATAATGTAGCCATGAAAAGGAACCATGGAATGCCAAATGATAAGAGAACCTGGTATCAGCAGAATGATGCACTCTCAATGCATCGGTCCATCCTAATGCGGATACCAGCAAGCTCAGTCTAGACACTCCTGCATCCACCTTGCCACCCCTGGCTTGCCATCTATCAATTTCAGGGCTCATTACATTGTTTCAGTCCCCACACATCAGAGAGAGTCCTCCTGGCAGGTCCCCCACAAGCTAATACATTTATCCACAAAAGAGTGTCCAATGGCAGGGACAAATATGCGACCCAGTGTAAACTATTCCCCATATAGGGTATCAGTCACTGTTATGTATCTAGCATAAGGCGTCTGTCCATAGTCTGGTGGACTGAAACAGGACACTATGGTGTATAAGGATACCAGTTACTTGTGATCCCCTCCTGAACCCAGAGTAGAATGTCTGTGCATAGCCCAAGCACCCCAAACATGGTACCTTACTTCCCAGAAGGTGTATCTCCTGTAAAAGGAGGATCTCTGCCCCCAGTCTTTTGGCCTGCTTCAGCACGGCATTGTGCTTAATTTTATCGATAACATCCTGGACATTCCATGTAAGCACACGTATCTGACCCACTGGGATATCAAGGACAGTACTTGCCATCAGTAATTATGGTGGATACCTTTGGGGGTCCAAGCATGCGGACCTCTAAAGTCATGAGTAGAAGGACTGTGTAGTATCCTTACATAGAAAACAGTTACACAGACCAGCTCCCCCCCCTCCCCACAACCCCGCCCCAGTACTTCAGGGAACAAGAAGTGTCTGTCGTGGAAGAAACCCCATCTAGACCCAACGGGAGCCCAAGAGGGGAATTCACCAATGAATCCCCATAACCCCTTAAGCAACTTGATGTTTGTACTAATGAAACTTACCCGTGTTACTCTAGAAATGCAGTCCAATGTACATTAAAAACATTAAAACAAAATGAAGAATGAAGGGTGGCACCCGCCCGGGTGCCACAAGGGGATTTGTCCAATTGCATTACCACACCTTCTTGTAGCTGCTAGTGTTCAACATTTGTACGTATATACCTCCAGGAGGATCCAGATCCGTTACGATGTTTCATTGTGGACTTTGTGTGACGATTTCATTTATCACTGAGAGATGAGTCGGAGTCCGTGAACAGCAGAGTCTGGGGCTTGTGACACAGATTCATCCATCCACGTGAAGACTTCTTCTGGAGTATCGAAAAATAGGGTCTGTGGATTAAAGACCACCCTCAGACGAGCCTGGTAAAGCAGCATGTATTGAATTTTAAGCTCATGCAGTCACTGCTTTGCCATCATAAAGGATTGATGCTGTTGCTGGACCATCACTGTATAGTCTGGAAACATCATTATATGGTGTGAGTCAAAGAGGAGTTTGCCATGATTCCAAGCATGTTTGAGAATGTCATCTCTGTCAAAGTAGTTAAGAAGCTTGGGCCTGCACCCAGGAGAGGCCACCTCTGTGGACATGCTCAACTACAAATCATGTCAAGAGGGAGTCTACAGGCTTTATGGATAGGAGCCACTGCCCTAAAAACTTGTCCGATTAAGGACCTTCACAACCCTCCGGAAACCAGGTGCAAATTGTTACGGTGAGCCTGCCCCTCCATGCGCGTGGCGAGTTCTTGCATCACCACCGTCTGCTTATTGACTTTCTGCTGGAGGGCTGTTACAGAGTCTTCAACACCCGACAGCCTAGTCAACGTAATCCAACCCACCGCGTTCCAGAGATCCTGGCACAGTAGGTGACTTCAGAGCCAACCGCCCTTATTTTGGCATCCAGACTGCGTGATGGACGCCAACAGGGCAGGGTTGTCTGTGCTGGTAAATTTATCAAGAGTACTTTGCTCGGCCGTCACCCTGGGAAGTTTATCCTTGGTCATGCCAAGGTGACGAAATCACAGATTCTCTACTGAACTGTATCTGTGGCAGCCAATGCACGACCCGCCAGACCTATTATTATGTCTCCGAAGGGCAGCACAAGCGGTTGGCAATAATTAACATCCGGGCTAACAAAAACAGCTGCAAAAGTCAGGGAGTTCCTGGAAGCAAACTCCACCAGGACTTAGCATGACCGCTTCCGCAACCAAGGGATAAGCCACAGTGCAGCAACCCCAACGGGGTCCAGCACCCACAATCGTAAATTTGCGTGAGGACTCCAAACTATTGTTTCAACGGATGCACCCTACCATCATTTTAAGTTTGTGGTCCGGGCCAGTGAGAGCTCCAGAAATTCCGTTAAATGGAGTTCTGGCTGAGGGGTGAGACATCGCATGGGGCATCTCAGACGTGACGGACATTGATCAAGACAGTGCAACTGCAGATCTACCTCCGCATTCGGTGCTGTGCCCTCACCCAAGGACAATCCTGCGGCCGGATGCAGAAGGCCCTGGAGACCCTCCACTGCCAGACATGGGGCCCAGTACAGTGATCGCGGGCCGGCATGTGTCGCGGGCATCGCCCAACCCGGACCTACAGCAAACCAAGGCTCAAACTGTGCACACAAATCTGAAGGCCCTCAGGTAGATGCCGCCCCACCGGAACCCCAACTGAAACCGTCCAACCCACTAGGACATGGCCGAGCCCTTCTGCCTTGCTATCTGTCATGGGGAATCCAGACAAGGATGTGGCGGCAGCAGTCTCCAACAGAGTTCGTGTTGTGCCCCACCTACCGTCAGGCTGGCACGTTCTGAAACGGGACTCGCCACTCCACACCGCCAAGCCGCACAGGATCCCAGCACCAAGGGGCTGAATTTGCAGGGCTGCACCTTGGCTGTGACAGCCCTCGGGACCTCAAAGTTGGTCACACCCGCAATCCAATCTGTCTCAGCGATCCCGGTGCCAGGCTCAGCCACAGTGCACCGGGTCACAGGAATTCAAGCCACCGGCGCCACCTCTGCGAGTTCTGAACAGCCACTCCAAAGCACCAAGGGGGCATCTCATTGTCGTCACTGCATCCCCAGTGGCAATAGCAGGATGTGGGATGGAAGTGAGTAGGATAGTTACTGATAAATGTAACGACTGCCAGGAGTTCACCTTGAAAGAGTCTGCCATGTCGGCTCTCTAGGCCATGCCCCCCAAGCATGTATATATTTGTAAGATAAAATGGTTATTATACATATTTATACAAAACAATAGGCATATCTAGATAAATACAGATAATCAGATTATAAAATGTGTACATGCACAGGGATAATCAGTCCATTGCTGTTTGAGTATGGTGGTTATGTAGGAAAGAGACATCTCTTGAGTAGTCTTCTGAAGATAAGATAATTATCAGTGGATCTTATATTTGGGGTAATTAATTTCATAGTTTGGCTGCTTGAACAGAGAAAGATGTACCACCTATTGTATTTTTCTTGTATGATGGTGTTTTGAGGTGGAGTGCCAATCTTGAGTTGAGGTTTCTTTGTTGATTGTATTTGTGATTTTATTGCTGATGAAAAGCGGTCCTGTTCCATGTATTGCTTTGTGGGTAATACAAAGCAGCTTGAAGGTAGATCTTCTTGCAGAAGGTAACCAATGTAGGGCCCTCAAGGCAGGAGAGGTGTGGGCTTGTGGCTTTACATATAGAGTAGTCTGGCAGCTGAGTTGTGAATGTGTTTTTTTCATAGTAGATGGAGATGATCCATGGTAGAGGCCGCTGGCATAATCCAGTTTAGATAGTATAAGAGATAGTAGCTGCACCTTGTGTGGAAATCTGAAGTGGGGGAATGTGCGTCTCAGAGTTTTCATGGTGATGAAGCTTGATCTTGCTAATTTGTCCACTTGAGCATTCATTGTTAACTTGGAGTCTGTGGTAAATCCAAGGTTTCTTACTGCCCTAGATACTTTAGGAGGTGGTCCAAGATCGTCAGGCCAGGTGCAGAGTGGATCATAATTTTTCCAATTGTCACATTTGTGTTTTCTGTTTTGGAAGCATTAAGTTTGAGATGGCTCCATGTCATCCAACGACTCTGAGGCAATTGAAGATTTGTGAGTTTCCTATGTCATTCCAGTTTAAGGAGTATTTGTGTCATCTGCATAGTTGTAGCATGCGAGTTGAAAATCATTGATCACTGCCGGTAATGACATCATATAGATGTTGAAAAGCATGGGTGAGATGACTAAGCCTTGAGGGACCCTGCTTTTGTGAAGTAGGGTTTGGACGAGAAAGGGGGAGTATGAATGACATTAGTTCTGTTTTGAAGGTAGGATGTGATCCTTTAGAGAGCAGTCCCCTATATGCCAACTGGGGCTCATTACGAGTTTGGTGGTCGGACAAGCTGACCACCAAACTCGCAGGGATGAGGCAGTCGGCAAAATGTCTTAAGACATTCTCACCGGCCAGTCTAATGGGAACAGTGCTACAGTAATGGTTTTGGCTCCCTTAAGGAAGCTGAGGCCAATAACGTAGCACACCAGCACCATTGGAATACGTACTTTCTACAAAGCATGTCATGGGCATGGGCTGTGCGGGGTTCCCCCGTGGCACCTTGCACAGTTTCCACCAGCCTTTTCATGGCAGGGCCTCTGTCATGTAAAGGCTGACGGAAAAAGGACTTGTGATCTGCGCAGCGGCGCTGAACTCAGCGCTGCTGTAGCTGACCACGACTCCAACCGCCGTCAGCCCGTCGGAGAACTATGTTCCTGGTGGTTGTGTAGTGTTGTTTTTCTATATTTTCTTCACCTTGCAGCAGGCTTAGAAGCCATTTTGTTGGGTCTTTGTGTGTCTGTGATTGAGATGGTGGTTGCGAGTGACATGGTGAGTTGTGTTCTTTTTGTAGAGTAGACTTGTGGTATAATAGACATGGGGATGTGAAATTGTGAAGCGTGGCATGTTTATTTTTGTTTGCATCTGTTTATAGTGGAAAGAGTATTGGTTAGGGGTGGTGGTGGAGCACCTGGGGTCATATTCTAAGGCTCTAAATTGTGCAATGGATGAGGGGAGGTGAAAGAATGTTGTGTTGGGGTGTTTGTGGTAGATGTTGGTGAAGAATGAGAATTTTGGAGTAAAGTTGGTTAACGATTTGTATTATTTGTGTAGTCATGAGGGTGGGAGTGGGTGTGATGGGAAGTACTATGAAAGTGTGTGAGATTTTGGTGTGTATTTTGTTTTGATTTTGTGGAGTAGTTAGAGAAGATATAGGTGTAGTGGTTTTATATAGAGGATTTGTGTGCGATTTACTGCTGGTGAGTGGTATTTTAATAGTACAGGTGGTGGTCATGTGTTTGGAGAAGAGTGTATGTGGTGTGTAAGAGGGGATTGACAAGCGCTATGCATGTGTTAGATTTGATCACTGGAAGAGGTACTGTGTGGTTCAGTGGAGTGTAAGGGTTGTATGGTTGAGTGTTATTGGTAAAAAGAGGAGGAGGATGTTTGTGGATGGTGTGATGGAAGGTTGAGTATATGTTTTGGGGTCTATTTGGTGGCGTGGCAGGCATGACCAACATGGTGGTCGCACTCTAGTGTGGCTTCGCTACACCACCCTATTGCCCTGAAATAAAATCATAAATAAACTAACATCTGCCATCCAGCCCTAAAACGCACACATTAAGACCACTGGAGCTGAAGGACCCCTCATCAACATGAATTGCGGCCTCCCAGGGAGAGCCAGATCCAGTCTGTCGACTTTAACCCACACGACGCACCACCCTGCTGCCGGACAAAGCGTGGGATAAGGTTGACACTCACACGACCGACATACCCTGTCGCGCTTAGTGCACCTACCGTTGGCAGAAAATTGGAGATGCACTGAGGTGGGTTCTGCGAACACTGCAATAGTGGAGGAGTGCCTGACAGATGTTTTGTGGGCCGCAAGTGAGTGAGTCCTAGCTGGGAGCCCAGGGAAACCTGTGGTGCCAACCCAGCCTTCCGACTAACACCACAGAAGGACCAGAAATGCACCCATTGGGGGTGAGTGGCATGCGCCGTTGATGCGGGAGGAGAGGAGACCTGCCCCCCGATCAAGAAACCAGCCAACTCCCTCTTCTTAAAATGCGTAACTGAGATAGCGTGCGTTGGAAAGAGAGCACTATCAAAGGTGACAGAAGTGGCAAATACTTGCTAGGCTCTGGCAACACAATGGAAGGCTTGGACCACAGCGGTGAGTGGGGGAGCAGTTGAAACCTGTCGTAATGACGCATACCCATTGTAGGCCACATAACCCAACCTGTAGTGTGCAGAGTTGCTTCCCATCCAAGATAGCCTGAAAATAGAGTAGCTCTGCATGCAGCCCCACTCGCCCAGTTCATGAAGGCCTCCCAACATTGACTCGAATCACATGGCGAATCAGCTGTGACAAGTATGTGACTCTTGCCTCTGCGCCCCACCAGAAGTATCCTCTTGCAAATACTTTTTCCACAACCAAATCCAGGCCTAATACTTAAATGTAATACTGAGTCACCATTAGAGCCTGAATGATTATACTGCTGGGAAGACCATGTTGCGCTGGGCTGTAACTCCCGGGTGGCTCCCTGGTGTGATGACCTGTTAAGTGCTACCTGCCCTAGTGCAGTTCAACACCAGAACCTCTTGATGCCTATTGGCGTCAATTACCTAGCCCCGGGACCCAGACTTGCTGCCGAACCCCAGACACAGTCTTCCACCCAGCATCTTCCCATGGCATGGACTAGCCCTGACATTAACACAGCGACGCGCTGAACCACAAGGGTGCAACCAGAGCTGCTCCTACTGTGGTGCGATCAATATCCGGAGTCGCCGACAAGCGGGCACTGACGGAACAACCTGATTACAATCATCCAACATAACCTCAAGGGTTTGAAATATCTAAAAGGGCCGCTTACGTACAATGGGACAGCACACCGTCTCGAACTCCCGAGCATCTCCTGTAAAAATGGCTACCTCACCAGACACAAGGGATCGTAACGAGCATCCCACTTCCTTGGAGGATAAATTGAATGTGGTACTAATGGCCACTGAACAGTCCAGAACCTCAATGGAAGCCAAAATAGACACTGTTGCATTGGATCTTACCTGCTTGCACACGGATCATCACAGGCCTGGAGTCCTCCCTACAAACACTAGCGGAATGTGGGCAAATATTGGAAAGGCGCGCTGAAAAAGCAGAGGGGATGTCCCG
The DNA here is from genome assembly GCF_031143425.1 of Pleurodeles waltl. NCBI lineage: Eukaryota > Metazoa > Chordata > Amphibia > Caudata > Salamandridae > Pleurodeles > Pleurodeles waltl. The sequence goes on from NC_090445.1 coordinate 1,418,661,804, forward strand.
AAGAAATAATATTTGTGTTGGGCCTACCAGAAGGTGCGAAAGGGCGTGGTCCAGTACAATACGTAGAATCCTGGCTGCGGGAACTTCTTCCCTCATTTGCACTCTCACAATTTTTCTCAGCCTATTAGATCACCACACGCAGAACTCCACCTGGCGCCAATCCTCGTCCAATGGTGATCCGCTTTCTCCACTACCAGGATAGAGAATCAGTCCTGAGGGAAACACAACAACTACCTGAAGTGAAAGTGAACAACAAAATGTTTTTTCCGGATTTTACAGCAGCTGTTCAGCGACACCGTGGCTCCTTCCTCACAGTAAAATGATCCTTGAGTAAATTGGGACTAAGCTATTCCCTTCTTTTCCCGGCAAAACTATGCATAGTCGCAGATGGTATCACACACTTCCTCAACACCCCAGAACACTTGTGGAACTGGCTAGAAGAAGTGGGCCTCCAAACCAATAACTCCAGGAGCAAAAACACAGGGGGTGCCCCCTGAACAGTCAAGGGCGTCATCATGGGGCACGACCGCAGACACAGCATGGCCCGTCCGCCGCCCCTTACCTGAAACATATAACAGCAGAACTCCAGCAAGTACTACAACAGACAGCTGCTTTCACGGACACCCAACAATGCTCCAGTCCTGACACCCTGAACTCCCACTCCTCTGACAGAGAAAGCTCCATCGCCACTTGGTCTTCCAGACAAGACTCGTTCGCCCCGCCAGACATAACCCTGCAAACAGCTGACAACATCATCTATCCGAAAGCAGGACAAATGTTCCTACCCAATACCCCTTGTTTGTCTCTCATGGAGACATACACATTCTACTGCTCAAGCTGCTCTTGTAGGGTGCTTCCTGTATTAAACACACCTTCGTGCCTGACATATGAATGTAACACACCATAGCTTAAAAAAGGCACCATGCTGCATCAACAGAAGCTGGTACGAGATTCATGCCCTTCATGAGAAGCATGAAGGCTGGGCAGATCTTATGCATAATAGATGATACGGGGTGGCCCCTGTTTGGTGAACTGCACAGACCTTTCCCTACGTCTCCCCATTTACATTGGGTCTCGCTTAGCCTTCGCCTTTGTATGGTTTGGGTGGACACATGTTCTCGGCTACTGCTCTTTTGGTATTTACCAGGTTGCTGGTTGCATATACTGTTGATTGTTCTTTCTTCCAAATGTTACCCTGGCCTCCCCCCACCCCCCGGCGACTCGAAATATCATCCACCCATGTTACTATTGCACCTCGCAGACCACCATTCAAGCCCTTTAGGCACTGCATGGTGTACCACATGTTAACCACTCACACTTCCTGTGAGTCGCATTAAAGTACTGACTTGGAATGTGCACAGAATTCATGCCCCTGCCAGACGATATGCCATCTACTCATATCTCAGGTGGCAAGATGCACACATTGCCTTACGCCAAGAATCCCATCTGACGACCCCAGAAGCTAATAACCTCAGAAGGAGATGGCGGGGCAAGGTTTACTCTGTGAACTATTCTTCTTATGCTGGGGGATATGTTAGACCTGACAGCCTTACTAGGGTGGTCATCCCCCAACTTTTTGCCTGCCTCCCTCCATTTTACTGACACTGTTTTTGCTGGTTTTAGGACTCTGTGCTTTTAACCACTGCTGACCAGTGCTAAAGTGCATGTGCTCTCTTCCCTAAACAGGGTAATATTGGTTCCTCCCCAATTGGCATATTTAATTTACTTGTAAGTCTCTAATAAAGTACACTGCATGTGCCCAGGGCCTGTAAATTAAATGCTACTAGTAGGCCTGCAGCAATGATTGTGACACCCACGTCGGTAGCCCCCTAACCATATCTCAGGCCTGCCATTGCAAGGCCGATGTGTGCAATTTACCTGCCACTTCCACTTGGCATGTAAAACTACTTGCCAAGCCTTGAACTCCCCTTTTTCTACATATAAGTCCCCCACCCAGGGAGGCCCTACTTATTGGTGAAGTTGTATTTAATATTATTGTTTTAGAAGTTCCACTTTTAGAAAGGAAAGCAGTCCTTCAGCAAAGCAGTCCAGATGGGTATGCCCAGATCTGGGTCCCGGGCTTACTATGCCACTGGATTCAAGCTAGCCTGGCTGATGAAGGGTGATAACCTGAAACCGGTCCCAAGATGCTTGTTTCCGGTTCATGGAGGACCTGGCCTGGCAGTTCGAGCTGGACAGTTCCCATAGGGAACAGGGTCAAGACTGATTTGCATGTGGCTGGGTCCAAACTGTGTGGCATAGTGAGCAAAATAATTGATGGATTAAACCCAGATCTGTGATTGCAGGTGAATGTTTGATTGGTTCTGCATTCCGTCCATAATTTGTATTTGTTTGCTTTTGTCGCCATAAGTGCGCCAGGTATGCCTAGACATGGGTCACGGGCTCACTATGCCACTGGATTCAAGCTAGCCTGGCTGATGAAGGGTGATACCCTGAAACCGGTCCCAGGATGCTTGTTTCTGGTCGAGGGAGGACCTGGCCTAGAAGTTCGGGCTGGACTGTTCCCATGGGGAACAGGGTCAAGACTGATTTTCATATGACTGAGTCCAAACTGGGGTGGCATAGTGAGCAAAAGAATTGATGGATTAAACCCAGATCTGTGACTGAGGGTGAATGTTTGATTGGTTCTGCATTCCGTCCATCATTTGTGTGTGTTTGCTTTTGTTGCCATAAGTGTGCCGCGTATGCCCAGACGTGGGCCCCGTGCTCACTATGCCACTGGATTCAAGCTAACCTGGCTGATTAAGGGTGATACCTTTAGAAAGTGGGCTTTTCTCTGCACTTACTGCTATCTGTGCCTTACAGCATTTCTAAAATACACATCTGGACGGTGCTGGTTGGCAGCTCCTCTTGCGTATCCCACCCAGACAGCCGTAAACCAAAGACACTCAGTCACATCTGCATACTGAATGGATCTCCTTGGGCAGATAGGGTGGAGGGGCTCTCTCTTACACTTCAAAGGCCAGTGTTCTGCCCTCACACAAAGGACTGATAACATCCACAGGGATCCTGGCACTGGGGTGAAAGGGTAACGTGCACTTTAAAAAGACTCTTTGTAGTTTCCCCCACTTCAAAGGCACATTTGGGTGTATTTACTGGGTCTCTGACCCCACCAAATCAGACACTTCTGGACCTACAACTGGACTCTGTCAGAAGCTCTGCTGTGTTGCCCAAAGGACTCATCTGGACTGCTTTGCTTAAGTACTGTTTTCTTGCTTGTTGCCCTGCTGCCAGCTGCTCCTGACTGCTGAAAGGGCTCTGCCTTTCTCCTAAAGTGCTCTCCATGGGCTTGGATTGAGCTTGCCTCCTGTTCCTGAAGTTTCAGGGCCAACAAAGACTTCACCTCTTCAAGGAGATCCATTGCATCGGAAAATTGATGCAATGCCTGCAAAATCTGACCCACCGCCTGCCCGATTGACGTTGCGCCTGCCTCGTCTACCCAGCATGACCATATTCCTGCTGCATCGTTTCTAAGCATAAAAAAAATACCCACATCGCACTAGGGACCAAGACTGGGTGAAGGAAAATCAACGCATCCCCTTGTAGCGGGAGAATAATCGACGCATCTCCTGGCCGCATGTAAAGAAACAACGCATCACCTCTCCCGCACTGGAAAAATCCATGCATTGATTTGTTTTTCAAAGCTCCTCTTTATCTGCGGCCATCTGCATTGTTATTTTTGACACACACCAGGAAGTTTGTGATAAATTCAATGCATTCACAGGTTTCTGTGAATTAAGACTATTTCAACGTTTTAAAAGTGATAACTTTGCTCATGTACATTGGATCTTGAACATTTTGATTTTATTTTATTCAGATAAATATCATCTGTTTCTCTAAACCTGTGTGGTGTATTTTTGTGGTGTTTTCACTGTTCCAGTATGACTTACTGCCCAAATACGTTACATGTTGCATACTAAGTTAAGCCTGCCTGCTCTGTGCCAAATACCAGAGGGTGAGCACAGGATAATTTAGGTCATGTTGTGCCTGACCTTGACTAGAATTATGGTCCCTACTTGGACAGGGTGCATGCCTCTGCCAACTAGAGACCCAATTTCTAACATTGGTGATTAGCGGTGAGGATAGGACTTGGTTTTGTGCAGTGCCATACAATTGCTACGTGTACACTACCCACCCACATTTAAATGTCATTTTGATTTTTGATTTTCTTTTTTTGTTTGCAAGTTTTCCCTGCTCTACAGTTTTCTTTTAAATCCTATACATCATGTGTCTGGCTGGGTCTACAAATGGAGCTGAGGAGTTTGACCTGGCTAATCTGGATGATTACACTGTTAACCAGCTGAAGGGCTTTTGCAAAGGGATGGGGGTACCTACACATGGGTCTTCTAGGAAGGTTGAGTTCCAAATGGTGCTGAGGGCCTGGGCGGAATCCTGCTCCCAAGAGCATGAGTTGGGGGAGCATGAGAATGGCTCTCTCTAGGAAATGCCAACAGCAGTGGTTGAGGATGCAACTACTGGATTTGTTGCTCTTGTGAGGGGAGGAAGCAGTGTTTCAAGTCATGCTCTGACCGCAGGGGAAAGGAAAGAGGAGAGGGAATTCCAGCTACAGTTGACAAGATAAAAACTGGAGGGAGAGGAGAGCAGAAAGGCAAGATGAGGATAAAAGGGCCTTAGCTGAGAAGAAACTTATATAGGCTCATGAAACTGAGTCTGAAAGAGCTGGAGCTCATGGCTAGGCAATCTGAATCCAGCAGTGATGGTGGCAGCATATGTGCAGGACCTACTGGAGACAAGAAGGTTCGAATAGCCAAGGACTATGTGGTGGGAGATAACATTGATAAGTGGTATTCTGCTTATGAAGTTGCACTAAGGGCTCATGGAGTTTCTGAGGAGCACTGGGTGGCGGGTCTGTAGAAACATATTGTTAGAAATGGGGTCTCTAGTTGGCAGTCGGTTTGCACCCTGTCCAAGTAGGGACCCGCACTCTAGTCGGGATAAGGGAGATAACCAGCTCAGATAACCCCTGCTCACGCCTATGGTAGGTTGGCATGAGCAGTCGGGCTGATCTCGGAAACAATGTGTAAAGCATTTGCACATAACACACAGCAATATAGTGAAAACACTTCAAAAGGTCACCACACCAGTTTTAGAGCAATAGCCAATATTTATTATGTAAAACAAGACCAAAACAAGAAGAATCCAACATACAGTGCTAAAGTTAACTTAAAAATACAGTTCCTTGAAGTCGATAGCTCCACCTGGGGCTATCTCGGCATCGTGATCAACAAAACCAACAGTTCAGGCTGGCCGCGGCGTCGCATGCCAGCTACTGTGTTGGAAAGACCTGCAAACAGTACCTTTCGATTTGCAGGGTGTTGTGGTCCTCACAGGGAGCTCCGGAGAGCGGCATTGCTGGAGTTAGTGCTGGGGTCGTTGGGCCCTTGAAGTTACATGCGTTGCAGATCAAACTCCGGGCTGATGAACTCAGGAACGCTGGCGTGGATGGCGTCGGGCTGCGGTGCGAAGCGGGAAGATGCGACATGCGGTGTCCACATGTCACAGTGCAGGCAATGGCTCTGTGACTGCGTCCAGTGACATTGGTGAGACCAGAGCTGTGGGGGTGGTGCAACGTGCGGTGTCCAGTAATGAAAAAGAAATCCCCTTAAGGGCACCCACTGATCAATCGTTACCACTTAACAAACTACACACATACAGTATAACACAATCAATTTTGATAAAGGAAATTCAATTAAAAAGGTAATTTAATAATAGTTATTGCCATAAAAGGTTCCAATAAAAAGTCTAAATTCACAAATAAAAATATTTAAAAAACCAGACAATACATCAACATGGGGGAGACAACACAGACCATTCCCTAGTCTATTGTTATCTACTGTCCACAATATGGTTTGTCCTTCCCCATTAATTTATGATTTCAGATCTTTGTGAGGCGGTTCCAAAGTGGTCCAGTAGGATGACAAGCGTCAATGCGTTGTTGGGGATGCAGTGTGAGCAGGCGATGCCAGAGTGCGGGGCCCACAGGTTGTGGTGCGAGCTGCAGCTCAGTGAAGTCGTCCCATGATGGCATCGGTGAGACCAGGGTAGCGGTACAAAGCTGGGCAGTGCGGCTCCGTGCGGCGTCTGCAGGTCACGTGCAGGCCAGCGGTGTCATTGAATGCATTGTGGTGGTTGAACAGCTCAAAACGCACAGTTCCAGTGCTGTAGAAAGTTGAAACTGAAGTCTTTGATAGCCCTGAGACTTCCAACAGGATGCAAGCTCTACTTCAAGCACTTTCTCAAAAAGGATACACAGCAAAGTTCATCCTTAGCTCTCTTTTAAGGTAGATGCAGCAACTGCAGGCCAATCCAGAAAAGCAACAAAGCAAAGGAACAGTACTCCTCCTACAGCCCTTCAACTCTTCTCCTTAGCAGAAGTTCCTCTTGATTCCAGAAAGATTCTAAAAGTCTGGGGTTTTGGGTCCAATACTTACACCCCTTTCTGCCTTTGAAGTTGGCAGAATTCAAAGGAAAGTCTCAGTTGTTTGCAAGATCCTTCCTTGTGCAGGCCAGGCCCCAGACACACCAGGGATTCGAGACTGCATTGTGTGAGGGCAGGCACAGTCCTTTCAGGTGTAAGTGACCACTCTTCCCTCCACTCCAGCTCTGATGGCTCATTAGGATATGCAGGCTACACCCCAGCTAAATTTGTGTCACTGTCTAGAGGAGAGGGGTGAACAGCCCAACTGTCACACTGACCTAGACAGAGAATCCACAAACAGGCAGTCACAGGATGGTTTAAGCAAGAAAATGCCCACTTTCTAAAGGTGGCATTTTCAAACTAACAATCTAAAAACAAACTTTACTTAAAGATGTATTTTTAAATTGTGAGGTCAGAGACCCCAAACTCCATATTTCTATCTGCTCTCAGAGGGCACCTGCCCTTTAAGGCTATTTAAAGGCAGCTTCTGTGTTAACCTTTGAGAGAGATAGGCCTTGCAACAATGAAGACTGAATTTAACAGTATTTCACTGTTAGGACATGTAACACACATCAGTACATGTCCCACCTTTAACATACACTGCACCCTGCCCATGGGCCTACCTAGGGCCTACCTTAGGGGTGCCTTAGATGTATAAAAAGGGAAGGTTTGGGGTTGCCAGGTCCAATTGGCAGTTTAACCCGTTCTGTGCAGGGGACGTAACTGTTACGTCCACCAGCACAGTGCTCCTGTGCCGAGGACGTAACCGTTATGCTTGCAGAAGCCCACCTATGGAGAAACAGGTGAGTTTTTCCTCCGGCGGGCGGCGAGTTTCAATCAAAGAGGCACCGGGGGAAAGGAAAGGGTTTTCCCTTCCTCCGGTGTCTCTTTGAGCATTCCTGCTGCCCGATTGCAATGCGATCGGGTAGCAGGAATGCCCACTAGACGCCAGGGATATTTTCTTTTTGTTTATTTTGAATGTTTTTTGTGTCGGGGAGCAGCCCCTTGGGCAAGGGTCGTTCCCATTTGGGGGGCATGTTTGCTGTGGCCATTTCTGCCCCCCTTGCGGGCAGATCGGCCTATTATTTTTAGGCTGATCTGCCCCAAGGGGGGCAGAAACCACTAGAATACCAGGGATTTTTGTTCATATGTTTATTTATGTGGGGGGAACCTCCTTGGCAAGAGGCGCCCCCCAAGGGGGCATTGAACTGTTGCCCATTTCTGCCCCACCCCCTTGGGGGCAGATGGGCCTATTTGTTTTTAGTTTAGGCCCATCTCCCCCCTAGGGGGGCAGAAGCCACTAAGACACCAGGGATAGTGTGTGTGTGTTTAGTGGATGGGGGGCGGCCCCTTGGGGGCAGATCGGCCTATTATTTTTAGGCTGATCTGCCCCCAAGGGGGGCAGAAACCACTAGAATGCCAGGGATGTTTGTTTATATGTTTATTTATGTGGGGGGGGGGGGCGCCCCCTTGGGCAAGGGGGGCATAGAACTGTTGCCCATTTCTGCCCCCCCCCCTTGGGGGCAGATCAGCCTATTTATTTTCGGGCCCATTGCCCCCAAGTGGGGCAGAAGCCACCTAGGCACCAGGGATAGTGTGTGTGTGTTTTATTTTTGTTTGGGGGGTGGCCACTTGGGCAAGGGTCGCTACCCATGGGGACACACTACTAAAGGTATTTTCTGCCCCCCTTGGGGCAGATAGGCCTATTTTTAGTATGCCCATCTGCCCCTGTGGGGGCAGAATCCACTTCAGCACCAATTTCTAAATGCTTGATGGTGGGGTGTTTGTCAACTGGCGAAGTATTTGCATTTGTGATAATTTTTGTTTCTCCTTTTTGTTCTAGTTCAAAACGTTTGCTTTCTTTGCTGTGGCTCCTTGTGGTTTTTGTGGTGGTTGACCTGTGGTTTGCATGGTTGCATGTTTTAGGTAAGTAAAAACAATTTACTCCAAAGGATTATTGTTGCCATGCATGGATGACATGTTTGTAGGTGGTGTACTAAATGCAGGATTGTGTGTGAAATTGCCCTTAAATTTGTGCACAAAGATATTTGTGTTTTCTTATTTCTAATTTGCTTTTCTTTCATTCTTTCATTCTTTCTAGTGGGATATCATTGGTGATTGCTTTGTCTGTGCAGAGTAGCTGCTGGTGAGTCAAGCTTTTTCAGGCAAGTCAGCAGTATAGTTTTTGAATGATAACTCTTACTGATAAAGCTACACTTTATTACTTATCTTACACAGTGCTGGTTGTTGGTGGTGCATTTGTCCAGTTACTTTTCGTAGGAAAGATCATGGCTAGCTGCAGGATGACCGCTCAGCAGGTGGTTGGTATGCTTTTTGATTCATTGTCTGATCATGATTATGAGACGGACTCTGCATCTGAGGCAGTGCAGATGAAGGGCCTGTTTTAGAGGAGGACACTGATGTGCCATTAGTGTAGCAACCTGGGGCTGAAAGGTTTCCCATTAGAAGACCTGAACTCTGGGTTGCCCCAAACATGTTTATAGAAGATTAAAAGGTTTTTGGGTTTGACTCTTTTGATTGGGTTGATAAGCTGTCACTGGCTTCTTATTGGTCTACTAGTCCCTTGATGGCAACAGCTATATTTCCTGCAACCATGAGTCGTAATCAGTATTTGCTTCTTCTTAGGATGCTGCATTTTGTTGACAATGCATTAGCCTTGCCACAAGATCACCCTGATTCTGACTCTCTTTTTAAGATTAGGCCTGTCCTTGATCATTTTGTAGATCGTTTTTCAGAGGTCTATGTTCCAGGAAAGAAATAGCTGTGGACGAGTATTTGGTTCTCTTTAAGGGTCGTTTGGTTTTTAGGCAGTACATTCCTAGCAAGAGGGCACCATATGGATTAAATTGTATATGCTGTCTGAAAGTAGTACAGGATATGTGTATAGTTCCCGTGTCTATACTGGTAGGGATTCCAGTATTGACCCCCAGGGTTGTCCTCCCACTTTTGGAGTTACTGAGAATACTGTGTGGGTATGTAGATAACGTCTACACTGGAGTGCAGTTGTTCAAGGAATTGTTTAGAGTGGACACTGTTGCTTGTGGCACAATTCGTTGTAACTGGAAAGGCTATTCAAGGGAACTTGTCTGTAAAACAAAAACTTGAGAGGGGACAGTGCAGTGCCTTGCGGAATGATGAGCTGCTAGCTTTGAAATTTTCAGACAAGAGGGATGTCTACATGCGAAGTACATGATGAGAGTACTTACCCCGTGACTGTTTGGGGCCAGGTTGCTGAAGTGCACAAACCTGTGTGCATTTTAGATTATAATAAGCACATGGGAGGTGTAGATAGAGTTGATCAGAGGTTGGAACCTTATACTGCTATTCGTAAGTCTTACGTTTGGTATAAGAAGTTAGCAATTCACCTCTTCAACTTGCAACTTTTTATGCTTTTATTGTGTTTAAGGATAGGTCTCCAGAGTCAAAGATGACATATGTGAAATTTCAGGAGTCAGTGATAGAGAGCCTTTTTGTGGTGGAACAGGCAAGAGTTCCTAGAGAAGCAGTGGTGGAGGATGTGGCTAGATTGAAAGATCACCACTTTGCTGAGCACATTCCTCCCACGCCCAAAAAAGATTTTCCAGCTAAGAAATGTAGAGTCTGTGCTCGAAGAGGTATTCAGAGGGAGACTCAAATGTACTGCCCAGATTGTCCTTCAATGCCTGGTCTGTGTGTGGGTGGTTGTTTCAAGAATTACCACACCCAGAAGAATTACTGGGAACTACCATGAGTGTAAACTGCTCATTTTATATTTTCATGTGTTCAGTTTCAAACGCCAGTCCACACACTACCATCAACTGGTGTGATTGCTGTATCAGGCATGTGGGCATATGTAAGTGATGGGCCCTTGAGTGGTACTGTCTGTCGATGCAAGTGTTGTAATGTGCTGGGCCCGTGGCTGGCAGCGTGAATGGTCTTGTGCGTGTCATGTATGAAAGGTGTGTGAATGGACTGTAAAGCGGTTGGTGCCTTGCTGTGCCTTTACAGCTCACGACCTGTGAGTCATTGGTTCAGTTTTTTGGCCTTTCAGTTTTTAACAGTGCATTTAATTTTTGTGAAATCTCTTGTTAATAAAATTTGATCCACTGAACCATCACTCACCCTCGTGCCAAATCCCACCAGAATGTGTGGTAAAAATGACAAAACCTGCTCCGCTGTAATCAGGCGTCGCAGCACACCTGTGACATGCTAGGTGTCTCTGGTGGGACCCCGATGATGAAGCATGCCACCCACTTGGTTGGTGTGTGAGGGGTCTTTTTAACATAACCTAAGTGCGTTTCTTTTAACAATTTTAGTGTTTGGAACATCACATAAGTATGTGGACATACCAAAATGATCTATTGCAAAACTACCTGTGTTTGGGGGGGAGCACCTATGTTTTTGGTCCCGGGTGCGGCCTTCATCTAGGGAAACCTAGCAAACCCAGATATGTTTTAAAAATAGACACCCCAAGGAGTCCAAGGAGGTGTGGCTTGCCTGGATCCCCTAACATTTTCTTACCCAGACTCCTAGGCAAACCTCAAAATGTGCTTACAAAATCATATTTTCCTCACTTTTCTTTGTAGGATCACCGCTGCGGCACAAATTTAATACCACCCAGCATTCCCCTCAGTCTCCCAAGTAAAATGATACCTCACTTGCGTGGGCCCCCAAAGCAGAGTCAGCCTAAAAGATGTTTAAAAAAGAAATTGTGCTTATCAACTCGCTGTGCTGTGCCTTCAGTCTCTACAGGTTGTTGGCATTTTTCTGTTGCAGGCACCTGGGCCACCCACACAAGTGAGGTATCATTTTTATCTGGAGACTTGGGGAAACACTGGGTGGAAGGAAATTTGTGGCTCCTCTCAGATTCCAGAACATTCTGTCACCGAAATTAGAGGAAAAAGTGTTTCTTTGGTCAAATTTTGAGGTTTGCAAAGGATTCTGGGTAACAGAACCTGGTCAGAGCCCCACAAGGCACCCCATCTTGGATTCCCCTAGGTGTCTAGTTTTAAAAACTGTGCAGGTTTGCTAGGTATCCCCAGGTGCCGGCTGAGCTAGAGGCCAAAATCCACAGCTAGGCACTTTGTAAAAAAAACAGCTCTGTTTTCTTTCTGAAAATGTGATGTGTCAGTGTTGTGTTTTGGGGTATTTCCTGTTGCGGGCGCTAGGCCTACCCACACAAGTGAGGTATGATTTTTATCGGGAGACTTGGGGAAATGCTGGGTGGAAGGAAATTTGTGGCTCCTCTCAGATTCCAGAACTTTCTGTCACCGAAATGAGAGGAAAAAGTGTTTTTCTTGCCAAATATTGAGGTTTGCAAAGGATTCTGGGTAACAGAACCTGGTGAGAGTCCCACAAGTCACCCCATCTTGGATTCCCTTAGGTGTCTAGTTTTAAAAAATGCACAGGTTTGCTAGGTTTCCCCAGGTGCCGGCTGAGCTAGAGGCCAAAATCCACAGCAGGGCACTTTGCAAAAAACAGCTCTGTTTTCTTTCTGAAAATGTGATGTGTCCATTTTGTGTTTCCTGTCGCGGGCGCTAGGCCTACCCATGCAAGTGAGGTACTATTTTTATTGGGAGACTTCGGGGAACACAGAGTAACAAACAAGTGTTATTGTCCCTTGTCTTTCTCTACATTTCTTCCTTCCAAATGTAAGACAGTGTGTAAAAAAAGTAGTCTATTTGAGAAATGCCCTGTAATTCACATGCTAGTATGGGCACCCCGGAATTCAGAGATGTGCAAATAACCACTGCTTCTCAACACCTTATCTTGTGGCAATTTTGGAAATGCAAAGGTTTTCTCGACACCTATTTTTCACTTTTTATTTTTCAGCAAATGAATTGCTGTATGCCAGGTATAGAATGAAAACCCATTACAAGATTCCGCTCATTTATTGGCTCTGGGTACCTAGGGTTCTTGATCAACCTACAAGCCCTATATATCCCCACAACCAGAAGAGTCCAGCTGACGTAACGGTATATTGCTTTAAAAAATCTGACATCGCAGGAAAAAGTTACAGAGTAAAACGTGGAGAAAAATGGCTGTTTTTTAACCTCAATTTCAATATTCTTTTGTTTCAGTTGTTATTTTCTATAGGAAACACCTGTAGGATCTACACAAATGACCCCTTGCTGAATTCATAATTTAGCCTACTCTTCAGAAATGTTTAGCATTCTGGGATCCAGCATTGGTTTCTCACCCATTTCTGTCACTAACTAGAAGGAGGCTGAAAGCACAAAAAATAGTAAAAATGGTGTGTGTCCCAGTAAAATGTCAAAATTGTGTTGAAAAATGGGGTTTTCTAATTCAAGTCTGCCTGTTCCTGAAAGCTGAAATTTGGCGTGGGTAGCTTATGTGAACAAAACGTTATGAGGGCCTAAGTGCGAACTGCCCCAAATAGCCCAAAAAAAGGCTCAGGACAGAAGGGGAAAAGGCCTGGCAGCGAAGGGGTTAAAGCTGCACACACACACACACACACACACACACACACACACACTGCAGTGGCAGGTCTGAGACTTGTTCACAGGGCTACTCATGTGGGTGGCGCAACTTGTGCTGCAGACTGACTAGTAGCATTTGATTTACAGGACCTGGGTACCTCTAGTGCACTTTACTATGGACTTACTAGTAAATCAAATATGCCAATCATGGATAACCCAATCACCAATACTATTTATATAGGGAGCACGTGCACTTTAGCACTGACTAGGAGTGGTAAAGTGTGCAGAGACTAAAAACCAGCAAAAATAGAGTCCAGTACACCATAAAAACAGGAGGTCAGCAGGCAAAAAGACAGGGGAGACACTCCAACAAGCTGCCAGGTCTAACACACATGCTTACACTTGGGAGGGACACACTTCTTACATTAGTTGTTGCAGACAAGAACAAGTACACTTCCATGAGAACCATTTTGATTGCCAAATTTGGACTGACCCCTGAGAAGTATTGTTAAAGATTCAGGGACATTCTGAAGCTCCCCTACCAATCCTGAATAGACTTCTTTGATTACTCCAGTAAGGCACTGAATGACTGGGTGAAGGGCAGCAAAGTCAGTGATTATGTGAGGAGGCGGGTCTCTGGGCTAGCACCAGAGTGTCCAAAAAGGTCCCTGGGGGGACACCTACAAAGGTGGTCAAGGTTCCCAACAGAAGAAAAAGGGGGAGAAAAACCAAGGGAATAGTGGTAACCAGTCTCAGTCTGATCCTAGGAAGAAAGTGTTCTTTGACCATAAGACAGGGAGGTGGGTTCCCCAATGTGAAGAGTGCTCCAAGTATGGTCACTCGAAGGCCGACTCAAATTGTCCAAAGAGGGCACAGCCCCCCACTAGTGGGCAAACACTTGGGTTGGCTAGTGTAGTGCTCGGAGAGGAAGTAGTCCCAAATAGCTTTCTGGAACATACATAGGTAACACTAGTGTCCCTGGGGGATGCAGATATGGTGCCAAAACCCCACATGCCTGCCAATACTTCTAAGTATAGGCAGTGGGTCACCATTAATGGACAACGGGTGGAGGCTCTTCATGACACAGGAGCCAGCATCACTACTGTCAAGGGTTAGCTGGTGTCAGCAGAGCAGGTCATACTGAACACATTCCACCAAGTCATAGTTGCTGACAATTGTGAGAGCCATCTACCAGTGGCTCTGGTTCCCTTTGAGTGGGGGGAGGTTCTCTGGTACTCTGAAAGTAGCTGTGAATTCTGCCATGCCTGTAGATTCTGTTAGGCAATGACCTAGAGCACACTACCTGGAGGGAGGTAGAGCTCAGGTCTCACTTGGAGATGATGGGGATTGCCTGAGTGGGTCTGTATGACCACACGGTCCAAGGCTGCCCGGGAGGGGTGTCAAGGGCATATGGACCCTGGAAGAATGGCCCAGACCTCTGCCAAGGAGAAGGGTAAGGGGTGCGTGAAACCAGTCCCAGAAATTCCCACAGTGGATGTTGATGGGGTCCCTGAGGAGGAGGCTTCTGAGCCCACTGGGCAGGCCATCGCTGCCCTAGCTGACCTACCTGAGCTTGCTGGCTAGCAAGTTGTGGGTGGGCCCACCAGGGAGGAATTCTGCAAAGCACAGAAAGAGTGCCCCACTCTTGAAGGCTTGACGCAACCTGCCTCATCCCATGCAGCAGGTGAAACCTCTGGGGATCACCTTATTACTGATATCCTATATAGTGAGCCTAAGGCTTCTGATACTGGGGTAGCACATGTGCTCGTGGTCACCCAGTGTTACCAGGCCTTCCTACCAGGTTTGGCTCTTGAAATACCCCTGGCAGGACATTTGTCACCCACTTCTATTTGTCACGAATGAAGACTGCCTCAGATACATTCTGCAGGTTCTGTCCCACCTGACAGACCAGTAGGAAGTCAGGAAAAAAGCTGAAGGCTCGCCTGAGCACCCTCCCCCCCCTTCCTGTCATTGGTACCCTCTTTGAAATGGTGAGTATCAACGTCATTGGTCCATTGGACCCCAAGACAGCCCTAAGCAACAGATTCATCCTGGTTTTGGTGGATCACGCCACACGCTACCCACAGTCAATCTCTGAGGATGGTGACCGCACATGTGGTGACCAAAACTTTGATGGGGAACTATACCCATGTGGGGTTCCCCAAAAAGATAGTGTCTGACACAGGCACTAACTTCATGTCTGCATACATGAAGTCGATGTGGGATGCGTGTGGTGTAACTCAAAAGTTCAACACATCCTATTACCCTCAATCCAGTGGTCTAGTTCAGAGATTTAACAAGATCTTGAAGCGCATGATTGCAGGCCTAGCTGAGGCCATGAGGAGTAAGTGGGACATCCTCTTGTCATGCCTTCTCTTTGTTAACAGAGTGTGTAGGAAGCTGGCTCAGTATATACTATATCAAAATGAGATATAGTGTGCACAGAGTACAGGGGTTCCCCGGAGGCTTAAAAGAGGCTAAACTAGATAATACTGATTATCTCTTTTTTGGTAGTGTGGTTGAGCACTTAGGCTTATCAGAGGGTAGTGCAAAGCATTTGTTGCATACACACAGTCAGGAAATGTATCACACACTCAATGACTAATTCCAGGCCAATGTATTTATATTGGAAAAATATATTTTATTACTTTATTTCTAGAACCAAAAGGATATTGTTGCTGGAGAGTACATTTGCAAGTAAGTATCGAACATATGTAGCAATTGTACTTTGAGTTTGGCAAATAAATAAATAACACTTTTCACTTCTGAAAGTCGACTGCAATTTTCAGAACAGTCCTGTGGGGGGGAGTGTTAGAGCAGTTTTGAGGTAAGTACTTGACTTACAGTTCCAGTCTCTGGGGATTAGAATGTCCACTGGTCAAGTTTCAAGATGACCCCAAAGATACACCAGCAGCAATACGGGGCCGGCCGGGTGCAGAGGTCAAAGTTGGGGCTGGGTTTAGAATGGGATCTTATGGAGACTAGGGTGTTCACAAACAGCTCTGCTGGCAGGTAAGTATCTGGGATTTCGGAGGGCGGACCTGGGGGGTTTAGGTGAGCACTGGAAGGGGCCACAGGTTAGCACCAACCAGACACCCTCAGCGGCACAGGGATGGCTGGGTGCAGGGTGCCAACACAGTGTCTGGCTCCCAATGCTTTTTAATAGGGGGGCCTGAGGGACAGAAAGATGCTGCAGACTGGGTCCATTTGGTCGGTTCTTAAATACCAAAGGCTGGACAAGGAGGAGAGCTGCCTGCTGACCATTCCTGGACCGTCGGTCAAATTCCCCCATGCCAGAGGGCTACGGGTGCAGGAGTACCTTTGGGTATCAGGTATCTTCATCTGGTTCTCTTGCAGTTAGGGGGAGTCCTCTGGATTTAAGCTGCAGGTGTCATCGTATTGGACAGGAGAGGTCAACCCAGGGTGGACACAAGGTCAGAAGCACTTGGTGACCTTCTGGTCTTGGGCCACCTGGACTTGGGTTGTGGGTGTCGGATGTTGAGTGGGTATGGCTCTAGGATCTGGTGCAGTTCTGGAGTCCTTTTTGGGGTTTCATCTGCATTAGGATGGGCAGTCCCAGGTCTACGTTCCACTGAAAAGTCCATTACCTGTAGGAAGATGGACCACCACAAAAGTTTAGGGTTCTCACCTTTCATTTGCATGAGCCATCTGAGAGGCCTGTGGTCAGTTTGCATAATGAAATGAGTACTAAACAAGTATGGTCTCAACTTTTTCAGGGACCAAACCAATGGCAATGGCACTCCAACTGTGTTCCCTGTAGAGTAACCTCCTGCTAATGAAAGCAACAGGCTGGTCATGGTCATCATTATTGGTCTGGGACAGGACTGTTCCTATCCCATGTTCAGACGCATCTGTCTGCACAATGAACTGCTTAGAGTAGTCTGGAGATTCCTTTCAGGGTGTCAAATGCCTTTTGATAACCAAGAATCCAGTTCACCTTTTTTGGGCATCTTTTTAGTGGTCAGTTCTGTGAGTGGGGTCACAATGGGCCTATACCTCTTCACAAACCTTCTGTATTAACCAGTTAAGCCAAGAAATGCCCTGATTTGAGTCTGGGTTTTTGGAGCTTCCCAGTCCAGAATTGTCTCTATCTTGGTTTGAAAAGGTTGCACTTGGCCTCCACCTATAGGTGGCCCAAGTCTACAACAGTGCCCAGCCCTACTTGGCATTTTGATGCCTTGATAGTGAGGCCTGGTGATTGCAGAGCCTGCAGGACTTTCCCCAGGTAGATCAAGTGATCCTGCCAGGAGGAGCCAAAGACAGCAATATCATCTAGATATCCTGCACTGAAGATCTCCAAGCCAGCAAGGACTTGATTCACCAACCTTTGGAAGGTGGCAGTGGCATTCTTTAGACCAAAGGTCATAACAGTGAACTGATAAGGCCTATCAGGTGTAGAGAATGCAGTCTGATTTTTTTTTTTTTGCTCCTGGTGCCATTCTAATTTGCCAGTACCCTGCATTTAAGTCAAACGTACTGAGAAACTTTGCTTCACCTAATTTATCAACTCATCTGCTCTGGGAATAGGGTGAGCATCTGTCTTGGTGACAGAGTTTGGTCCTCTGTAGGCCACACAGAACCTCATCTTTTTCTTTCCATCCTTGGAATAAGGTTTGGGGACCAAGACCACTAGGCTATCCCAGGGATTTTCTGAGGAATCAATAACCCCTAACTCCAGCATCTTGTTGAATTCAACTTTGATGCTCTCCTTAACCTTGTCAGAATGACATTCATTTTTGTTTTTGATAGGCAAGCTGTCTCCAGTTTCCACATCACGGGTACACAAATGTGTCTGTCTAGGGGTTAAGGAGAAGAGCTTAGCACACTGCTGCAGGAAATGCCTGCAATCAGCCTACTGTTGAGAAGAGAGTGTGTCTGAGTAAACCATTGCATCAACTGACCCTACTTTAGGGTTATATGAGAGGAGGTCAGGTAGAGGTTCACTCTCTGCTTCCTGATCCTCATCAGTAGCCATCAACATGGTTACATCAGCTCTGTCACAGTAGAGTTTGAGGCGGTTCACATGGATCACCCTTTTGAGTGTCCTACTAGTGCCCAGGTCTACCAAGAAGGTGACCTCACTCTTCGTTTCCACGATAGAGTAAGGGACACTCCATTTGTCCTGAATTGCCCTGGGAGCCACAGGCTCAAGAATCCATACCTTCTGCCCTGGTTGGAACTCCAACAGTGCAACCTTTTGGTCATACCACTGCTTTTGGAGCAGTTGGCTAGATTCATGGTTTTTGGATGCCTTTTCCATGTATTCAGCCATCCTAGAGCGAAGACGAAGTACATAGTCCACCACATCTTGCTTAGGCCCATGGAGCGGTCTCACCCAACCTTCCTTCGCAAGTGCAAGTGGTCCCCTAACAAGGTGGCCAAACAGAAGTTCAAAGGGGGAAAACCCTACTCCCGCCTTAGGCACCTCTGTAGGCGTGTAATAGGGTCCAACCGTAGGGGACACTGTTCTTCAAGGTTATAACAAAGTCAGACCAGTCAGGAAAGTGTTTTGGAAGTGATATGCTTTTTAATATGTTGTTTTCACTGAAATAGCTTAGTTCTGCCCGATTGTTATCGTCTGTTCCTTGGTTTGCGCTTTCTCACTTTGTGCATTCTTCTTTCTCCTATGTCTTCTGGATCCTTCAGATGCCACCGACCCGCGGGCATAGGGAGTAAGGAAAAGACACAAAGGATGGGGGTCAGGTAAGTGTTTTTTCTTTCTCTCTATAATAAGTTTGCGCATGCAAAGGGGGAGAGGTGTAGATGGGTGAGGGGTTCTCCATGTGCTACCAGACATGCTCTAGTGTCACCAGGTCCGTGCTTATTACTTATGGTTCTCAGTCTCCAACTCCGACCCACGAATCACCACACCTCCTTGCCTAGTCCGGTGTGTCCGGGACCCTCAGCCTCTTTCCTCCTCTGCCCCCCCACCCTCCTTAACACTGGCCCCAGATGATTGCACAAGCGGTCACATACCTGGTCAAGCCATGTCCCTCTTTGGACGTAGTGGGCTCCTTCACATCTCCCGGATCTCTCCACGTCACCTTCTCCTCCTCTGCTACTCTTTCCTCTCCTGGGCGGGTCTCCTTTGTAGCACCAGCCTCAAGATCCTGATCATCTCTCCCTTGGTTGGCCTCCTCCTTCTCTTCCGCATCCTGTCGTCCCGCTCCACTTTTCACCTCCGCGTCCTCTCCTCCTTCATCGCTGGCATGCTCCTTTATGGGTTCTAACAGGTCTCTGTTATTCGTCCCCCTGGGGCACTGGAGGAACGGGTCGGGGCTCTTCCGCCCCCTTCCTGTGGAGGCTCCCAGCCACATTCGCTCACCCCCGTGGGTGGCTGATTCAGCCAAAGGTCATTAGAGTATCTCAATAGGTAATCAGCATTGGTCAGTGTGGAGCCAGGTGTATGACACACATGAAACATAAAAGGTTGGAGAGATAAGAACCACCGTAACATTCTCTGGTTTATATCCTTATGACGGGCCAACCAGGTTAAGGGGTATGATCAATTAGAAGTAGGAAGGGTCGGCCTAACAGGTAATATTGTAAGGCTCCGACATCCAATTTTAGGGCCAGATATTCCTTTTTCGAGGGTTGGATAGTTCTCTCTTGGTAGTAATTTCCTGCTGATGTAGGCTATGGGGTGGGACTGTCCTCCCTCATCATCTTGTGAAAGGATGGCCCCTAATCCGTGATCGGAGGCATTGGTTTGTAGCAGGAAAGGTTTATGGAAGTCTCGACATCGTAACACCGGATTGGTGACCAATAACACTTTCAGTCTTTGATAGCTGTTGTATTGGGGTTCTGTCAAGTGAGGTATCTTGTTTGGTCGGTTCTTTTCTAGTACGTCTGTTAATGTGTCTGCTTGGGTGGAATAATTTAGAATAAACCATCTATGATAACCCACCATACCCAAAAAAAGAACATAAGTCACGTTTTGTTTTTGGGGGTGGTACCTTCCTGATTGCCTCAGCTTTGTACATTTGAGGTCGTATATTACCGTTTTCTATAACGTAGCCTAGTTAGTTGATTGAACTTTGGGCTATGCTACATTATTCTGGGTTAGCCATTAGGCCTGCCTCTCTTAGGGACTGCAGATCTGCCGACAACTGTTCTAAGTGTTGGTTCCATGTATGACTACATATGACTGTATCGTCTAGGCAAGCGGCTGCGTATTCCTGATGGGGTTTTACCACCACATCAATAATGTGCTGAAAGGTAGCTGGGGCCCCATGTAACCCAAAAGGTAACACTGTGAACTGATAAAGGCCTGGAGGGGTAGAGAACGCTGTTTTTTCTTTATCTTCATGATTCAGGGGTATCTGCCAACAGCCTTTAGTGAGGTCTAGGCCGGTGAGGTAGCGGGCATCACTCAACCTTTCGATTATTTCATCCGAGCGGGGCATTGGATATGTGTCAAAGCATAAAATGGCATTAAGTTGCCGGAAGTCTATACAGAACCGTATGGACCTTTGTGTCCTTGGTACCAAGACTATTGGGGAACTCCATTGGCTATTTGAGAGTTCTATTATCCCAACCTTCAGCATTTCCTGTATTTCTTTTTCTACCATCTGTCTCCTGGCTTCTGAGATACAATATGGTTTTTGCTGTACCGTTTTCCCTCCCTCCGTTTGGTTGTGGTGTTATATTATGTTTTCCTGGGGAACTTTAAGAAGACACCTCTGTGCCTCTCGACAAAGTCTACCATTTGTGTTCTGTGTTCCTCTGATAGGTAGGGACCAAGAGAGGGTATGATCTCCCTCTCCTTCCGATAAGGGTAGTAGGGGTATCTCTAAGGTTCCAGTTTTAGTAATGAGGAGGTTGGACCTACTCCTGGAGGGTTGGATGTCTTCCTCTTCCCTGATCTTCAGAAGGCTGACATGATAGATCTGGGTCTTTCTTGGGTGCTGTGGGTTCTTGACCCTATAAGTAACCAGGGTTATTTTTTTCTATAACCCTATATTGGCCCTGCCACTTTGCTAACAGTTTTTTTCTGTTGTTGGCAACAGGACTAGGACCTTACTGTCTATCGTCTTAGTTTTTTTCCTGCATCATATTGTCATTTCTGTTTTTCTTGGTTTCCTTCTAAGTTAACTCTCACATCCTCCCATATCGTGTGCAGGTTCTCTTTCAACTCTTGGGTATACGTAAAGATATCCCAGGCTTTCTCCTTTTTGTCCCATTGCTCTCCTACATGTCTTGGAGAGTCCTTGGTTACCTGCCAAAGACTAGCTCAAAATGGCTATGCCTGGTTGATGCTTGCACATGTGTTCTAATGGCATATAAGACTAGGCGTAGCTTTTCATCCCAGTCCCTCCCAGATTCTGATATTGTCTTTTTTAACAGTTTTGTGATGGTTTTGTTGTA